>NC_140495.1:69340726-69913226 GCF_964271855.1 Acomys minous | reverse complement strand
TAGCTCAAGCCTGTTCAGGTGGATCTGATGTTTTATTTGCTTTGTGATGATTAAGCACGGTTCTCAACAAACTTCTCTTTTTCTGTTCCTTTGCAGCTTTCTCCTTGTATTTGGTTGTTTGATTTTGTCAGTGTTTTCTACCATCCCTGAGCACACAAAATTGGCTTCAAGTTGCCTCTTAATTTTGGTAAGTGAAGTATATATATATTTAAATTATATTATATGTGTGTGTGTGTATGTGGGTGTGGGTGTGAATGTGCACAAAGTTTATGTAATATAGCAGTTGTGTAAAATATTTATGCTATGCGTTTATCCAGAAAGATTGTTACTATGAAACAAAAAATTGTCAAAGATCACAGATGTGTTTTGCCACCAGTTTAACCTATAATCAAGCATGGGAAATCCATGCAGGAATATTCAGGATGCTATCAGACAAAAATATCATGTCCTCTGGGTGTATCCAGAGAGGAAGGCAATGCTTAAAGGCAGCTTCGATTATATTCGCCTCTGCTAATAAACAATTACAACAACAGTCAGCATGCATGTGATTTCTCATTATTGCTAAAAAGCTACCAGGTAGAAAGCACTTTCCAATAACTGAATTTAGCAATAGCTGACTATAATTGGCTAAAAATCTGTGTGCATGTGGTTCTTCATATGAAAACAGAAGGCCCTTTATGCTCTTTTCAACTAACCAACTGTATTATGAGTTCGTTGCTAATGCAGTTACCTGGTGAGAAACTGCAGATTTCTGTTTCCATTATGCTGTCAGTCCTCAACCACACAGAATTATCCAATTCTCCTTAAAATGGAAAAAGACCCCAAGATATTTTAGTCTGGGTTATTCTGAGCCTTTTAAGCTCTTGTAGTTTCTATTACAATGAAACCATAGCACTGTGCGCTCCAATCACATCTGATTGAAAGGTTGGTTCATTTACATCCATTTCAACCTGGCTCACTTTGTCCAAAATTATTAGACTTGACAGTCTCAGAACTGCGTGAATGAACTGGAACAACTCAATTCTGTAAAGGGTGATGGAACAGAGGAGACAGGAGAGATGGTGTGAGATGGTTTCTGTGAAGTAACTTAGAGATGGTTGCATACGACGCTCATTTAATTTGCAAAGAGTCCATGTCATGGATGTGGGAAAGGAAAGCTTTCAATGCATGTCATATGAGAGGGGGTAGATGCTTTCTTGCTTTCTGTGTTCATATGGCTGATTTTGTTTGATGTTGCTAAAACAACACAAAGCCCATCCGTCTTATATTAGGGAGGAAAACACTTTTAATCGAGAATGAATCTACTACAACTTCTCTCCATATGCTTTGTGCTCAGTGCTATATTGCTAATGTTATGAATTCAATTTCCAAGCACAAGGGAGGGAACAGAAAGAGGGGAAACACTTCGGAGTTTGTTCCATTTGCAGTTTCCATTTGGGGAGCAAGCAGGCGTTTAGCTTGGTCCACCCCTCTTCTTATTGCAAATGATTTTTCAAACTTGAGATGTAAGACTCAGCTGATTTTAGGTTCACACAGAACCAGGAATTGTGGTTTGAAAATGTAATTATGACTTTCAGACCTGGAATAAAAATTTAAAAAAAAAAATCAAAATTGATCAAGGGCACGAACAAGTAGGTTTAGAACAAATCGGCCAGCAGGAATCCCATAAAGAGGTTTAATTCATAGCCACATCAAGAATCCTAAAGTGATGGCATGTGCCTTTTAAATCCCTGACCACAGTGCAGCCTTCACCAGTCAGTTTCTAAATAGTAAAATGAAAACCATGTAAGATGTGTGATTTTGGCCTTTGTACACTCCATCATGATTCAAAGCCTGACTCTTCAAGCATGCTGTCTCACGAACCACTGATCAGCTCTGACAACCAGGACATGTGTTAGTAAATAAGGATGCTCATGGTTAATCATTTTGATCATGCTGAAGCATGATCCTGGGGCATCATTCATCTTGGGTAGGTGCTCCACTATAGCCACATCCCCAGCCCTGCCCAGGTCAGTCTTGATCATCTTCAGACTTAGCAGGGCAGAACAAAGTGCTTGTGCAGGTGAGTCTTCATTTTGAGCAACTACCTCATGCTGCAGAAAGACTCTTCAGAGGGGGGCTTTCATAGTGTAATAGAGGGAAGAATGTATTAATTTCCTATTTGGCAGACTATAATGGTACATTATCAGAGTATCTATCAGTTTTAAAACTAAAGTGTGTTCTAGAGACCTGCCTAGAAATAAGTAGACTATTGCAAAGATAAGATGTCAGTGCTACCTCAAAAAACAAAAACAAACAAAAAAAACTTCAATAAATAAAAACTAAAATAAAATAATTGTTTTTTTCTTTCTTCATTCAGAATTGACAAGTTGAAAATTTTTTTCACAATGAGCACAGTATATACATTATATTTATAGTATACATGCGTTATATATAGTAGACTTTGGATTATAGACTATTGGGAAAATATAGAAACACTGAATGACTTAGGACCTCTTTTGTTATCCTTTTACATGTATGTTTAAGCTGGTTAACCAGATTTCAAGACTGTCTGCCCTATGTGCATATAATCAAATAGAATCCAAAAATCTCAGTTCTAGCTGTCTGGGCTTTTGTTGGCTGCTTGGTTTTAGCTGCCAACATAGAGAATACCTAAAATTTTAGTATCCAAATATTAATAGGAAGGGCTATTGAAATATAAACAAATGTTTACAATAAATTACCCATTTCACCAGACAGGGTCTAGCTACATACTTTGGACTGGCTCAAACAATTCACCTGCCTTAGATTGTAGATCCCTGTCACCACGCCCAAATAATGTGACGTTTTAATCCTTTGGTGTACTCAGTTGGTGTACAAACACAATATTAGAGGAATATTTATAATCAGATATAAATAATGTATCACCTTGTATATTTTGTTATAATTATTTATTTTAGTTTTCCTTGAAAGTATATTCATTATAGTAAGATATTTTCTATAACTCCGGCACAAATAACAGACATCCATACATCTAGACAGAGCACACACACTGACAGAAAACCTGTCCATAAACAAACCTCCCAGAGATGTCTTGGATGCTCTATTTTCCATCTCATGGTTTCATTGAGATCAGCAGTGTAATGCATTCAGGTCATTGCATGGCTGTTGCCTTGCTCACTCACTGGCCCCATGACGATGATTCCAGTTCTTTATATTGTTACGCAAAGAGGACAAGGCAATACTCTCATCCATACTCACACTTCCAGGAATAGTACAAAACTAATATCTATAAACTGGCCTCCATTCCAAACTGGGTTGATGCTTTGTTGATGCTCACTTCCAGTTTCTGTTGGGTAAAGTCCTACTTACCTGATTCCCTCAGTGATCTTGGACATAAATATCTGCAGACAGACCCCATTTAGTTAAACTCTATTTAGATCTTTGGGGTTTTTTTTTTAACATTGCAATTTTGGAAATTAATTCTTCACCGAAGTTTTCTCAGTAAACAAGATTTCGGGAAAGTGGCAAAATAAGAAGTGCCAGTGTCACTCTACCTTGACCTACATCAGTGTTATCTTATGTGACTACTTTTAGAAGTATGGGATCTGTTGAATGCTTACAATTCTAGGAGAAGTTTAAGACAGTTGCCTGTCATTAATTTCAATTTCAGCCTTTAGCACAGTGAGAGCCATGTATCCACTAAGGTCAGCCCACTGCCGGCAGCTATTTCAGTGTTGTAGACGTAGCCTACACCATGTTTGCAGCAGCCAGGTTTGGGTCAAAAATGATCTTATCCAAATATCAAAGATCTGGTTCTGATTTCCAATTGCTGTTTCTCATCATAGATCAGGAGGGGAAGCAGCCACTGTTTCTGTTATATCTCATTCCATTAGTATAGTCTACCCAGCTGAAGTGATTTCTAGAGGGAATTTAAATGTCTTTTTTTCCTTTTTTTTTTCTTTCTGGATTTGAAGCACATTCCTTATGAATATAATTTTGTCATCAGCCAACTAGAAGAAGCAGAGACAGGCCTGTGAAGGGCCAGGGCTTTCTGTATCATCAAAGTTATGCTGCTATAAGTTCAGAATAGCTATAGAACTTGAACATGTTCCTATGGTAATCACAAAAAAAAATAGCTATAGAATGTACACAAGAGAAAGTGCAGAAGGAGTTTAAATACTTCACCACCAAATAAAAACCATTGAAACATTAAAAGAGGAAAAGATGTAGAAAACGAAGGACCCCAAAAATATGGTGCATACAAAACAAAGAATGGTGTGAGAAAGGCAGGTATTCACCAATAATCACAAACTTCTTTAAATATAAATGGGTCAAAGTTTCTAGGCAAAATGCAGGGTTTTGAAGAAGAGATTTTTTTCCTTTATTAATTTATTCTTGCTACATCTCAATGGTTATCCCATCCCTTGTATCCTCCCATTCTTCCCTCCCTCCCATTTTCCCCTTATTCCCCTCCCCTATGACTGTTCCTGAGGGGGATTACCTCCCCCTGTATATGCTCATAGGGTATCAAGTCTCTGA
Organism: Acomys minous; assembly: GCF_964271855.1. Taxonomy (NCBI): domain Eukaryota; kingdom Metazoa; phylum Chordata; class Mammalia; order Rodentia; family Muridae; genus Acomys; species Acomys minous. The sequence goes on along the minus strand of NC_140495.1, from coordinate 69,908,705 downwards.
AGAAGAGATTTTTTTTTAAAACATGTACTAACTACAAGAGATCCACTTTAGATCAGTGACACAAACATCTCAATAATAAAAGGATCAAAAGTATATCCCATGCAAACAGTAACTGAAAGAGGAGAGAAAAAGATATGCAATAGACACAATACACTTCAAGACGGAATAGGGTTATGAAAATCGAAATACCTTTCAAAATAGAAGGACATTATAGTTTCAAAGTTTCATTATAAAACTATAAATTTCATCATATAAAGGCTTCAAAATAACAAAGACAGTATAAGATTTAAAACCTTGTACCCAATAACTGACTGCCAAATACAGCAAGCAAAAACTTGTAGTGTTGGAGAAACAAGTAAGCTGTGAGTTGGAAGATAGAAACATCCCACTGTTAGTAACTAGCAAAAAGAGAAAAAAAGAACCATGAGTTGCTGGTGCCCCATTTTTGACCACATCCCCTTGATGGAGAGGCCTGGTGGCACTCAGAGAAAGGATAACAGGTCATCAAGAAGAGACTGGATACCTTATAAGCATATACAGCGGGAGGAGGTCCCCCTCAGTCACAGACATAAGGGAGTGGAGTAGGGGGGAAGCAGGAGGGAGGGAGGAATGGGAGGATACAAGAGATGGGCTAACAACTGAGATGTAATATGAATAAATTAATAAAATATTAAAATAAAAGAAACATGAGTTGGAGCCACAGTAAACAACTAGAGTCAACAGGTGTGAACAGAACACTTTGCTCAAGAGCAAGCATATACATTTTCCCAAGGGCATATAGGACATTTTTCACAATAGAGAGGTGTTAACTCACAATTTAAGTTTCAGTAGATTTTTAAAAGGTAGATATTAGCCAAAAAAAAAAGAGATATCTTCTCTTTTCATAATGGACTGAATTTTAAAACTAGTACAGGAAACAACATGGAAATTGTTCACAAATCTGTGGAAAATACGCAATACACTCATAAACAACTGAGTGGGGTAAGGAAGCAAAACACAACTTATTGGAACTCATAGGACATAGTCAAAGCAGGGTTAAGAAGCAGGAAGAGGGGCAGGAGAGATGGCTCAGAGGTTAAGAGCACTGACTGCTCTTCCAAAGGTCATGAGTTCAATTCCCAGCAACCACATGGTGGCTCACAACCATCTCTTCTGGCCTGCAGGCAGAATGCTGTATACATAATAAATAAATAAATCTTTAAAAAAAAAAAAAAAACAAGAAGAAGAAGAAGCAGGAAGATATGTACCACACTCCCTCCTCCCCAAGTTTCAGGGAATCATTGTGTTAGAAAGTCTGGAAAAGTAAAGAGCGTGAGGAACTGGATGACTATAAAGAAACAATATCTTTTGGACACGGCAGGATTGCTGTGCTTACAAATTCATCGTGGTTGTTACAAGATGCGCAAAACCTGTACAAGCAGCGTGGGGATGGGAGTTGAGCATGAAATCTCACCCCTAGCTGCAGAGCTTTGGACAAGTGTCAACTACTGGGAAAGGGGAAGATGGTTTCTCTAAGAGTTGATGCCCTGGAAAGTTGACCAGTAGAAAACTATACATCTAACAATATTTGGGCAGGCAAAAATTGGTCTTGGTGAGTTAAAGGGGGCAGGAGTTGATATTGGTGGTAGATCTAGAGAGATCTGGAGTGAGTGAATATGATCAAAACACACTGTATAAAATTCTCAAAGAATTATTTTTTTTTTCAGTTCTAGAGGATTTGTTTTAAGGGAATAATCTGAAATATAAACAATCATATAGATTGTATTTATTCAGCCTAGAATTCCCTTTTTCATTTTCTTAGATTATAATTCAATTACATTTCTTCCTTCCTTTTCCTCCTGCCAAACTCTCCTATATACTCCTCCCTACTCCCTTTCAAATTGTTACTGCAAACATATGTATATACATACATATATTAATAAATATAACCTGTTTAGACCTTATACTACAACTTGTATCTATGTTTTCAATGATCACCATTTCTCACTGGACAACCAACTGGTGTACACTTTCTTGGAAAAGAACATCTCTCCTGCTCCCAGCTTTCCTTGGTTGCCCATAGCAGGGTTGAGGTCTCATGGGTTTCTCATTGTCCAGTTTTGCATGTTCATTGGTGTCATCCTTTTTAAGCTCCTTTTTAGGTAGTCTTGTTGATGGGACTTTATGTATGGGTGTAGCTTCTGATATATTACTAGGAGACACAATCTCATACCAAACTCCCAGATCATTTTTCAGTCTTTCCACTTCCTCTTCTATAATGTTCCAGGGTCGTTTAGTGTACCAATATGTTGTAGATGTAGCCATTGGGTCAGGGCTTCTCGACTCTGCATTTTGACTGGTTGTGGTTTTTCTGTACTGGTCTCCAACGGTTGCAAAGAGACATTTCCTTGATGATAGGTGAGACTACACTTCCATGTGGGTATAAGGACTTATGTTTATCGATTGTTGTTAGCAATTGTACTGGTTAGGTACAATAGTTGTTGTAGAGTAATTGTTTTGTTTTTTTTTTTTAAAGAAAACATATCTATAACCACATTTACAAACAACACCGAGCTCACATCAAAAACCCAATTTTACAATTTAAAGAAGAAAAAAACCAACAAACTAACCTGAAACTGTGGAAAAGATAAGAACATATCATTGAAACGGAGATGGGAGAAGAGGAGAAGGAGGAGGAGGAGGAAGAGGAAGGCAGAAGTCAGTTATTTGAAAAGATCAGCAAATTCAACAAACCCCGTTTAATAAGGTCTTACTATTTAGCCAAGGCTAGCCTTGAGCTTGTTATGTAGATCAGGATTTCCTTAAATTTCTGGTTCTTTTCTAAGCTTCTTGTGTGATGGATTACATATTTAAGATATTGTGGCTGGCATTATTATGTGTGATTTCCCAGGATAAAAAGATGGAGGAGGGATTTGAATAAAACTAAAAAAAATTGTTTATTTCTTTGACATGTAAGGGAGTACAGGTGAACTGTGTGCTACATTTTAGAAAACAGTATAATTTAAAAATGGAAAACAAGTATGCTTAAGACATTTGTCATCTCATCTCATGGTTAGTTATTACTGACTTATACAATAACACATCCATCTAACAAAAAGTGTCTCAGTGGTACACAGTCAGTGTGTGGTCTGTGTTAGGTGACATGGTCAGAGCTTTGAAAACTCTTCTCCGAATATCTGTTTGTTCACAACTGGACTGATTCACATATGAACTCACAGAGACTGTCACAGCATGCACAAGACCTACATAGCTTCAAACCACACAGAATTCCAGCACTGAGAAGGGCCCCATATCCAAAAAGCAACATAACAAACCTAACAACCAATCAACCACCCTAACAACAACAACAAAAACCATGGACACACTAAAAAGAAAAATGAGAAAAAAACTAATATAAAACAGAAATCTTACACCAAAAACATGGAGTCCATTTGTGCTTACTAACTATCCCTGCACATCGGGCCTGCCCTGGGATGTGGTTGGTAGACCTAGGGACTGGTTTTTTTCTTTCACAACAAACATCCATTGCAAGTAGCTCCTTGGTAATGAGTGAGACTTGGTGTTCACTTGCCCTTCTCACAATTTTGTCTTGTTCCTGATTTTAGTGGAATTGCTTTGAGTTTCTCTCCATTAAAGTTGATGTTTGCTGTGGGCTTGCTGCAAATTTCCTTTATTATGTTAAGAAATGTCCCTCCAAGACTTATTATAAAGAGATGTTGGATTTTGTAATGAGGTCTTGGTCTTCTTCTTCCTCTTCTTCTTCCTCTTCTTCTTCCTTCCTTTCTTTCTTTCTTTTTCTCCTTCTCCTTCTTCTTCTCAGTTACATTCATTCTGTTTTATAAACCCCAGACACCAAATGGATTGTAATAATCATCTGAATGCATACTACACAAACAGTCAAATGTCAAGATCTTCCAAAAAATCTTAATGCCTGGCCTCTTTTAGACAGAAACTGTGTGCATTTGCTTCTTGCATTTCAAGTAGCAAAGCAGAGATGGGTTTGTTTGTTTGTTGTTTCTCATGGTAGTTTAATTCCTGAGATGTGTAAAATCCAAATTAGGCAGATCTAATTATATCTAAAACATACTGGTAACATTTACTATTTAAAGAAAATCTGTAGTGAACCTCTTTATAAAAAGAAGCCCTTTGAAAAGCTGATAACAGCATAATTAATTGGTATTATCTGTTTCTTTTGTACTTGTGGGTGTGTTTTTACTTGATGTATGACTATCCACTGTGCAGTATAGTATTGAAGAATTAGAGATGCTGTTGCCGTTTCCACCTTCCTGGATTGTTACAGAGCCACAAAAACACTGGCCAGTCCTTACAATATGAAAAAGTTTGCACAGGAAATTGTATGGATTTCATGTGGAATGATTTTCCATTATTCTTTGGATTTAAACTTTCTGGTACTAATCATTGTGAGAGAAGATAACAGAGTGTAAAGTGTAAAGAATCCATTCAAGGGTATAAATCATGTAATTGTAGCAGAAGTGACAGACTATGAGATGCCAAGCAACCGCATATAAAAAAAATGAGTGATGCTTTCTGAGGTTCCTTGCACCCCTGTAATTTACTGAAGAGAGCTCCCAGAATATCCCAGTGAATACTGAAAACTGTAATTATTTTCTTGAGCTTTCCTTTTATCAAGGAAACTGAAAGTAAGCGTGAGAATGATTCATGGAGACTAATGTCCCTCATCAATCTGCTGATGACTGAAAAGGCAGGAGCAGTTAAACACCTACATGGGACCATCACTGAGAGATAATAATACAGTAAGTAAGTTTCCCTGGGAAAGGCATTTCAGACACTAGAGGGAAGAGTTGTTGAGTTTAAGCAAATGAGGCTGTGCCTGGAAGACTATTAAGAAAGAACTTCCTACACTGCTGGTGTAAGTATTAATATCTATCCAAACAACCTAGGCATACCATAGAAATTATCTGTAATACAGCCCAGAAAATGTTCATTATTGAAAAATTCCCACCAGTAGATAGTTAATGCAAGCAATTCTCAACCTATGGGTCACCACTTCTTTGGGGATCACTTCTCAGATACCCTATATATCATATATTTACATTATGATTCAGAACAGTAGCAATATTACAGTTATAAAGTAGCAACAAAATAATATTATGGATTGGTACCACCACAACAGGTTGAACTACATGAAAGTGTCAAAGCATTAGTAAGGTTGAGAGCCACTGGCCTATGTAGATGCTTAGCTCCATTCGAGCACCACAAAATTACATCGTACTGTGATAGACAGAAACAGGCAATACTGTAATTTTATAGAGTTTTAGAAAATACCTGACAAGATGTGATGGAGATTGATTCACATTCAGAATTTTAGATACACCAACATAGGAAAGATGTTTTCTTCACGGCTGTCAAATACAAATAGCCAAAACATTAAGAATGTAACATTTATAATATCCTGATTGTGTCATGGTTCTTCTTGGTATAGGTAGTCTATTGTATATATGTGGAAAAATATAAATGTATATGTAAAAAATGAAATAAAATAAAAAACAGAATCTTGCAGCACCAGTAGCAAGAAAAAGAAAAAAAGGGGGAGTGTTTCTCTTACACTCTTTACACCCTAAAATTATTCCCTTTATTTGAATTTTACAGCACCTCACTTCTCTCCTAGAATAAACTGCCCCTTTAATCCAGATTTCCTTGCCACCATCTTCTCATTGTGTCACCTTCATTATTCATTTATCCACTAAGTTTATAAATTATGAGAAGTATGCACAAGGATTTTCTCTTTCTCTTTTCTTTTTTTTTAAGGATCTTATTTCCATTTTATTTATAGATAATAAAGCATTAGATATGAAACAAGGGAAAATAGAGTATATTTTTTTAAAAATAGATAACAATTTTGTTCCCTGACCTGAGAAAATTTATCATATCTGGCTAAGATTCTTGTCTTTTTTCATTTTTTAAAAATTTTACCTGTATGGGTATTTTATGTGTATGAATATCTGTGTATCACATGGGTGAAAGTTCCTGAAAAGGGGGTCAGATCTTCCTTGTCTGAAAATATAGACGGTTGTGAACTAGCATGCTGGTGCTGGAAATCAAACCTCGATCCTCTGGAAGAGTGTCCAGTGTTCTTAACAGCTGAGCCATATTTCTACCTCAAGGCTTTCTTTTAAGAACTGGAAGAGTTAACAAAGAATAACAAGAATGGAAAAAAAAAGTCACAATCTCTATCTTCATGGAGCACTGCCCCTTTTTCTGGGGAAAATGTACAGCAAGCAAATAAGTACATTGGGATTTTCAAAACAGCTTAGAGTTGGAGAAATGGCTCAATAGTTAAAATCACTTGCTGCTCTTGCAGAAGACTTAAGGTTTGTTTCTCACCATCCACATGATACCCCCAAACTATAATTCCAGTTTCAAGAAATGAGGTGCCCTCTTGTTGCCTCTGTAGACACTGGGTACACACATGATGAATATGCATACATGCAAGAAATATATTCATTCACATAAAATGTTTTAAATATTTTTTTAAAGAATTAAAAGCCAGGTGTGGTAGCAGATACATTTGACACCAGTATTTTGTGACTCAGAAGCAGGCTGGTTGAACTCTGAGTTTGAGGACAGCCTCATGTACATACTAAATTCAGGCCAGCATAGTAAAACTATCTAGATATAGGTAGGTAGGTAGGTAGGTAGGTAGGTAGGTAGGTAGGTAGGTAGATAAATAGATGATAAAGATAAATAAATGACAGATAGATAGTTAGAAATAGACAGACAGATACATAGTAGATGATTGATAAATGGATAATAGATAGATGAGAGCTAGATTGTTAGAAGAAAGATAGATAAATGATTGACAGATAGATGATAGATAGATAGATAGATAGATAGATAGATAGATAGATAGATAGATAGACAGACAGACAGACAGATAGATAGGAAATATGGGTGTATTCAAGCAAAATGTTTAAGACAAGAATGGTGTTTTTTTAGTAGTTTATTTATATTTATGTTTAGACAGATCCACTGATAATGCAGCATTTTATCAGAAAGTTAAATAGAGCCAAGTGGAAAGCTACATAGTAATATTAGAATGAAAAACATTCCAGGCAGGTGGAGTGAAACATAAAAGACCCAGATAGGAGTACTCACTGAGAGAAAGATAAACAAACAAACAAACAAACAAACAAAAGCACAGCAAGGGAACAAAACAACATGGGGAGAGAAAAGTGAAGAGAAAATGATGTACCTAGTCCCTTCTAGTCTGCAAATTTCTTTCTTTCTTTTTTTTTTATTTTGGTTTTTTTTTTAATTAATTTATTCTTGTTAGATCTCAATGGTTATCCCATCCCTTGTATCCTCCCATTCCTCCCTCCCTCCCATTTCCCCCTTACTCCCCTCCCCTACGACTGTTCCTGAGGGGGATTACCTCCCCCTGTATATGCTCATAGGGTATCAAGTCTCTTCTTGGTAGCCTCTATCCTTCCTCTGAGTGCCACCAGGTCTCCCCCTCCAGGGGACATGGTCAAATATGAGGCACCAGAGTATGTGAGAAAGTAATATCCTACTCTCCACTCAACTGTGGAGAATGTCCTGTCCATTGTCTAGATCTGGGTAGGGGTTTGAAGTTTACAGCCCGTATTGTCCTTGGCTGGTGCCATAGTTTGAGCGAGACCTCTGGGCCCAAATCTGCCTATCATAATGTTCTCCTTGTAGGTTTCTAGGACCCTCTGGATCCTTCTACTTCCCCCATTCTCCCATGCTTCTCTTATCTAGAGTCCCAATAGGATGTCTTCCCCTCTGTCCCAGCTTCCTGGTAAGTGAAGACTTTCATGGGACATGCCCCATGGGCTAGTATGCAGATATAAGTGAGTATATACCATTTGAGTCTTTCTGCTTCTGGGTTAACTCACTCATTATGATCATTTCTAGCTCAATCCATTTATCCACAAATTTCAGGAATTCTTTGTTTTTAATAGCTGAGTAGTATTCCATAATGTAAATGTACCACAGTTTCTTTATCCATTCTTCTACTGAGGGACACTTAGGCTGTTTCCATGATCTGGCTATTATGAATAAGGCTGCTATGAACATGGTTGAGCAAAGTTTCTTGTTGTGTGCTGGAGCATCTTCTGGGTATATTCCAAGGAGTGGAATAGCTGGGTCTTGAGGAAACCCTATTCCCAGTTTTCTGAGATAGCTCCAGATAGCTTTCCAAAGTGGCTGTACTAGTTTGCATTCCCACCAGCAATGAAGGAGTGTTCCTCTCTCTCCACATCCTCGCCAGCATGTGGTGTCGCTTGAATTTTTGATCTTAGCCATTCTGATGGGTGTAAGATGGAATCTCAGAGTTCTTTTGATTTGCATTTCCCTGATGCTAGTCTGTAAATTTCTTGAGACCAGAATCCAGAGCTGAGTTTGGGACATTTAATACAGTGATACCCGAAAGCAACTTACAGTAGCTATTTAATCAAAGATGTACATGCTGAAATTATCACAGTGCTCTGCATATAGTATAAGATGTAGGATCTGCCTAACAAAGATCTGAGCAAGGGAGCCAAGGAATGTAAGCTACTTAGAAATTCACTGAAGCCATTCATTGGAAAACAATGTAAACCTAAACCCAATTGCAGCAAGTGCAATAAAATGCTCCAAGGGAAGGAAGGCTCTGAAGACATTGTGCAGTTTAAAAGTCAGGATAAACTCTAAATCTTGAATCATTGGTTAGCTTCCCCCCACCCCCACCCCAGAAAGTCTAGGGGTTATTTTCTCCTCAAAACTGGAGTATCCTGCCCCTTTGGGTACCACACAGCCACCAGTAGCCTGCATCCTGCCAGACACTTACTTTATCTGTGGTTTTTGATCGTTTCTTTCTGGTTTAGACCTACCCTCTTTCTCTGATTGACCTATGGAACTGACTTTAGATTTCCCAATTGGTTTTGAGCCAGAACAGATGAGTTGACTCAGCCATCCGGAGTTCAGAAAGAACTAGATAGGATGAGCTTATTCAGCTGTAAGTCTCAGAGGCTGAAAACATTCTAGGTTAGCAGATGAAGGCTGGAAGCTGAAGCCTTCTAGGTCTGGGTTTGCAGATGATTACATTGTATGGAGGCTAGAAGCTTCCAGGCCTAGGCCGAGGGTAGTTGGAACCACTCTGGGCTTAGCCCAAGCCTTGTATTCATAAAGCTTGATGGGTCCATCTCTCATCTCATCCCCTTGTCTGAGGAAATATAGACAATATTTACAGATTTCTGCTGATAGTTGGGTAGCGTCCTGGTTCCTCCTATTAATCTCCTTCCTAACTTCCCCAGGTCCTGTGACTTAAGTGGCTGCTGTGGTAATTCTAACATATTTTAAGTGTCTCCTCTATTCTAGCTTCTGTGCTGGGTGTAGAAGTCCCAAATATAATTAAGACATTAGCTTGGAAGAATTACTGTTCATAGCTTGTTACTATACGCAGTAACTCATAATCTAGAAAAAAAAAACCTAAAGAATCTCAACATCGTGAATTTAGAGAGTAAATGGTAAAATGTAGGAGATGCGAACACCTTTTAAAAGCTCCACCATAGGCAAATCTACATGACTAAACAATCAAAAAAAAAAAAAAAAACTCACCTTTCCACATGTAGAAATATGTCAGAATCTCAGTTAAGGTGAGATAATTCTGAGCTGGAAATGGCAGCTTGACAAGCAGCATTACAGTCTAAATTCAATGAAAACACTGCAGACCTGGCTTCCTTTGGGACTGTAAATGATAATGAATCCACAGAGCCATCCTGAAAAGTGGAGAATGGGAAAGATGCCCTGCAAGTGCCCCAGGCCTCCAGCTTTGATTCCCTGTGACTATTTGAGGGAGACTCAGGATGGCAACATCTCAGCATTCAGAAAGAAGTAAGAAAGGGGTCCTGCCTCGATCTGTGATGAAATGTTGATGAACCCAACTTTGTGCAGATCCTGTACAGATGAACACAAATGTAATGAGTTCACAAGCACAACACATGCCATGACAAGCACTACTCTACAGCATGTTTCCCTTTGCTCCAGATATTTTATTCCTTCTGTCCCATCTTCCCGGTGTCTTTGATGGGGTTAAATAGAATCCCACTAGGGCTGAACATTCAACAGTCACTTAATCACAGCACTTTGACTACTCGTACATCTTTGTTATAACTGCCACATACTGAAAAAAAAAAAGACACTTCTCTGACCAAAGGTGATGGCAGTACTAATCTATGGGTGTAAACATATATAGAAGGCAATTTGATGTGCATAACATTTTTATTTAGAAAAATGGCAGTAGCTTCCCTACCAGGGCCCATGACCTCAATAGTCACAGGCTTCTGACTGGATTTATAGTACCAGACATGAATTTTCTCACATGGAATGGGTCTCAAATAAAGTAGTTGGTTGCCACCATACTAATCATGCCACTGTTGCACCACTAGGCACACTTTGTCTGCCAGATCGCTAGGGTAGCATGTGGAGTCCACAGCTGAGTAAGGTTACTGATGACTTCTCTCCCCCAGTGGAGGATGATCCAGCACTAGAAAAGCTTGATTCACTTAGGAAGGTCGTAGCTCAGTTCCAGCTTAATTTTGCTGCCCTTCAACCAAAGTGTGGGATCTCTTCAGTAACAAAATCTTTACCATCTAGTTCCAGTGGACCTCTAAGAGCAGTAGCAATAGTACATACTGTTTGGTGGATCTCCTGATACTACTCCTTGACCAATAGCTTATGGTAGAGTAGCCTATGCCCAGCACTGGGATTTTGACATAACTATGGCTTCCGAGAACATCTTTATCTGCTCATGTAGTGTAAATCTCCTTGAACTATTTTATTGTTGTTTTAAAATTAGTTTATAAGTAACAGGTTTCCTTATGTTTTTTTTTTCATATATCCTTAGTTTAGATTAATCTTCACCTCCTCCTCTCCCCCTTCTTCCTGGCTCCTATCATCACTTAAAAGTTCTACTTCTAATAGTCCCCTTCTTACATGACTTCTAATAGCATGTGTGTGCTACTAATCTCTCCTCTCAAGCCTTTTTGTTTCCCTCTCATGGCTACTTAACAGCATCTTGGACTCTACACAAATTCTCACATAAACACACATATATATGAATTAGAAGCTATTATCCGTGTACAAGAGAGTGTATAAAGTGATTTTCTGAGTTGGATTAGGCTATTTCATTTAATACAATATTTTGTTCTATTCATTTACCTGCAGACTTCATAATTTTCTTTTATTTATGGCAGAAGCAATTCATTTGTATGTATATGTGTCACATTTTCATTATCCAGTCATCAACTGATGGACCTCTAGGCTGATTTTGTTTCCTGGCTATTGTGCATACAGCAGCAATGAACATGGCTGTACAAGGATCACTGTAGGAGGATATAGAATCTTTCCAGTAAATGCCTAGGAGTGGTCAACGGGCATAGCGGAAGTTTTGGTTTCCTTTAAAACTCGGTTATCTTATATTAAAAAAATGTTTTTGTCTGAATCCCAGTGTGGGATATGGGGATGATTCAGAGTATCCACAGCAGCAAACTATCTGCCTCATTGCTGGATCTGAGAGGGGCTCTTTGTCAGCTGCAGATAAGTTCATTCTGAGGGCTAGGTTGGGGAGTGGTATCTCCAGGAAGGAAGAAAGCTGCTGTTGTACCTTTCTACCACCACCACACACACCCTGTTCCTGGATGCTGTTGATGCAGTTTGATGAGAAGTTGGAGACATCCTGAAACAATGATGGGACTTGCGCCAAGAAACCCAATGACCCTAACCAGCAGGAAGTAGCTAATGAAAACTATAACCCCTCTCCCCACTAATCTTTCTTTCCTACCTGATGTTGAGGTGTTGGAAGGGGTTGAGGAGAAAGAGATAGAAGAAACCCTAATAAAAATAAAAGAAATTTACAAAAATATTTGCCTACAAGTGATGCCCAGACACAGGGCTTGAAATAATGAAAAATTTGGTTTCCAATTCTATAAAGAAAACAGCAGGGTATGAAGGGCTGGATATACTGTTTCAGGATATCAGCAAAAGGTTTACTGCAGCTTTCACCGCGGGATTCTCTCCCGCTTTGCTCCCAGAGGGGACTTTCTGGTTTTGCTTAGGTTTCTTCCTATATTTCATTTCAAAGAAGGCTGGGAGAATGGTTGAACACTTGGAAATGTTGTGAGTGTTTATGGAGGAATCTGAGAAATGAAAAATAGATGAAATAAGAAAACTAGAAGTGTCACTCAATTCTCTCATTTTTAAAAAAGACTGAAGAGTTAATCGTGTGAGTTTCTAGGTAGAGATGGAAATGCTTGTGAAGCAAATACTGCTGCTGGAAAAGAGAGGGGAAAGGGGGTTCAGACCTAGTAACTGAGACCCAGGTTTTCCCGAAATTGCTGCCTTGCTCTGCGCACTTTTTGTGCCAAGTTCTCACAGCTTCTGGGCTGGCTGGGGAGAAGGAGCAGAAGGCTGTCCAGGGTGAAAGGAATAAAATGAAACAGGCAGTTTCAAGAGAAAGGGTTAATCTTGAGCAAACTGAGCTGCCAGAAGAGCAACCTTGGGTTAAGAAATTACCACCATTAGCTTTTTCAGTAGCCACCAAAAGCCTTAGATAATAAAATGCTTTGTGTGTCAATGGAGGTAAATTCATTCATTTGAAAAGAAATTGTGGCCAAGCCACTAAAAGCCTCAGAGCTCATTAACACTGAGAAATATGGTACATTCCACCAAAAAAGCAAATGAGCCATTTCTGGGAGCTATGAGTTCTCAACAAGAATTTTTAAGCCTCCCAGGGTTTGTAGATGCTGTAGTAAAATTCACCATTTGACTAGTGAATACAGGTCCAAGAGGAACATACGACATAACTTCTTGCAATTAGGAAGCAGCTTTGGAGTCCTAGCTCAAGGCTCAGCAGGAAAAGTATGAGCCAAGAGCTACCATGTTATAAATGAAACTGTTGATCCAAAGAGTATTTGGTTCATTGATAATCCCCTTTTAAGAAATCAACATGTCTCATTCATATAAGAGAAAAAGCCATTTTTTTTTGGACTAAAAGGGAGAAATGTAGTAGAAGTTTTGGTGTCTTTAAATATTCAGTTATGTATGTCAACGTGGTTTTTTGTTGTTGTTGTTGTTTTGTTTTAAAACCATGGGTGGGATATAGGGCTGATTCAGATTGTCCACAGCAGGAAACTATTTGCCTCACGCAGGCTTTGAGAGGGCCTCTTTGCCAGCTGCAGATAGTTTAATTCTGAGGAATCTGGAGGGGGAATCAATTTCAGTGCCCAGAGAGAGGAGGCCTTCAAGGAAGAAGGCTGATGGTGCTCCCCATTGCTGCCGCTCATTGGTATGAATAAAATTTGATGAGAAGTTGGAGATATCCTGAAACAAAACTTGCTCTAAGAAATCCAATGACCCTAACAAGCAAGAAGTAGCTAATGAGAACTACACCTTCTTTCTCGCCTACCTGGTGTTGGTGCATTAGAAGTGATTGGGGTGGAGGAGGGAGGTAGAGGTATAAAAAGCCAAATAAAATAGATTTTAAAATAGCGCTAACAATTGGGTAGTTCAATTTTCAGATTTTTTTGATAATCCTCCATATTTGTTTTCATGGTGGTTTCACCAGTTTGCACTACCACCAAGAATGAATGGGGAGTCTTCTATTCCCACCTTCTCACCGGCATTTGTTATCCTAAATTATCCTGATGACATCTATTTTGACTATATTGCAATGGTATCTCATCATGGTTTGAATTTTTATCTCCATGATGGCTGAAGAGATTCAGCGCTTCTAAAAAAAAATTTATTGATCATTTGTCACACATATAGCTGGCAAAAAAAATAGATAAATAAAATCCAATCTCATTTGTATTTCTTCTTTTGAGAACTCTCTGTTCCATACTGCAGCCCACTTTTACTAAGTTGCTTCCTTTCTGTTTAGTTTTTTTTTTTTTTTGAGTTCTTTGTGTGTTCTTATACACTAATGCTCCAGCACATAAATACCTGGCAAAAATAAATAAATAAATAAATCCCAATCTCTAGCTATCTTCACTCAGTTAACTGTTTACTTTGCTGTACAGGTGTTTTAATTTCATGAAGTCAAATTTGTCAGTTTGTAGACTATTTCCTAAAAGACAGGAGTCACATTCATTAATTCTTTATGTATCCCTATATCTTAAAGTGCTTTTCCAAATTTTTCCTTTATCAGTCTCAAACTTTCAAGTGTTATGTCAAGGCATTTGGTCCATTTGGAGTTGTTTTCTGTGCAGAGTGAGATACAACGCTCTCATTTTATTCTTCTAGACATAACTTTCCAATTTTCCCAGCAGCATTTGTTTAAAATGGCGTCTTTCCTCCAATATGTTTTTGTTGGAATCATTGTCAAAATTCAGACAGTTGTAACTGCATAGACTTAGATCTGGGTCTTCTACTCTGTTCCACGGTAGCAAATGTCTGTTGTACCAACACCAGCCTGGATTTTAGGGGTTTGTTTTTGTTTTTGTTTTTGAGGCAGAATCTCTCAGCTAACCCATAGCTCATCAAATTGCCTAGCCTGACAAACAAGTAAACACTGGAGAGCCAGCTGCCTTCATGTCCCAAAAAGTGGGATTACAAATGAACCGCCATGCCTAGAATTTTTTTGGGGGGGAGGGGGGTATTGAACTCAGATCCTCATGCTGTGCAACAAAGCATATGAGGAATCTATCTCCCCTACGCCACCTGTAGTAGCTCTTAAAGGCATTTTCCTAGTTGAACCATGTGGAGAATATTCAATATTAGCCAATAGTCTGTCTACCACTGTCTTACTGTTAGTGTTCTATTTCTGTGAAGAGACGCTACGACCATGGCCACTCTTATAAAGGAAAGCATTTTGTTGGGACTGGCTTACAGTTCAGTAGTGTAGTCTGTTATTATCATGGTGGGAAGCACGGTGGCACGCAGGCAGACATGGTGCTGGAGAGGTAGGAGAGAGTTCTACATCCTGACCAGCGGGCAGCAGGAAAGAGCAAGTGAGCCACTGGGCCTGGCTCGAGCTCCTGAAATGTCAAAGCGCACCCGCAGTGACACATTCCTCCAGCAAGGCCACATCTACTCCATCAAGGCCACATATCTAACCCTTTCAAATGTTGCCACTCCCTAAGAGCCTGTGGGAGCCATTGTCACTCAAACCGCCACAACCACTTTGCAGGTGCTGTATGTAGAATAATGGTGTCAAAATGCAACGCAGAAATTAGGGGTCATTTTTTTTCTCAATTATAAAATGACCATTAAAGCGCCTGCCGTAGCCAAATGCAATGCTGCTCTTAGCCATTACTTTATTTTGGGTACTTGCTCAGTCCTGGAGATTACTTTTACTGCAATCCTCCATAGTCACTCTACAGAAGACATGAACAGAGGAAGACGGACATATTTCCTCCGTTGTGCCTAACAAATACCTCTTCTTCTACTTTTGACTTAAAATGAGATTGCACCATCACTTAGTAGTCTGCCCACTTGCTGATGAACTCTCTTCAACTTGACATAAGTGGTGGCTGTGGTTTCTCGAGCATTTCATTGTTGGAGTTGGAAATATCTTCCGGTGCTTTTACCATCAAGGACCTTGTTAGGATTTGGTTTCAGTCCACCTACCTATGATGTCAATTGCTTACCTGCCATGGGGATGTGGCCTTGCCCAGGTCTATATACAAGGACAGTCCTACCTCGCCCCTCCCTCTTAATTTTCTTTTCTCTACCCTCTCTCTCCTTCCTCTCTACCCCCCTTTACTCCTCCTTTTCCTCCTCCTTCTTCTTCTTCCTCCTCCTCCTCCTCTTCCTGTCTCTGACTCTCTCTCTTTCTCTCTCTCTCTCTCTCTCTGTCTCTCCTGGGTACCCCTCCACCCTTTTCCTTTTCCTCCCATGCCCATTTAACAAATTGTGTATAATATAATATCTGGTACCTTGTATCTATCATCATCTTATATAAATATATAAAAGACCTAATGCATCATCACATGTCATATGTAGTATGTGAGGACTATAGAGTACAAACCTAACATAACTTTTAAAAGTACCTGTGTCTCACTGTTCTTCCTGGGGTTCTGGCTTCAGAGTGTGGCACATTTGGAATGCTTTCCTGTGGTTCTGTTTTTATCACAATCCCTGTTCTTCTTTGCTGCAAAATCTTACCTACCCAAACTTTCCAACTATGCATATATTGCCTTGTGTTATTCTGCTTAGTTTTCACACACACACACACACACACACACACACACACACACACACACACAGGATTCTGTTTCATTTTGTTCTTTCAGAATGAAAAAAAAAAGTAGTATAAAGGTGTGGTGCCATCTTTGTGTCAAGTAAAAAGGAAAAAAGCCTCTATCAGATGAGATCATGGTTAGAAATACAATTAATCTTAATTAAACTTTTATAAATTGCCTTTTATCAAGCTATGCTAAAGTTTTAACACAAACAAATTTATCAAATTTGATATTTCTATTTACATTTATGTATGTAACAATACTAGTCAAAGAAAAAGAGACAATAAATTTTAGAGTAGAGATTTATGGGAGGAGTTAGAGGGAGGGTACCTTGAAGAAATCAGAGAGAGGAAAGGAAAAGGGGAAAGTGATGTAATTCTATTCTGATTAAAAATATATTAGTAATAAAATTAGTATCTTAAACTTAGTCTGAATTTTAATCGAGGGAAAATTTAGATACTTAGAATCAAGATACACTACCCAGTAAATAAAATTATCTATGTCTGTGAATTCAAATTTTATTCAGCCATAAAGAACATAATCATGTCATTAGAAGAAAATGAATAGAACCTTAGATCATCATTTCAAACAAAATAAGAGACTAAGAAAGACAAGTCCTACATATTTTCTCTCATAAGCAGAAGTAAGATTCATATATTTAGGTTTCATAGATGGATAGATAGATAGATAGATAGATAGATAGATAGATAGATAGATATGACATATGCATTTATCTTTCTGCACTATTTCAAACAATGTATACATTTATAAGCCTTTTCATATGACAAGAAAATGTCTGCAAAATAGCAGTAAATTAGATCAAATTTACAATTCTGCAATATTTTTTCTTTCCTGTCAAGACTCACAACTGTATGCAGGAATCTACAACTAGCACTCTCCTTCTAGTATAAATGTTTCTGTGTTTATGTTCCTATAGCTTTTATTTTGATCATACTTTGTCTCTCACTCCTCATACCTAGAAGATCTATCTGATGGTTTAACTGCTGTCTTCGCAGAAGCTAGCATGCAGTGAGCTGTGCCAATAACTCTATCATTCACTATTATATATGACTTGAGAGTAGAAAGGAGACCATTAGGGGGGAACAAAAATGAATAACAAGAGTGGATATAAGCAAAGCACATAATATATTTGTATGAAAAGGGCATAATACCATAATTTTTTACTTTTTTTTTTTTTTTTTTTTTTGCTTATTTTGGGCTTTTGTTTTGTTTTATTTTGTTCTATTTTTCAAGACAGGGCTTCTCTGCATACCCCTGGCTGTCCTGGAACTCACAATGTAGACCAGATTAGCCTCAAACTCAGAGATCTACCTGTCTCTGCCTCCTGAGTTCTGGGATTAAAGGTGTGCACCACCAGTGCCTAGCTGGTAATTTTTAAAACTTAGGTGCGCATTATGGCTTGCACCTGTAGTCCAGGCAACTGAAAAGGCAGAGAAAAAAAGAATCAGTTAGCCCAGACACTGGAGGTCAGCTTGAGAAACAGAAGCCAACCAGTCCCAATCATTAAAAAAAATATATTATTCTTTACCAACATTAGTAAAGAAATGTAAAGCTATATTATAAACCAAATAGAGTATATTTTCATTAAAATATATATATAATAAGGGGTAGAGACATGACTTAGCAGTTAAGAGCATTTGTTCCTCTTGCAGAGGACCCAAGTTCATTTCCCGGTTCCCACATGGCAGCTCACACAACCATCAGTGATGCTGGTGTCTGGGGAATCTGAGTCCCTTCTCTGCCTTCTTCAGGTACTACACACATGTGGTGCCCAGACATACATGCAGGCAAACACTCATACACATAAAGTAAAAATCAATACAAATCTCAAAAAAATATAAAATTGACATAATGATTTTAACTTTTCTTTTACAACTCAATTCTGAGTGGATAGTTCATCTATTCCTGTTTTTAATGTGAAGCAAAATTCCGGATAACTTCCAGAATCAGACTTCAATCTTCCATTCACCAAATACAGTCTTCCCATGGCCATACTTTTCCTAGGCTAATTCTGTACCACTTCGACCTGGAAGCCCAAAGAGTACTAGTATATAGTTTACACACACACACACACACACACACACACACACACACACACACACACACAGACACACGCACACACGCACGCACGCACGCACGCACATGCACACATGCACACACGCACGCACGCACGCACGCACACTCACATGCCACTCCAACAGTAACCATTTATTCCCATGCATGCAGCGTATGTGCCTTTAAGTGATGTCCATCCCAACAAAGAGGCCAGTTCGACCACAATGCTTTGCCACCTGGGAAATTACTGTTGGGTTTCTACATTCTTGGTTCCTATCTTCTCTTCTCAAAACATTACACCAGCTCCCTAAGGGTTGCTCTGCTTCTCCATGTTGCTCGGAGGGTTCGGGAGCAGCGCTCCCGGTGCGTGTTGGGAGCAGTGCTCCTGGTGCGTGTTCGGGAGCAGTGCTCTCGGTGCTTGTTCGGGAGCAGTGCTCCTGGTACGTGTTCGGGAGCAGTGCTCCTGGTGCGTGGTGGCTCCTGTGCATATTTTTGTTTCTACTCGGGCTGCAAGCTGTGTAAGAATCGGGATTTTATATGAGCAGTCTACATACGCTGTTGTGTATACCACAGTGACTTGCTTGTGGGGAGCACACAGTACATGTGTGGAAACTCAGTGGTCTGACCGTTCCAGCTGAAAACAAATCTGTTTATTCATGTTGTGTCTTCGTGGCATTTGTGACTATTTGATTCTTTTTCTTACTTTTTGTCATTGCTTTTTAATATTGGTTCCTGAGATCTGGAGTATGAGTTCCCCAGGAGTTTGTCCTTGTTTTATTTATAGCTTCAGCCTCTATGCCCAGAACAAAGTAAGTATTCTGTGGCTGGGACAAAAGAAAGCTGAGAAAAAAATTCTCAACTACATGAAATGAATGACTAGATCTGGGTTTTGCTCTCCTATACGAGTATCAAGCTTTTAAACCAATTACTATACAGGCTCAGTTCTTCCTGAAGACATGGAAATACTCTGGTTTCAATTAAGCTTGTAATTTAAAGGATAAATTCCAAAATCAATTTTTACTAATTTGGAAGGCATATAAAGACAAGTATAATTAGGTATTATGGAACATAGCTTCCAAAATGTAAAACAAAGTGATTCCTTGCTAATTTTTGCCCTTCTAAACTCTTTCCTGTTTATTTTCTTTTGAGTTTCATTTAACTTAAGAATCTTAGCTAATTGTGTATTTACATTATTATCACTAGTAGAATCATCAAATATCAAAGCTTCATTAACACTGAAGAATAAAAGTATAATATTAGTCTGTAGCCAACAGTTAAAATGGATAGGGTCAAATAACAATACTGCAAACCCTAACCACTCATTCAATACTAATAAAATTTAAAGTCATTCAGTAATGACTGTGTCATTCCCTAAAACTATCTAGAGGAGAGAAAGAGAGGGGGCGGGGCCGGGAAGAGAGTATGTGTGTATATGAGAGAAAGAAAGAGAGGGGGAAGGAGAGAGGAGAGAGAGAGAGAGAGAGAGAGAGAGAGAGAGAGAGAGAGAGAGAGAGAGCTTCCTGTACTACCATTTGACATCAATACAACCTAGTGAGACTAAGATGAGCTTATCACTACCCTCCCACTCCAATCTCATGGCAACTTCATTGTGTTTAACACTCAAACATTTTTAACCACGCGTTTGAGTCTCTACTCCATTCTATACTCAATGTTCTCTTCCACCCTTTATTTCATTCATGATTGATTTCATTAAATGAGAGAACCAAAAGTAAGCGGAATTAGAAGCTATGTGATTCATGAAAATGATGGAATAAAAAGGGCAATTGATTACAACAGAGGAAATGATTCACTTTCAACTAGGAGACTTGAAAAACTTCCACGGGTAGTGACATTAAAACTAGATCTCCAAGACAAAGGTTGGGGTCAGGATGGTTAAATTTTAGGGAAGTAGTGGTTGGACAAAAAAAAAAAACTCATTCTTTCACTATTTGTGCTCAACTGCTATCTGAAAATAGAGATATGACTTCTGAATTTTATATTGTGTGTCATTCTCAGTTTATGATGAAACTTCACTCTGTCCCACTGATCTAGTTGTGATATGAGTCATATGTTTTTCAGAAGTATCTTCTCTGTATGTACTACCCTCCCATTAGTAATTTTGCATCTGCCTTGAATAAAGATACACTATCATGGTATTATATACAGTACTTAGAGTCAGTTAACACCTGTTTTACTTAATTATATCCCTAAAACAAAAGTTTAATATTGCAGGAAATGTGTATATGTTGAAAAGAAACTGTAAAATACTTCTCTTAACTGAAAAGATGAACATCCCCAATTTAATAAGAAAAGAGATTATATGGTGAGCTCATTATGCCATTCATTGCAATTCATCTTATCATATAGCCTAGATACCCTCTCCAAGCACTGAAATAGAAAAGTAAATACAGTACAGGATATTTTAAAAGATGTTTCTAGGGGACTGGGGGTTGCCTGACAGTTAAGAACACTGGTTGTTCTTCCAAAGAACCTGGGTTTGATTCCCAGCACCCACGCAGCAGCTAACAAACTTCTGTAACCCTCATTCCATGTGATCGATGCAATGCACTCTTCTGGCCTCTGCAGGTACCAAGAATATACATGGTATACAGACATGCATGTAGGCAAAACATCAATGTATATAAAAATATTTTAAAGTTTTTTAAAAGAGGGTGGAATAGAGAATCCTGTTCCCATAATTTTTATCATAGAATCTTGTTAAAATTTCTTATTAGTTACAATTTTTCACTTTTATTTTTAAATTCATAAATTTATCTTTAACTTAGAACTGTGAATAGGAAAACATCATATTACAGAGATTTGGGTGCTATCTGCAGTTTTAGGCATCAGCTAGGAGACTCAGAACATATTTCCCTTGAGGAAGTCTTTGGAGTTTGTACTGGCAGTGATAGACATCAAAAGGAGGTCTTTAAGCATCATACACTGATCAAATTTTACTTTGAGTGTAATAATTCTGACTACACCCTGGAGGAAAAGTGAAATGGAGAAGGACCACTGGAGGTCAGAAATGTAAGAAGCCACCACAATACCTGGGAGTTCTGTGCATCGCATCTTAACTAAGGCAAAGAAGAAAGGAAAAATCAGGCAACTGCTTTGAGCCCAAGCCAGTAAGACGGGTGTTTGAGATGAAAGACCAGAGAGAGGTAAGGACATTAGACCTTCCCACCTGCTCAGAATGAGAACACAGAGCCTTGGGCGTGTTCAGAAACTCATTTTCCAACACCTCTTCTATTAAGTTTCATCTTTAGACATTTCATTTCAAACCTTGAATATGATTTACCACTTGCACTGTCTTTAGCCAGCCCTGACACTGAACATTCTAGAACACCAGCTTCTACAAAGCCCTCATCCAAAACTCTTGGTCCTGCATGACAGATGCAACACTGGGAATGGAACCATTTTCCTTTGAAGGAGTTATGAGTTGCTCCTTTCCTGAAAAGTCACTGAAAATCGTGTTTTTAAAGCTAGATTTGTACAATAGCTCACTGAGACCTGTTGTCTTACATAAGTCTAAGATTCAAAGCCACGGAACTTTATAGGAAGTTACATGGACATCTGCCCACCCATTTTCTTGCAGAATCAAGGAATAGAATGATTCAGGAAATGGAACCCAAAGACTGAGTCACTCTTATCTACCCAAATACCCAACTCATGTGGGAACAGTGCCTTTGTAGCAATCCAGCATCTCTCCCAAGTCATTTCATTTTGGTTTGGTTTGGTTTTTGTATTTTGGCTATTGAGACAGAGTTTCTCTGTGTAGCCTTGGCTGCTCTGGCCTCAAACTCATAAAGATCTACCTGCTTCTGTCTCCCTAAATTCTGGGATTACAGATGTGCACCACCATGCCTGGCTCTGAGTAATTTTTTTTTCTTCCAAACAAGATTCTAATATACAGCTAGTAACATCCTGCCCTCTTCAGAAGCACTGTCAAAGCTGTTGTGAATTAGCAAAAAATAAGCCTGCCTACCTAAGCAGCTGATACCCTTGTAATAATGCAGTTACTGGCCCAATAGAATGCCTCCTGAAGACAGGATGAATAGATGACAAAAGTTATTGGAGAAATGGATAGAAGGTCTCCTTTCATCCGATGCTTATGCACCCCCACCCTTTTGCCATGTCATTGGACGATTGCTAGAGATAAAAATAAATTCAAGGTTTGAGATTTCAGATTAGGGCAGGACGGCAAAAGAGAATGGTGCTAGAAAGTCTCCAATAAGAAACAAATCTCTGAAATAATAGGGTTATTCCCTCTTGTCTCAGTAACATCCTACAATAGAGGGGTAAATAACATTTTAACAAAATTTAACCCTCGTCGGAACCAGGATTCATTTTTATCTCTGTAAACTGCCACCTTTTCAAAAGCTTTACACGATCATTGTCTTTTTTTTAACTCCTGCCATGATAAGCCACTAGGCATTTCAGATGAGCTAGGACATTATTCACATCTATTTACTTTCCAACAAAGCAAACAGCACTATCACCCTGTGTGAATCAAGTCCTGGCCGATGGGTGGTTAGCACACTCGATGTGACACCTGTACCCGCTGGGCTCTTTCCCACAGCATAGACTGCTTGAAACACTCCTCAACAAGCAATGATGTAAGTAATCATATTAATTATACCCCAATACCTTTCTTTGTACCTTGAAAGTGCTTGGATGTGTCCTGAGGATGCAATTATTTTGTACCTGATCTCCTTATTAAGAGTCTCATTTTGTGCCTGCTTTCTTATATGCATCCTCAAAGCCAGACAGTAAGATAGGAGTAAGTTTCTCCTCCTGCTAGGTAAAGTAGAAAAACAACTGAATCCTCTCTATCCAATGTTCTCTCTCAACATTTCTGAATCAGCTTTGAAAAGAAAATAAGTTAGCAGTGTTACTAACACTGTTGCCACCTGGTTGGTGTTTAGATGTCCTTCAAGAATCCAGGTGCCTGAGTGGGACACACATGAATTGTAGGGCTTTAGATCAAGCTTTTTTTTTTTTTAACTTTTCAAATTTTTTGAATTTCCATTTAAGTTCATCTTAGAAATACATAGAGATCAAAGTGAGATGCTATTCTTTAGGTCCATTTCTCATTTAATTAATGCTAATGAGCACCATCTGTGCTGCTTAGCTTTTGTCAACTTGACGCCATCTAGAGTCCCCTAAGAGGAAGGACCTTCATTTGAAGAATTGCCGGCATTAGACTGGCCTGAGAGCAAGTCCATGCGGGGGTGTTTTCTCAATTATTTGTTGAAGTGGGAGAGTATAGCCCACTGTAGATGGCCCATTCCTAGTAAAGTGATCCAGGGTCATTTAAAAATACAAACAAACAAACAAGCCAGAAAGCAGTGTTCCTCATGGCGTCTGCTTCAGTTCCTGCCTCTGGGTTCCTGCTTTGTGTTTCTGCCTTGGCTTCCCTCAATTATGGGCTATCACCTGTAAGCCAAATAAACCCTTCTCTGGCCTAAGGTGCTTTTGGACAGTGAGTGTTCTGTCACAGCAAGAGTGAAGCTAATTCGAACACTATCCAGTCTAACATTGCTCCTCATCTCATCAAAGCCAGTCTTGGGAAATCATTTGTTTATAACCATGTTGAAGAATGAGACCAGCGATCTGTGGGTTGGCACTTGGCAGGGAGCAGAATAATGGGTTCTGCTCTGAAGGTTCTGGCAATTATGGAAAAGCGTTTAATGAGGATATGGGATATTTATGTTTTCAAGAGTCTTGTTTTAGAATGTGTGGGGAATGCCTTGTCCTCAGCTTAGAGTCTTATTCCTATACTCCTGCTCCAAAGAAGTATACAGACGAATCCTGTCCCAGCTTCCACGGTATGCTCGTTGGGTCATCTGTGGGTACCTGCTTCTTCTTGGAGACACTTCCCATCTTCAGGCAAACCCGCTGAGGGACCAAGATCAGGAAACCCAGTATCCAGACCCCTCAGTAAAAGTGAGAGTCTGTACAGATATCTAAAAGAATCTACGGTGCCTATTTCTCACTCCCTTCTATCCTGCTCCTCCACATAGTCTCTTTCTTCCAGACTAGTCTCCTGTTCCTTCGTCACATCTCAGAGCTGAACACTGTCTATCATCCTTGGCAAAGGAAGTATGTATACTTGTGCAGGTCTATGTACCTCTTTATAGATGCAGGGGGGGAAAAAAAAGCACAGGAGATGATGCAATTTCAGAGTAAGGAACTAGATGGGACGGGGCTATGGACACAGATCTCAGGCCCCTTTTGGTTACCTATGAACTCTTCCATCTCCAGATTGTCATGGTTCTTCTAGGCTGGGAGCCACATCTACAGATTACAGGACCCTTGGGGCCACCTAAGGGACATACCAATACATATCTACAATTTACTGTGTTCTACATAGCTGTAGCTTATTAGAATAATAACCACGGTGCTTGGGAAATATTCAAGATGATTTGAAGGGGGTATTTTGAATCTGGGAGGAAGTCTACCTCTTACCAGTGCCATTGCATTGATACTTAGGGAATGTCTGCTAACAAAAGGTTGCCAAATAAACATCCTGCTGGGTTTTCTTTAATTAACAAGATGGCTTGGTTGTAATTATTCGATTAATTGTTGAAATGCAAATAAGTGCTATTTAGGATCTTGCAAAGCAGTTCCTCTTAAATATGCTAAGCCCCCCCCCAACACACCCTTTCCTCATAACGTTCTAAATTTGCCTGGCAAATCCTCTTTTTATCCATGGTTTGAAAATAAGTTTTGTTCAAATGCTAGTGAAGTTAAATTCTGAAGTAGAGGAGTCTGAATGGACATAATGAGTTGAATCTCTGTGTCTGAAAAAGATGAGTTTCCATTGAAACCGTGTGTACCATGCAAAACATAAAACCAGAGGGAAGTAATGGAAGAAACCAAAATGGGGGAATTTCCAAAGCAGAAGGATGAAATGCCAATCTTGGATATACGAAGGTAGTCTTTAGTTACTCTTAGGTGTATGTTTTCTTCTTTGGATGTGGCCTGCTTACAGCTCTGTTCCCTGTCTCTCAAGAGATGAGCTGAGAGGTTCAAACAACACAAAAGCTCACACCCTTCCTCACAACCCTATAGAGTCTCGTATTTGTGTCATAAAAAGAGACTAAGGTGCACCCATCAGCATAAGCAGGTTGCCCATAGTTGTGCCTGATACATTTCCTCCACAAAAGCTTCATGAACAAGCCTGAGGAGATAAACAAGGACGAAAACTAGGATACAAGCAGGAGGGAGGTGAGAGAACTGTTTCCTTTTCCACCACGGAAATTTCCCAGAGCTCTCCTTGCTTCCAAAGGAAAATGCAGTCTTATAGATTCCTTCTCCTTTTTCTTCCAGAACAACACTCCCAGCCTCCCCCCTCAACCCTCTGCTGTATTCACTTTAACCAGATGGCGAATTTCTTTCCAATGCACCTTGCTCCGGGATTCCTTTTGTCTAGATTTTACAAAAGGTCAACCTGACACTGCTGTATCATTTTGCATCTATTGAGGCCTTCGGTGCTGCCTAGGGAATGGGAAGAAGTGTGCTTTCTCTCCCCAGTGCATTCTTTTTCTGGGGCAGACCCTTACTTTTAGGCAGTTAGTTATTTTCGTCCAGAACCTACTTCCTGTTAAGGTCCCATAGTGCCCACAAGCAGATAATCCTGTTTTCATGGCTCCGATCATTAATTGTGTTCAGGATGCTTTATTGGTTAGGACTGTATATTAGTCTTCTCGTGTATAATTATACTACTACTGTGTGTTTACAATCAAGTATCATGTTGCAAGATAGGACTAAGTCCACAGGCAGGAGCAGGAGAGCAGAACAGTTTCAAGTTACTGCGAGGTATCAGTTGCCTAGTCCCCTGAGTGCTTTTCCAAATCTATCCAAATGATATTGATTCATTCTAGAGATGGAGGTCATCACCTGTCAGGAGTGGCTTGAGCAGACAATGGCTTGTTAATAAAGAGAGGTTGGTAGTGTGGTATTTGTTGGTGTTACGGTTCCAAATACTCTTCTGGGCAAGGAAGAGTGATGGCATCTCTGCAGAAGAAGCCACATCTGTGTAAGATGGAGGCTAGACCTAGCAAGATAAAGCATGTTCTCGTCGAGGAGGAAAGTGGAGAGAAATAGATGGTATTTGGAAAGTGAGCTCGTGGAAAAGAAAGGAAAGAGATTGCTGGTGATGGGAGAAGGGTTTGCTGGACTGATACGTGTTTGTCATTCGGGATGTTATATTTAGAAACACTAAAACTTGGTGTTCTAAAACACTTGAAAATTTTCCCAGAGAGCTTCTTATTTGTACTCCTCATCTCTATTTTTCTTAAGTCAGTAGGTACAAAAGGTGTTTACCCTCCATCTGTTGTTTAGAGGTTGAGATGAACCACAAGCAGAAGAAAACATTAAATTAGCTCAGGAGTATCTGCAACCATGGCCTTTCTTGTAATTAGCTGAAGAGCCAACTTGATTTATAGCATGGCTGGTTTTGAATGATTTTGATGGATGACTTAAAACAATTAGAAATATAAGTAAATACCTCAGGACGGTGACAGATTTTATAAAGGATAGGCTATGAATAGTTACATAGATAATAAAATTTAAGCTATAAAAATAAATGCACATATATTGAAAACGTCTTTGCCATCTAGATGTTCAAAATGATAGAAAACTTCAAATGTTCCTTCACTTTAGGAAATGTTATTAATGGAATATTGTTACCATGACATTGATGTATGTACTTGGAGAATAGTTAACTTTTTTTATGTCTACCAGAGATTGCACTGAAAGCCAATATGCACTTTCTGTTTGTGAATATATTTGATTTGTAGAACCCTTGTAGATGTGGGGTTTCTTTTAAAAATATTTTTAAATTGTGTGTGTGAAAGAGAGAAAGTATGTGAGTGTGTGTGTGTGTGTGTTTTATATATGTGTGTGTTCACCTGTGTGTGCAGGTGTACTCATGCATACATGTTTGGAAGCCAAATGGTCCACATCAGATATCTTCTTTAGTCTCTTTTCACCTTTTTTGGGGGAAAAATCCCATATATTATGTTCTGATCATATCCTCTCCTCCCCCAAGTCCTCCTAGATCCGTACCCACCCAACTTAATGACCTTTCTCTCTCTCTTTAGAAAACAGACAGTCAAGCAAACAGACACACACACACACACACACACACACACACACACACACATATGCAGGCATGTCCACACACACATGGAAAACTCATAAAAATATAAAATTAGGAACCATAATATATCAGAGGAAAAAGGTAGCCATCAACCCAGCAACAAACCCTGCAGTCCTCAATGGTGACCTGCTTCCATGATATGTTGATTCAATAGTAGTACTTAATGTGGACATAACTAACCAACCACTTGCTAATTGGACTTAAGGCCTACTCCACAAGATGGAGCCCATGTATTGGTGGGACCCTGCTTGGGTAGCCAAAAACCTGAGACTTGATAGGCCATGGACATAGGAAGAAACCAAAAACTATTGTTCTGCTAAAGGAACATAGCAAATAAAATGACTCCTGATGCCAATCTTCTATATCCATCGTGATATGTGTCTCTCGGGCACCAGAGAAGTATATGGGAGCTAATGCAGAGACCCATAATGCGACAATGTATAGAGAGTGAGAGAATGGAGAACATCCAGCGCTAAATGTGATGCCTTCATCAAATCCACCTTCATCTTTGAGACCGTCTCTCTCTGAACCCAGAACTCACCACTTACACTACACTGGCTGGACAGTGAGGGTCTGTGATCTGCCTGCTCCTGCCCTCCCCTCAGCAATGGGGTTGCAAATGCACACTGATACCCCCACTTTTTATGGTGGTTGCTGGAGTTCCATTCTCAAGGCCTCACTCTTGCTCAGCCAGCACTTTATACATCGAACTGTTTGCCCAGCCCCCTTTCTCCTTACAGATTTTCATTCTTCGCTATTTGCCTGTTCTGTTTGTCTGCATGAGTCTCACTGGCCGTGTCTCAGCATCACGTTCTGAAAGCTTTTGCACATACAAGTTCACATGAAGTGTGAGCAGAGAGAAACGTGTATTTTCTTACCGCTAAAACTTACCAAAGTATATAATGTTTGCATGAGTTCCTTAACAACAGCAGTATGTGCTGTAGTGATGGGCCACATATGTAATTCTAACTAATATAATGTACTTTGGTGCTTATAAGGGGAAAAAATAATCATGAGTAAGAGATGACAGAAGCAAGTATAGGCCCCTATTTTATAGGAGATCTAGAAGGAAGGTCAGGTGACATGGGAATTCATGAAGCTTCCTTCTCCTGATCCTAGGGAATAGGATAAAGGTCATTCTGGTGGTTTGAATAGATATTGCTCCCATAGCTCTTGATTTTGAATGTTTGGTCCAAGGGAAGTGGCACTATGAGGAGATGTTGCCTTGTTGGAGTAGTTGTAGCCTTGTTGGAGGTAAGTGGGTCATTGTCGGAGCAGGCTTTGAGGCCGCCTATGCTCAAGCTAAGTCTAGGGTGACTCAGAGTCTCCTTCTGCTGGATGAAGATGTAGAAATCTCAGCTCTTCCAGCAACATGTCTGCCTGCATGCTGCCATTTTTCCTGTCATGGTGACCATAGAATAAACCTCTGAAACTATCAGCCAGCCCCAAGTAAATGTTTTCCTTTAAAGAGTTGTCTTGGTCATGGTGTCTCTTCAAAGCAATAAAGCCCTAACTAAGACTGTCAGAAAGTATGTTCTTTCTGCTTTTCTCTCACACTACATGGTCGTTTTCCTCTCTGAGAGCTGTGTTCTCTAAGACCTAGGCTGTTATTTCCATATTCTACAAAGTAGCACGTTACAAACTCATTATTAACAATTTCATTATCAACTCAACTTCCCAGGGTTTGTCCAGTTTAGTGGCACAACTTGGGCCTTCAGTGAGACTAAAATAAACAGGCTCCTTCAGCTTGGCCTACAGAACTACCTTAGCATCATCATGAATTTCTATTTCCTCCAAAACGCAAGACATTGGAGGAACTCTCTTAAACATGCTCAGCATGAGAAGAGTAAACTGTCTCTTACTTTCCTTCTTCCCCTCTGAAGAACAGGAGGTAAAAAATCCATCTTACAGACATGGCTACCTGACATCTTTTCCAGAGGAGACAGATTTCAAAAAGTGAAAAACTTAAAAGGCTGAAACATATTTAGAGAAATGTAAAGAGCTAATTACCCAAACGAGAGATGATTGACAGACACTGTGTTTTTCTGATTCCACTTACGAGTTTGCCTGTCCGTGTTTTCCCATGCCTTTCAGCCAATGAGGTACCTCATTTGCATGCTTCAAAACTCTCTGAAGCATTTGTTTTCCAAGACTGGAAGCATCAGTGCCCCTTCACACTTCATTCTACTTTTTTCATCCGTATCCCACTCCCACTGATGTGTCCTCATCCACACACCACCTCCCACAGGCTAAGCACTTTAGGAAAGTTCCGTTGTCTGCTCACCACCACCTCCACCACACAGACCTGATTTGAAAGCATCCATTTGTCTTCACTGCAGAAAGACTTGTTCTATTCAGTAAAGCATTAGCTCCCTCTGATTCTCCTCAAATACATTAATAGTTTATATAATAATTTATGTATCCAAACTATGGAGACGTTTGAAAACTAAGTTGGTAACAGTATGTGGTGGTGTGTTCTGCACAGTTATATTTTATTTTTAACTATTTGTAAATTATTTTATGTGTAGGGGAGTTTTGCCTGCTTGGATATCTATGGATCATGTGCATGCAGTACCTATAGAGGCTAGAAGAGGGAGTCAGGTCCCCTTTAATTGAGTTGCCTTGTGTGCTAGGAGTTGAACCCCAAGTCCTCTGGAAGAGTACCTTGTGGTCTAAACTAATGAGACATCTCTCTATCCCTAGACAGCATGCTTCTAAGAATATTTTTCCTACTATCCAAAAAGGTAAACTTTCAAGAAATTATTAATTATTTGCTCATTTATTTTCATATTCCAATTTAAGCAAAAAGCCATTTCCAGATCATCATGCTACCCTTTCAATATGTATTATTCAGGTGGAATTTTCCATGTGACAGTGAGCATAAGCAGAAATCCTAACTGATGCCTTTCCTTAACATTTATATCACAAATTATTTTCTTGTAGGGATTGTGTGACAAGGCACGCTGCCTCACTAGCTTTGCGCTGCTTTGAATATATGCACACACAAAGAACTGAGCGGAAGTGGCTGAGAATTGATGAGGATGGTATTCTGAATAGAAGCAATGGTTTCATTTTGTGTGTTTAATTATCCACAGCTCTTTAAGAACTGGTGTAAATGTCAGGAGGTTTGTAATGTTAGCAGTTCATCTTTGCACACACGCCTGTGCACATACACACACACACACACAGACGAGCTATTTGGTGGCAGAAAACAAGGAACAAATAACTAATGGTCCCATCAGACAGCTTGTAAATTAGATATAGGTCACTTTTAATTAACAACGCTGTTAGTTAAGGAGAACACAACTAGAACACATGCCTTTAGGAATCCTGGATTTGTACAAAAAATAAATCTGCACCTAAAACTATTTTAAAACTAACTTCTAAACAGACTAACATCACAAATAGATTGTTAGTATCAAGCAATATACAACAAAATCATCTCTATCAATGGGGTAGACTTCCTTATTATCTGGGAAGGAGGGCTCACCATAGGTAGTCTCAAAGACCATTAGACAGAATTCAGACTGCCTCTTGTATTTCTTGATTTTTGTACACATTCTTTAAAATGAAGTCAGCTGGTTGGTTATTTGTACAGGGACGAGTGGGATGATTGTGTGACACTGGTGCCTGGGTACATGTGTGGAAATCATCTGAGAGCTACCACAGTCATTTCTGTCTTTCTACCACTTTCTACCATTCTGTCTTTCTAGGTCAAGCTTGACAGCGAGTGCCTTTATCTACTGAAGCATCTCACTCACCCCTTTTTATTTAAGGAAAATGTGAAAACTGCCCTATGTTTACCAGAACTATGTGATGAATAATGGTGAAACAAGATAACTCCTTCAAGACAGATGATAAAAATATTTAGTGTTGTCCTAGGCTCTATAGAAGGCTCTCAAAGCCAACCTACCAGAGTCTTCAACAGCTAATGGTAGATCCATTTGTTGGTTAACATCAATTTTATTTTAACCATTTCTCCAAGGAGACCCAGTATTTTGAATATTGTCCCTAGATCTGCATACCGTCATTGAAGTATATGGCGGCCAATTTAGTTCAACCAAGTGAGAACTGATTTAACCTAAGATTGGCCAGTAGAGCAGGAGGGCCTGCTTCACAGCTGCTAAAGAATCACCTCTAAGTTCATCCTATGTGAGCATTTGAAATCATTGAATCATTTCAACTGAACAGATTTAACTCATGTGAAAGTAATATATGAAGATTCTACAAGGAGAGTGACCAGCACACGGTGATGCTGAATCCTAGCCAACTGGACACAAAGAACATATTCCTCCCTCTGAGACTACCCCATGGTGTGAGCACTGGCAGTGGCTTTCTTCCCTGAAATATTCATCAAGATAATTAGAGGGTCACATGTAGTTGTAAAGAACAGTAGATATACTCTGTGTCCACTTTACCCAGTTTTCCCAAAGGGTAACATGTAATATTACAAAGACAAAAGTGGAATCCTTGAGTCTCATTCAGGTTTCTCTAATTTTACGTTGTGTGTATGCATCACAAGTAGGGGCTTGTTTACTTAAGGCAACAGTCTAGGTCCCATCACACGCACGAGCGTGCACGTGTGTGTGTGTGTGTGTGTGCGCGTGTGTGTGTGTGTGTGCGTGTGTGTGTGTATGTGTGTGTGTGTGTGTGTGTGTGCGTGTGTGTGTGTGTGTATGTGTGTGTGTGTGCATGTGTGTGTGTGTGTGCGTGTGTGTGTGTGTGTGTGTGTGTGTGCATGTGTGTGTGTATGTGTGTGTGTGTGTGTGTGTGCGTGTGTGTGTGTGTGTATGTGTGTGTGTGTGCGCGTGTGTGTGTGTGTGTGCGTGTGTGTGCGTATGTGTGTGTGTGTGTGTGTGTGTGTGTGTGTGTGTGTGTGTGTGTGTATGTGTGTGTGTGTGTGTGTGTGTGTGTGTGTGTGTGTGCGTGTGTGTGTGGCCAGAAGGTAACCTTTGGTGTCATTACTTTGGTGCATGCATTTTGTTGGCGTTTTTGTTGTTTGGTTTGGTTTGGTTTGGTTTTAGGACAAGGTCTCTTACTAGCCTAGGACTTATTCATTATACGAGGCTGGTTAACCAGCAAGCCCCAGGTACCTGCATGTCTCTATGTTCCCAGCAATGGGCTTAAAAGCAAATGACATCAACCGCAGCTTTCTTTCTCTGTCTTCCACCCTGCCCCCCTTTTCTCTCACTCCCCCATGTGCTGAGGCCTGTAGGTCCCCCTGTATCTTCCCCACCTTCCAGTGGCCCTTTTGTAAGGGACTCCCTCCTTCTCTCCATCCAGCCCTTTTCAGCAAACCAACTGAGCAACACTAATCTCCATTTCTAAACTGCTTTTATCTTCTAAAAAAAAAAAAAAGTGATTATAAATTTGCTAGTGGTAAGGAACCTGCTAGAATTGATAGTACGCTACTCGGCAACCTTTCCTAGTGAGTTTTCCGAATTGTATATATTAGTTATCTCATTTTTATTGTTTAATAGTATATGTT
Source organism: Acomys minous (assembly GCF_964271855.1). NCBI lineage: Eukaryota > Metazoa > Chordata > Mammalia > Rodentia > Muridae > Acomys > Acomys minous. The sequence continues at coordinate 69,875,749 of NC_140495.1, read as the reverse complement.
GGTGTGGATATACCACACATAGCTTCTTTAATGTCCTTACCCAAAATGATACCTGAGCAGTTTCAGTCTTCAGTCATTATGCATAAACGGGCTGTCATTATTTATGTCCCAGTTTTTGCATAGTCATGGTTTTATTTCTTTAGCATGAATACCCAAGAACACAATAGTTGCTCTAGGTCAACTCTGTTACCTAAGAAAGATGTTGCCAGTCTGCATTCTGGAGATCCTATGTTGTGCCTCCACCAGTGATGTGTGAATGACTCTCCGTCCCCAGAGCCACCTCAACACATTTTGTTGTTGCTGATTATTATCTATTTCTTTTTATTTTAGCAATTCTGAGTGCTGTGTGATGATTTCTCATTGAAGTTTTAGTTTGTATTTTCATGAAGGCTAGTGATGCCAAATATCATTTCAAGTGTATCCTTGTCACTCATGTCTTCTCATGTGTGTGTGTGAGATATATTTGTGTGTGTGTATATATATATATGTATGTGTGTATATATATTCAATACATATTGAATATACTAATTATATACTTTGCCAATTTTGTAATTTAATTTTTGACTTAATATTGTTAATTTTTTATGTTTTTATTTTTTTATGTCTTCTAAGTGCTGATTCCTCATCAGATTCATTGCTTGCAAATATTTTCTTCTAGTCTGTAATTTACCTTTTCGTCTTCTGATCTGAGATTTTCCCAAGCAAAAATGTTTAATTTTGACAGAGTACCAGTTTGCTTATGATATATGTGTTTTTAGTGTCAACTCTAATACTTTTCTTGATTCAAACATATAAAATTTCTGTTATACTTTTGTATAATTTATTATTTAAGAATTTCATACAATGTCTTTTGATCATATTCAATCCCCTTCGCCAACTCCTCCCAAATCCTCCCCTACCTTCTTACCCACACAGCTTCATGTTCTTTCTCTCTTACACACATGCGCATGCACACACACACACACACACACACACACACACATGGAGTCAGGGTTTTGTTGGTCAGCAACTCCTGAGCATGACGCTTTGCCCTGTGGTGTGGTTAACACAGCCTGTGTCACTCCCCGGAAGCTAATCAGCTATCAGCTGCACGTTGCTAAGACTTTTTTTTTTTTTTTTCTGGCTTCAACTTGTACAAGTCTTATGTATGGTTTTCACTGAAAGTTTTATGATGTTAATATTTTTGCCCTCTGCACTTTTGAGACAAGGTCTCAAAAGGTCTATGTAGCTCTGGCCGGACTGAAACTCCCTGTGTAGTCTAGGCTGGCCATGAACTCACAGAGATCTGCCTGCCTGTGCTTCCCGAGTGCTGGGACTGAGGTTGTGCGCCACTCCACCAGGCTTATGCACATGACTCTTTATAACTGATTTTTAGTATACACTGTGAGGTGTACATTTGGGAGCCTTGCTTCCTTCTCTTTCCTCACCTCCTGCTTTCTGCCTCCATCACTCCCCTCCTTGCTTATTCACTTCTGCTTTCCTCCTTCCATCTTCCCTTCTTGTCTATTAGTATGGCTGTTGAAAGACTGTTCTTCCAATGCTGACTTGTTTTTGTACCTTTAACAAAAATCAGCAGAGCACATCTGTACAGCTCTTTATCTCCCCTACTGCTCTGCATGTCTGGCCTTTTGCAAATACCACACAATCATGGTTACTGGAGCCATATAATAGGCTCTAATATTGTATAACGCAATTCCTTTCACCTTTACCAAACTGTCTTAAGATTTCCAAGGCCTTTAAAATTTCCATACAATATCCCACATTCGGGATAAGTGTAAATACCCAAGAAAATTTCTGAGATTTTGACAGGGACACTTTTATATTAACTACTCTGGTTAAAAATCTGGTCTTTTCCCCACTTATTTGAGTCTTCTCTTATTTCTTTCACTATTAGCTTGTAGTCATCTCTATATATAAGCTGTGTGTGTTCTGCTAGGTGCGTTTCTAAATGTCATTTTTTGGAATGACTATAAATAATATTATATTGTGAATTTGGGATACAACATACTCTGCCTATGCCGGGAGTTTGTACAATATGATTGACTTTTCTGTTTACTAAAATTCCTTTTTCTTTTTTTGTATTTGTTTGTTTGGTTGGTTGGTTGGTTGTTTGAGACAGGGTTTCTCTATGTAGCCCTGGCTATACTGGACTCACAGAGATACACCTGCCTCTGCTTCCCAGAGTGCTGGGATTAAAGTGCCTCCACATTGGCTTTGTGTTCTGAACGTTGTACGACAGTCATGCACTAGGATATACAGACTGTTTCTATTTGGCTTTCTAGACTGGATCTTTTATTTACTTAATTTGCTTCATTCCAATCATTATAATGTACAGTAAAATCTTTAATTAGGAGGATGAGTGCAGACATCTTGCCTCATTCTTGACTTTAGAAAATTACATTCACTTTCTCACCATTAAATATGTTGACTGGAGGGGCTTGTAGATAAAGTTTATCAAGTTGGTGATATTAATCACCCTCTCTTTTTAAATTGCCAGAAATTTTATAAGGAAAAGATGCCAAAGGCCTTTCCTGAGTTAACTGATATGTCTATGTGACTTTTTATCTTCTTTGGTTTGTTGATGTAATGCATTGGGTTAGTTTAAAACACTGAACCAGCTTTACATAATTTAATTAAATCCTACTTGGCATATTTTTTCCATACTAGTGGGTTTGGTTTGCTAATATTTTATTGAAGCGTTTATATCTAATCTCATGAGAGATAGTTGTTCATAATTTTAGTTTATTTTTCAATTAACTTTAGGCACAGTTTCCATGCCTGTAGTTAGTCTCAGCCATCTAGAAAGATAGGGCAGGAAAATGGCCTTAGCCCAGCATTTCAAGGCCAGTCTGGACACCATAGCAAGATGCCATTTCTTTTTTTTTTTTTCTAAGTGAATCAGATGCAGGACATCTGTTGATACATGCCTCTAGACCCAACACTCAGAAGGTAAAACAGCAGGAGTCTCAAGTTCAAGGCCAGCTCGGACTCCACAATATGCTCCAAGAAAACATAGTTTATCGACCAAGAATTTGTCTCTATAGGGTAAAAAATATATAATTAGGAATGTTTTGTATCCTCTGGAAGAAATATTGTGAAGTTGGAGGAGAAAAATGGAAAATTTTTGTCTGTTTTCTGTATTCTAGAAAAAAAATGTGTAGAACCAGCATAATTTTTCTCTACCTATTTGGTTGGTTTCAATATTGAAATTGTTTGGCCTAGACACAGCTTTTTCAAAAGCTTTTTCATTATGGGATCAATTTTTTATGGATTATATAACTTTTGGATTATTCTTTTTCTTTTCGTGGTTTTTGTCTAATTTTCTGAATTGTCAAACTTGTCTTCACCCTATCATTCTTAGCACCTCTTTACCGTTTTTTAATTGCTTATTTTAATTCATGAAATTAGAGTATAACTATGTCATTTTCCCTTCCCCTCTCCAAACCCTCCCATGTTCTCCTACTACGTGTTTTTCAGATTCATGGCCTCTTTTCTTATTAATTGTTGTCACATGCATACATGTACAAACATATATATTCCTAAATATGCTCACACTGTTTGTTACTTGTATGTATGTGTGTTTTCAGGGCTAATCATTCAACACTGGAGAACAAATAGGTGTGCTGTCCCCTGGGAAAGACTATTTCTCCCACTCTTAGCATTCCCTAGTTGCCTGTAGTCTTTGTGTAGGGTTGAGTTCTAATGTGCATTGTTCTTGTTCAGCTCGTGTTTAGGCAACTGTGTTGGTAACACTTTGTGGATGTGTGAACTACACAATGACTAACACACAATAACCCTAAAGGTCTAGTAGTGGTACACATACCGTGGCAGTAACCAACAGCTCTCTAATGGAATTTAAGACCTCAACATCTCAACAAGAAGGAAATCGTGTCCAGTCCTGGAAACCTAGTGAATTACTCCGTGCTAATGAAGTCATGGTTCTGGGAGAAAAAAACTAAACCACTACGTTGCTAAACCAGCACAACCCCGAACTCTATTCTAATTGTTGGTTTTTATACCCACAAGTCTGTGTAACCGTTACCCCTCATCAATAAAACCTCTCTTTACAACAGATGGAGACCACTACAAAAGGCCACAACCAATCAAAATGCAGAATTGTAGAGCTCGTGTTTTACAAACACATCTAGAAAACATTCCAGCACCTAAGGCTACAGGAACACTGCTGCATAAGAAGGTGCGGAAAGGTTATAGGAGGCAGAGGATGAGAGAGTTTTCTATGAGACTGTGTCCTCTGTTATGGTCAGAAGCTACATTTATAAAGATGCATTATTGATTTTTTTCACAGCCACCATGCCTGTGGTGACATCCTCTATGACATTCCTTAGATTGGTGACTTCTATTATCTTACAAAAGATTTATCAATTTTATTGATTTTTTTCATAGAACCAGCTTTTTATTTCATAAATTTTCTGTTTAGTTATTTTTTTTTTTCATTATCTTCTTCTCTTACGTATGCCATTCCTTTTTTAAATTTCTTTGGGCCAATTTTATTCTTCTATCTTAAATTTTCAACTGTGGTCCTAGATTAGTAGTTTGATAGCTTTCTTTCTTTCTTTCTTTCTTTCTTTCTTTCTTTCCTTCTTTCTTCCTTCCTTCCTTCCTTCCTTCCTTTTTATAGATTTATTTACTTATTATGTATACAATGTCTGCATGTACACCAGCATTCCAGAAGAGGGCACCAGATCTCATTATAGATGGTTGTGAGCCACCATGCGGTTGCTGGGAATTGAACTCAGGACCTCTGGAAAAGCAGTCCATGTTCTTAGCCTCTGAGCCATCTCTCCAGCCCAGGGAACTTTATTTCTAATGTGAGAATCTTGTGATATAAATGTGCCCCCTCCAGTGCTGCAGTTTTACCTGTTCATTTGCTAGATTGTGTTTTCATTCCCTTTTAGATATTTATGTTTTGTACTTTTCACTGGGATTTTATTTTGACTAAAAAAAAATACATAAACATGTATTTTAAATTTTTCCACATGCTTAGAGGTTTGCTTATATTTTTACTATTGTTTTATAATTGAGTTCCCTTATACAGTCCAAATGATCTCATTCTTTTCAATGCCGATAGCTTAGAACATGCTCTATCTTGAATTTATTTTAATAAAAAAAATTAAATCAAGGCATTTTAACATGAAAGTGCATATTCTGCTATGGTAGTGGAAGATGCAGTTCTCTCTCCAGGTCCCGTCTCATACTCTTAGTCAGATATGTAGACTTGTTATTTTACTCTCCACTAGTTCTGTTCTACCTCTTCTGGGGAAGGGGGGTGGTGACGCCCCCCAAAATGACTATGGATTCCTCTGTTCTTTTTTTCAATTCTTCCAGTTCTTGCTTCACAAAGAAAGCATGCTGGCATTTCTCCCTACTATCATTTAAAAAAGAAAACAAACCCAGGAAGCATCAGGCCATATTCTTGAACAATGGGCATTAAATAAAGAACTTGTAGACATAATTTATGCTGCCTCACTGCAGCATGGAAATGGAGCAGTAACTTTAGAATTTCTCCTATTAAGAAGAATGCTCACTGGGGAGGCCTGGTGACACTCAGAGGACGGATAGCAGGCTACCAAGAAGAGACTTGATACCCTATGAGCATATACAGGGGGAGGAGGTCCCCCTCAGTCACAGTCATAGGGGAGGGGAATAAGGGGGAAATGGGAGGGAGGGAGGAATGGGAGGGTACAGGGGATGGGATAACAATTGAGATGTAATATGAATAAATTAATAAAATATATTAAAAAAGAAGAATGCTCACATATCTGTTAGTGCTATCTATCCATATAAGACAGCAGGCTCATTATACGTCAGTGCCTATGGGACAAGGCACACATAAAAATTTGTAGGGAGAGAATGCTCCACAATATGGCTTCCCGCAACTGGAGTGTCACACTTCCTGACAGCAGGAGGAGGCTAGGGAAAGAAAAATGGGGGCGGGGTGGGAACTGTTGATAAGCTTAGGTTGTGCACAGGCTTAGCTAATTGGGCACTTTATAATCAAGCATGGTTTGTATAGGTTGGATAACGTACTATTAAAAACTGATGATGTACCAGGCGGTGGTGGCGTACACCTTTAATCCCAGTGCTTGGGGCAGAAACAGGCAGATCTCTGTGAGTTTGAGGCCAGCCTGGTCTGCAGAGCAAGTTCCAGGACAGCCAGAGCTATACAGAGAAACCAAGTCTCAAAAAAGGAAACTAACAGCAACAACAAAAGATGTAGCATTCTGACGCCTTAATAAATGAATAGACTGTACTCACATAAGCATCCAAAACCCAAATAAACCAAAACTAAGTAAAACTCACAGGTCATTACTCCTGGCATATTACCACAGATTGGGCCATCTGTGTGTAAAGTCATTTGCAGGTATTGGTCCAAGTAGTTTGAATTAATAGTGAGGAATGATGCTATATGGAAATTTATCTCTCTTCGTGAGAAGTACCTGTGGGTTTCTTAGTGCAGAATAACTGAAGGATGGTGTGCAGTGTCTCTGAGGGTGGGGGTGCATTTTAAATGCATATCATATCATCATATGCTCTAAAGGCATGTTTGCATAAAGCCTGTAAAAAAAGTGTAGTTTTCATGAATTTGCTACCAATTTATCTTGGTGGAAAATGGGTTGGAACTTTCATATTTCTGCAATCTACATTTCTTAGGCAGCTTTAATGAAAATTGTATATCAATTTTATAATTCATCCATTATAATAAAGTTAATTAATATGCATCATCTATATTATAAATAATGATGACCCCTGTTTTGAAACAAGAAAAGCAGTTGCCTTTTAAAGCAAACCAGTTATAATAAACTTGAAATCTGTTTCTATAGGGACAAGTGCCTTTGCTAGACTAACCCCAGAATTATTTTCTTTTGTAAATCTTTTCTACTTTCTTCATTTAGTGACTGACTGTTTAGGTGCTGCTATAGTTGGCCTGTCCCCAGGGTTAACGCACAGCTCTTCCTGAAAGTCTCCCTCCAGTTCATTTTGCAAGCACAGGTGTTGTTTTCCAGGCAGCAATTGCCCAAGGGCAACATGATAATTAACAAGCTTCCGATTTGGAAGGATTCTGGGTCTCATGACAGACGGCATATATGTGTGTCACACACATAGTTTTTCTTCTGAAACTGCCTAAGTTTTAAGGGGATTCTGACACTGTAACAAAAGGCTGAATACTCCAAAAACTTGCCTCCGATTCTCTGAGACCACCTCTTCAAGGCTGAGAGATGATGCCACTCTTTGCAGCACCATTAAGCACTATTGTCTAGAGCATTCACCATTGCATTTCATGGTGCCTGCTCTTTATTTCACATTATCAAGCAGGTAAAGCCAGCTACACTCTAGATCCCAGGTAAGAAAACATTACTATTCCACCTGCACATTTCCTACGAAAACTGACACTTTCACCATGTTAGAGATTTGAGTAGGCATACATCCCATAATAGGAAGCACAGAGAATAGGAGGTGTCAGTAGCCTTCAGGCTAGTTTCGTGCAAAACTATATGATTCTTTACATATCAACCACTCGTGGCCAACACACTGCCTAAAGGTACAGAAATACTCACACAGCTTCTTAGAGCTGGCTGTGACTCCATCAATAATGCTTCTCTCTGACATGTGTGTCCTGACATTTTAGGAGTTCGTGATGATCGTCGTCTTTGGCTTGGAGTTCATCATTCGAATCTGGTCTGCAGGTTGCTGCTGTCGTTATAGAGGATGGCAAGGAAGACTGAGGTTTGCTCGGAAACCTTTCTGTGTTATAGGTGAGTATCAAAGCCTCAGGACTTATGGTGCCGCATATTTCCTTCTCTCTCTTGCTTTACAACATTCAGTTGATACTAGAAGGCAACATCCAGGAACTGCTTTCTATGGACTGGCTCTCTGTGCCCCTGTCTATCTCCGTCTGTCTCTGGTCTCTGTCTCTCCATTTCTCTGTCTCTCTGTGTGTGTCTTTCTCTGTGTCATCTTTCTCTCTGTCTCTCTCTCTCTGTGTCTCTCTGTGTCTCTCTGTCTCTGTCTCTGTCTCTCTCTCTGTCTCTCTCTATCTATCTATCTATCTCTATCTCTACCTCTATCTCTGTGTGTATGTGTGGTGTACGGTGTGTACATGTGTGTTAACTAGCTCTACAGTATGCCACCAGGTTTTCAGGTTTCATTCAAACTAGTCAAATGGGTATCAGTGTCCTCCTCTAGCTTACATTGAGACCATAAGTGTGGCTTATGCTCTGGAAATTTCAATTCTAACCCTAAATTCTACATTCTGAAATAGGACCCCTACCCCACCCCACAGTTCTCAAACAAATAACACAATTTTGTGTTGGTCGGCCCGAGCCTCTGGAGTTCCAGGAAGGACACCATTCTGTTGAGAATCAGTTTGACATGATGCCTCCTGTAGCATTAAAACCTGGCATCTCTTGAGAATATATTTTAAATCATATAACAAAACTAAAAACCCTGCATATCAACGCTATTATTAGCCAGCTAAATTTGGTTTTCTTGCTCTTTTGCCTTTCTTACTTCCTAGGCAACCATTCAAATCCAAATGCTAGAAGTCCTTGGTGTGGTTTATTCCAATTATTTCCAAGCTGAGAAGGTGGGATTTAATTCACAAGATAGTTTACCATCTTGTGTGGAGAGCTGGGGATTGAGTAATGCACTTGATCTTATCCCTTAATCTTTCTCCCTGTGGTGAGAGCTACAGAATGCTCTCAAACAGTAGAGTCCCCCTCTGCAGGTGCTGCTAACACGAACCTCTCTCATCTAAAAAATGAAGCTTCCTTTCCTTTTGGAAACTATCATGCTAAGGTACAGAGAAAAGCAAGTGGTAGCTTACAGCCCCAAAGAGCAAGGTATTAAACATTTGATCCCACCCCCACCCCAAAGACGTTTCTTTTTTCCCCCTCATTTCAAATTCTCTACTCAAACAAGGTTATGAAGGATCATCACTTGATATAAACCTACCGCAAAACACAATCACAAACTCTTTGTCCCGTGAAAGAACCAAACAAAACAATTCACAAGGCAGGTGGTTGGCCAAGATTCACTCATCTTCTACGGTATAAGGTCGGTTCATGGATGACTGCAGGAATGTTCCAATCCAGACTTTAAAACCAATTAAAAATTGGTTGTGTTCCAATTCCAAGGTCAATGCCAATGTATTTCTGTTACTCATGCTAGAAAGAAAGTTCTTTCACAGATGCCTTTTGCCTCTTGATCACTCTTTCCAGCCACGGATGCATGAGCACACAGTAGTAGTCTTTTAGTCTTTCTCTCTCTGCTTCAGATCTTAGAAGACCTTTCTCAGAAAGCAATGGTCTGTTCTCCATTATCTTATTTGCCTGGGTACACCTCAGTGGTGACGTGGCAGATTTAATATGGTATGATATTGGCATAATTCAGGTTTGTTAACTTTGGGGATTTTTATGTAAGTGGATATGTTATATCTAGTAAATTAACTCCTTTGAAGGTTGACATGGAAAACTATATAATAAATTCCCATTTGAGCACAGGTCAAATATGAATATGTAGTGAAAGTAATTATGCATGACTTTCAACATTCTGTTTAATGTCCATGTGACAGTTTAATCTGTGGTTCAACCTAATTGATGTAATGGTGAAACATATTCAAATGTGACTTATTGATATTAGATCTCTGGATTTATCCACACAGAGGCATCAAATGTCATCTGCTGAAGGCAAGGCCTATGCCCCATTATTGTTGAGACCCTTCCTACATCTCTTTAGGCATCCATAAAAATGCTGTATAAACTGGTAAAAATGATGAAGTCAACCCTATGGTCTTGTTCAACCAAATTTACACTGCTGAGTGCAAAAGAGAATATTGCATCTTTCTCAGCTATCTGTGAAGTCTGAAATACACAAAGACTGATTTTTATTTCATTTTGAGAGATTGTAATGCTATGAATATGCCAATTAAAAAAAATCTTCTACATTTAAGAATAGAATGTGGAAACAATGACAGTGCTCCTGTTATGCCTTCAATGTGGAGAATGTTTTCTCTAGGCACACTCTCTTAGTTAACTTTGGCTATCAACTTGACATAGCCAAGCTCTCTGACAGAGTGTCTATTGGATATTGCCTCAATCAGATTGGCATATGGCAGTCTGTGAGGCATTTTCTTGATCGATGTTTGATATAGGAGAGCTTAGCCCACTGTGGGTGGTGCTACACTTGGATAGATGGGCCTGGGCTGTATAGGAAAACAAACTGAGGCTGAGTGAGAGATCAAGCCGATAAAGAGAGTTTTTCCATGTTCATACCTCTGTTCCTGTGTTGAGTTTAGGCCCTGACCTCCCTCAGTGATGGATTGTGAACTGGGAGTCATAAGGCAAAAATGAACCATTTTTCTGCAAATTGCTTGTGGTCAGTGTTTTATCATACCAATCAAAAGCAAACTAAAGTACAGAACAGTGTTGACATTTCCTATTGGAAGCAAACAGAAGCTACTACCATGGTCAGATCTTGCATAGTACTAATCCTTACTTACCATTTGGACACTATTTAATAGAGGCCCCATGGGCTGATTCCAAAGACTGCCATTTCCTCTTTCTAATCACCAGCACTTTATTAATTAAGGAAACTATATAGTCATTGTACACTTGTATTTGGAAAACATATTGTAAATACGTAACACTCTAAGAAAAACACCTTGTGTATTTTTTTTCATGAATATTTTGCTTACTTTTGATGGTTTCCTTTGAAACCAGTAAGATTGTATCTAGAATTACAAACTCTTCCTTATCCCACATATTCAACTAGCTCCACCCCTAAGACTATGCTGCGAAACCCTTCCCACAGCTTTAGCCAACCCCTACCTTATTGTCTCCGAGAGTTAAGCATATTCGTAGCAGCCACCTGGGCTGGCTTCCTTGTTATTTTTCTATATCACAACATGAATCCCTCCTTCTATAACCTAAGTGAGGAGATGCATGAACCACCTCGAAGACTGATAACACAGCCATTCTTTTTTATCCAGTTTTGTCTTAATGGCCTCTTTGAGGATATGGCAAATAGTATCAAAGGCTGCTACTTAGATTGCAGTAATGAGCCTGATGTTTCTGCAGCCTCAACCTCAGATGGTAGCTATTTTTAGATTCCTGCGTGACTACTTTTAAAAGCAGTCATAACAGGACCTTTTTTTTTTTTCAGTCTTGTAATGTGTCTCAGCACACCAGAAAATGCCACCCTGTTATTAATCTTATATCTATATTTGATGTTAAATGTAGGGTGATTTCCTATCACTGTTTTAACAGTTTCCTGTGGCACTTCCACCAGAGCATGAAAAGGGTAAACCACAGCTCAGATGCTGCCCATGATCTAAGCATGTCTGTCTTTCACTTGAAACAACAGCTCCTTGGGAGAGTGCCAGCAAGCGTATTTTTTTTTAATTAGAAAAATGTGGTCAGCTTCTGACTTGGCTAAAAGAAAATAGAAGACTTTATTAGATCCACCACATGGCTGAGGCTATAAAATACATCTGTTATTTCATCATATTATAAGGCAAGTTAAGTTGTTAATGCATTTACAAGTTAGAACAGACACACTGAGGACTGCTGCTGGCTTGCAAACTAAGGAATTTTTCTGCTTCTCTGCCATCCCCACCTTTTCCTGGAATAGACCTGTTCTTGACCCAAATCATTTTCAACACCTTCATACCTTTTCATCTGCTTTAGTAAGAGCTTTTCTAAGACTATTGTCTAGCAGTCATGGACTCTTTTGCAACCTCTCTCAACTAAGTGTTCACATCCTTCTGTAGCACATAGATTCTTTCCTATAGTTAACTGAGCACAGAAAAGGGCATTTGATCCCCTGAAACCGGAGTTACAGACAGTTGTCAGGCACCACTGAGTGTTGGGAACCAAATGTGGATGCTCTTAAGTACTGAGCCATGTCTCCAGCCACTAATATCCCATTTCACACATGAGGAAGTAAGACAGCACTGAACAAACCTGTGAAAAGCTAGAAAGAAGGAAGGAAAACAATACTACAAATAGAATTCTTTTCTAATGATTTTACTATAGAAAAATGATTCTATCGCGTTGTTTATTGACAATTTAAAATTGAACTTGATTGAACTTTGTCCATTGGCATCAATGATGTCTAGCATTAGAAATTCAAAAAGGCAGAGTTTATAGCAACATTAGCTTTATTTTTAGCATCTATATCTATTGCTAGTTTCTAACTTGGAGAAGTTAAGGAATAAACAGACTCTTGTGCCCAGTATCTACTTCTTACACTCTTATGTAATATCATTCTGAGGGCCCCTGGGTATTTACAAATTGGAAGTAAGTAGCTTTTTTGTACAAAGTATTTTGGAAATTCTAAGGTAAGTCCTCCATTCTTAGGAATGCCTCCAGCTGTTTATTAACAGTATGGCAGTTGCTTAGGTAATGGTTGATGTGGTATGTAAACTTGACTAATAAGGAAGATTAAAATGCTATTATTTGACTACATAGAAAGTATTCTTAGGAGGAAATGAAAAACTGAGATTGTCCCTTATTTATGCTATAAACTTCAGACCCTTATGATATATTTTACTAATATTCTCCCTATTGTGTGTTATATAAGAAAAAATATTCAAAGTCTTATCTGCCAGGCACACTCTTGGTGCAAAAATGTAAATATGAATAAAAATAGTCCCTACTTGTAAGAGTACACTCTCATGTGTTCTAAGAAAGGAGAAAAAGCTAACAGGAAAATGAATAGACATGGGACAATTGATAATGACTGTCATGACCCAATGCATAAGACAAAAGAGCAAAGATCACCTCAGGTTGGAAACTTAGTTATCCAGAAAAAAAAATTATATAATTCTTCCATGTCCAAGCAGAGCTCTGAGTACTGAGAATAAAAGCATAAAGAATGGAGGATAGATACATTTGATTGTACAGTCCAAGAAAATCTTTCTAAGTAGTAGAATATTGAGTTGATCTGAAGATTTTTAACAGGTGTCAGTCTTGAAAATATTTAGGCATATGCCTGTCCAATCCAAGGAAAAATCCTAGCATTGGTTCCTCGAGTCTTTTGAGCTTGGCTTATTCAGGAGGCACTGTGTGTTGTGGCTCCTGGTGAAGTACAGTAAGGACATAGGAAAAAGAGATGGTCAAGTGGTTCTCAACCTGTGGGTCTCAATCCCACAGGGGTTGTATATCAGCTAGAAAGAAAGAAAGAAAGAAAGAAAGAAAGAAAGAAAGAAAGAAAGAAAAGAAAGAAAGATGATAGATAGATATCAGTTATTTGTATTATGGATCATGAAAGTAGCAAAATGACAGTTATGAAATAGCAAGGAAATAATGCTATAGTTCGGGAGGGGGTCACCACAACATGAGGAACTGTATCTAAAGGTTGCAGCACTAGGTTGAAAGCTACCACTGCTATAGACACACAGCAGCATTTCAAGACCTGGTACTGACAAAGATCCTGGAAATTTTAACCCCAATATGAATGTCCACAACTAGAAGTTATACTTCTAAGTCCCCGGGTCTTTTAATCAGCTATGCCTGCTAGAACTTTGTTGTATCCAGAATGTATGTCATAGGGCAATAATTTGTAACAATCTGTGACTTTTCCATGTATGTATGGCTCTGCCCTTGAGAACATGAATTTTCCACTTTTTAAAATTTTAATTTATTATAATTTATTTAGATAACATACCAAATGTTATCCCTTTGCTTGTATCTTCCCATTCCCATCCTCTCTTCTTCTTCTACCCTATTCCCCTCCCCTAGACCTCTGACAGAAGGCGACCTCCTCCCCCAACATATGACCATAGCCTATCAGGTCTCATCTGGATAGCCTGCTTCCCCTTCCTCTATGTGCTGCTGGACCTCCCCACAAAAGGGAAGTGATCAAATAGGGGGCACCAGAGTTCATGTGATAGGCAGTCCCTGCTCTCCCCACAACCACAGCCACGGATAATGAGCTGTCCATTGGCTAGATCTGAACAGGGGTCATCTAGGTTTACTGAGTGCATTGTCCTTGCAATCCCTATCAAAATCTTTACACAATTCTTTACAGACTTAGGAAGAGCAATTCTCAACTTCATGTACAAAAACAAAAACCCTAGAGTAGCTAATAATACAAATAGCTGTATAATAAAAGATCCTCCATCCCTTATCTTAAACTATACTATAGAGCAACAGTAATAAAAATGGCATGGTACTGGCATAGAAATAGGCTGATTGATCAATGGAATAGAATTGAAGACCCAGAAATAAACCCACACACTTATGGGACTCTTGATTTTTGACAAAGAAGCCAAAACTATACAATGGAAAAAAGATAACATCTTCAACAAATGGTGCTGGTCTAACTGGATGTCTCTATGTAGAAAAATGCAAATAGATCCATATTTATCACTCTGCGCAAAACTAAAGTCCAAGAGGATTAAAGATCTCAACGTAAAACCAGACACACTAAGTCTGGTAGAAGAAAAAGTGGGGAGGAGCCTTGCCTTTTCCACTTTAAAAAGGAAACGCGTTGTTTTCTGTGCGCAACTGAGCAACTGAAATTATGATGTGATGGGAACTTTTTTACAGCCCCCTTGGCAACCGTCACTACCAAACAGTTCCCGGGAGCTTCCATTCCAAATGACTGTGCCCCAGACTCATTCATTACAATGATTGCAATGCAGATTTATTTCATTAAAGATTATTTATTTCCTTTGAGAAGTAGTCCCTTTTGCCTCAAGATGTTATCTGGAAACTCATGATCAATAAGAAGCATTAAGCTGTCACTATGGGGTAAATTTTCAAAGTGGTGCTCAGAATTTACCAGTATGAGTCCCATTAACGTCCGTGGAAGTCCTGCAGTTAAACCGCTACTCATGGCTTTGAAACTGTTCTGCAGTATGTCTTTGTGGTGCGTTTCCTTTAATTTTTAATAAATATCGCAGAGAGACTCAGGGCACAACTGATTGCAGTACTTAAGAGTATGGGGGATGTACTATCTAGTAGGAGGCATTTACAATTTGATTTTAAAGCTTTGTGTCTATTAAGAATCACAACAATATAAGCATTCCTTTATTTCTTCAAACAGCAGCCTTCTGTGAAGGAAGCTGGGGCCCAGTTGGAATATAGAGCTTCAAAGGCAGAACTATATCCCGCTGAGAGGTTGTTTATCTCAGTCCATAGGTGGAAAAAAATGAGACACCATGGAATGGGGGTGCTTTTGTCGCCGGCTGTAAGACATCACTGAAACTAGAAATAGAACACTGCTCCCCAAAGCTCACTGCCCTCCCCCATAGCTCACTGCTCTGAAACACTGCCTTTTATGAGTCAAACTTAATTACAGTGTAATCCACTTAATCTACACATGGAAGAGTAAGGAAGGAGCAGGAAAAAAGAATTTATTAATGGATTAGTGGAAGCTTAGGTTACCTAGATTCGTGGTTTACTTTGGTGGTGGAGGGGTCCAGGTTTTCAGCTTGTCCTAGAAGGTGTCCAACACTGAAATTTTAAGCTCTACTGCTTAGCACTGGGAAAGAAGTTCTGGATTTTTCTCACACTGAAACATAAGCAAAGTTTGCACTTGAAAATGTCACAGAATGCTCCTCTTGGTTAGTACTGAGCCTGATTAAAAACATAAACATGCATTTGTGTTATAAATGGATCAGTTGCGGCTGGGCAGGAAGACTCTAAGAGCCAAATGAATAGAGTGTCTGTTATCAAACTTCTTCTTGAAGAAAATACAGGGCAGCTACACCCATGAAGTCTATCGACATGGCTGCCTAAGCAAGAGATGAACAAGGATGACACCAATAGGCATGCTAAGTTGAAGGAGGGAAATTCGATTATTTCCATTCAGAGACAAAGAACTATAGGGAACCTCAGAATGCTATTGAGAGTGAGAGAAATTTTCTTCTTCAAGAAAGAACCCCCCAGTTAGTTAGTTACCCAATCCAAAATGACCAGCCCTGAATAAAAATGCTTTTATATGGACTAAGCACGTGCGCGCGCGCGCGCGCGCGCACACGCACACACACACACACACACACACACACACACACACACACATTGGCAACTAAAGAAAAAGAAGCCAGAGACCTGGGAATTTGAAATAGAACAGGGGAATGGTGCATTTATGGGATAAGTTTGAGGGAATAAAGGGAAAAGAGAAAATAGTATAATTATATTTTTATTTCCAAAAAAATTAAACACAAATGAAGAAAACGTAAACATTGGAGCTGGAGAAATGGTTAAGAACAATTTGCTGCTTTTGCAGAGATCCTGAGTTCAGTTCCCAGCACCCACATTAGGTATGTCACAGCTGTCTGTAACTCCAGCTCCAGGAGATCTGATGCCTCTGCCCTCCAAAGGCACAAGGCACATTTGTACACACACACACACACACACACACACACACACACACACACACACACACACACACACACACACACACACACACACACACACACACACACACACACACACGAGGGGCACTTAAAACAAAAATAGAAACAGAGGCTGAAAAGACGACCCAGTCATTAAGAGTCCTGGATGGTCTTCTAGAGGCCCCACATTCTATTCCTGACATCCATATGGCAGCCCACAGCTGTCTGTAGCTATAGCTCCTGGTGAACTGATGTCCTCCCTCTTCTGGCCATGTCATGAGTGTGATACATAAACATACATGTAGGCAAATGCCCATACACACAAAATAATTTTTAAAATTTACCCCCCCCCAAAAAAACACCCTACATCGTAAAAGGAAAAGTGCATGTGTGCTTGACTCTCAGATAATGAGTGTAAGCTTCCTCGTTGGTTTCTGATGACTATCCATTTTGTATTTCCTGCATCTACATTAGAGAAAAGACAGTAGCATAGGAGTTTAATTTAAGTAGAAATTTTCCACTGAAACTGAGCATAATAAAAGGGCAGTGACTAGGTTGCCTGGTATTACATCAGCAGGGATAAAACTTCATGGTTTTGATCATAAATCATAGATGAAATTTATTTCATATAATTTCTACAAAAAAATTGTAGTAAAGTGAATAGGGCTTGTGATCCTGACTTTATGGAATAAGAAACTGGGACTTGGGTTAGAAGCTTTCATATACCGTACACCAAAGAGCTGGGGGGCAGCGGTCCGCTCAAATCCTGACTTCCTGATGCTTCACTGCCCCTCTGCCATGGATGTGCATCATGGAGTCAAATTAACAAAACATATGATGAGGCTTGAGTCTTATCCCTAGATCGCCCTCCTCCTGCTTGGAGACATTACGTAAAGTCCAAAGGTGAATACCTGTCAGTATCAGAAAAGGGACAATTCCTTCTCTAAACCCTTACTCTACAATCTGGATTTCCGCCCCCCCCAAACTGTTTATATTGAAATATTGTGAGCCTTTCTTATATGCTTCCATGTTAGAATATATCCTCTGTCTGGCTTCCCCCAAGTGGAATGTCTACTGCTAGTTGTCCTTAGTCATATTTCACCAGGTTTCGTACACACTGGCTTGTATATGGATGCCCCCATACATGCATATCATATGGACAGAATTGTGTACCATTATGATGAAGACATAGAATCTTCCCATCAATGCACAGAAACATGGCCTTCAACCCCTCGCATTAGGCTTGTAGAGTCACTCCTTCCCCCACGTCATAACCTCTGTCATCCACAACTCTGTTCTCACTCATTTTCATTTGCCTTTCACTGGGATTTAGCGCTGTATTCGTACAGTGGCAAGCTCTTGAAATTCACTTCTGTTCACTCAAAATGATAGCAGTCATCATCATGAATAATTCACTTCTTTTTTATGGCTGAACAATATTCTGTGCTATGGGTTCATCACAATGTGTTTATCCATTTCCTTAAGGGAACTCATTTTGGTTTGTTATTTGGTTATTACTAATGAAGCTGCTATGGACATTTTTATACAGATTTTTATGTGAACATGAATTTTTATTTCTCTAGAGATTACTGGATTATATAGTGTTTTTATTTAAATTTATCAAGAAAAATAGTTTTATAATATGGCCATATATTTAAATATATATATACTCATGGATATAAATTATATTTTGGCTAAAATAAATGACATTTATGACTCCCTCAGACTAACACATTTAAAACTTCTACCAAGGCCCAGAAGTACCATCTAGATAATTGGAGCAGTATACAGGGTTCTGGTGTGACTTCTATAAAGGTCATTTGTTGTTCTTAATCCAACACCTTTAATAGGATCCCTCTGTCTTACATCCAAGACTTCCATTTATCCAAAATCTCCCTTCCTTTTCCCAGTGGCTTTTTCATCATAACCAACTGGAAAGTCTTGCTTCCCTCAGAAGATAGTAAGACATCCCTGGGTGATCAAATTCATGGATTTCAACTTGCTGAGATGCCTTTTCCATGTTGCAGCCACTGGCTGCTTATGTGGGAAAAGGTCATGTAAGATCCATGCCTGTCTTACTTGAGATAAATTCCAAGTGAGGCAAAGATGGAAAACAAACAGGAAAAAGAAAAGTGGGAAGCAGAAATAGAAATCTCTATGACCTTGGAAGCCCAGAAGCCTTCCTAACTACAGCTACAAATTCAGACAGAAATGACGAAGAATGTTGTGTGAGGCACAAAAGGAAAAGAAAATCAACACTGGGGAACATGGTGAAAGATATTTACACTTCCTATCAAAGACAAAAGACCTGATACCCTCAAGATAGGAGGAGCTCAGAAATCGAGGGAAATCTGACATCTCAGCACACAATAAAGAATGAAAAGGATGGGAGAAGCGAATTCACCAAAAGGAATGGCTGCCTCTTACACACACTGTTACACTGCTGAGGAAGAAATGCGTACAGTCACATTCCCTTGGCTACCACAAGGACAAGAATCTACCAGTTCCACCAGACACCGTGTCAGTGGGTCTGTGTTTGTTTGCTTCTCTGAACCCGGCCCACATATACAGCAGAGGTGCTAACTGGTACCACTTAACGGGGAAAAGAAATCCATACCTGTTTAAATCACATAAGCTTCTATTCTTCATCCACAACCTGGGCTCCCTAATAACCTTTTCACCACTAATCTATGTTCACTTTAGCTAATTCAACTGAGGAATGCCCACATCATCAACCACAGACATTTCTGTACAGTCAAGCTGAGCCAGTTGTAAAGGACACAGGCATAATGTATATATACTGTGCTGGTGTTTGTATAAGAAAGGGTAAGTATTTATGTTGGTTTGTATCTGAATAAAAAAAATTGAAAAGACGTTTCAAAGTGAAAATAAAAAAAATAAAAAAAAACCGCTCACCTGAAGACATTGAGAAAGCACAGGCTGACTGGGAGAGGCAAAATTTATCATCATGTACCTCTTCAACATCATCATCATCACATTGAAACCATATATACAGTATCCAAAAGCTGAATATATGAAAAGTGAGGATCTTTGGATCACAGCAAGAGCACTCTAAATGCTGACTGTTATTTTCTTTGCCCGGCAGTACTGCGGTAGGCAGATTGGTCCATAGGCAATGATTTGGTCGTACAGAATCTTATTCACATCACAGGCATTTTGCCATTACCATGGACAATGCAAAGGATAACTTACCGTAGGATGTTCATGTAAGTGCTCTCATTTTGAAGCGAGAGAAGCACTCTCTTAAGCCATTTTATAAATGGTGTTCTGTGATTTGCTTTGGATTGGCCGCCACACGCTATATGAATTTTAAACCTGGAATGTCAGGCTTTTTGAAGAATTCCCAGGAGAAACTGGCAGACAAATGAGATGACAAGTGTAAAGAGTGTCACCGAATGCCTGGCATCTAAGCAGTAACTTATCTGACAAAGCCTGGGTGTGGTGGAGTCAAAGTGCTCTCCCATCAGCCCCTAGTTGGGAAGCATAAATGACACAAGGCTTTCAATGACAACTCAGCAAAACTTCTTAGACTATGTTTTATTATTTCTCCTCAGACTCTCACCAATAGCGTATTTCTACATTTGAGGGTTCCCAGATGCTGATTAAGAATAGTTTGTTATAGAGGAGAAAGGGTAGGAAATAAGCTATCTACTCTCTCTTTAATCAGGAGACCGTCAGATGCACTAGCTTCAGGAAGGGTGTGTGTGTGTGTGTGCAGTAGCTAAAGAATTTTCCACTAACTGGAGCATCTTTTGAAACTAGTTCTTGGATTACAGTTTCCCCAGATTGGACCTGGGAGGGATCCCCATCTCTGCAAGGTTCTCTGGATGTTTCTCCATTGGCACATCCCTCAGCATAATTGCTACTACACTTGACAGGGTCTCTTCCACCAACTCCTTTTTCATCCTTGTGAGTATAGACAGCATGTTTCCGTCTATACTGGCCCTAAACTGTTTACACACCTAGCCCTAAGTCCATGCTCTGGGGGTTTCAAGCCACATTCAATATGCATTTAATGAACTGAGATGCCAGAAAGCTGGTGGCTAGGAGGTATCTACTGAAGGAGGCCACCCCTGCCCGCGCACCATAGCAAAACACACAAACACACACCCATGTGCATGCGTGCATGCGTGCATGCACAGCAAACGAACAACACATCCAACATGCGTGAGTGAAAGGGAGAATACGGCAAGTGGTCTGCAATGCAAGACGCCTCACCACCTCTTCAGTCATAGAAATGACCTTTGTTTGCTTAAGATGTTCCCTTAATTTCTCCAGTCTTGCCATGTGAACGTGATTATTCTGTTTGCTGAAGCACTTGTTTTATTTACTTTGTAATTCTCGATTCTTCTACAAGCAGATCTACTCCTGTACTGCCTTTTTTTATTTTTCTCTTTTTTTTTTTTCCGATTCTGCCTTTTACAAAATGGTTCAAATTTTTACCGATAGCAAATCCTTAGGACAGTTGCCATCCAGTGATTTCAGAATCTTTCTATTATCTAGTATCTGTGGTTTTTCTGGAATATTTTCTGTTTAAAAATGTGCACATCTGAAACTATTTTTGAAATATTTCTCCATGTTGCTTTTCCACATTTAGTTATTAGGAATGTGTAGCTCCTGGGTGGTTGGAACTCGTGAGGCCATCTTAAGCCTTTTTACAAGGGAATCCTAGATTGTAGTGTCACATGGTTTCAATAGAAAACTTCACTAGACACACACAAACACACACACTTAAGTCACAGTCATAGGGGAGGGGAGTAAGGGGAAAATGGGAGGGAGGGAGGGATGGGAGGATACAAAGGATGAGATAACAATTGAGATGTAATATGAATAAATTAATAAAATATTTTTTTTAAAAAGGAGCATGGCTTACTGAGAGCTCATGACCTGAAAGGAATGGGCAATGAGGAGAAAGTGTGTCCCGAAGAGGGTTCTGCCTATAGGTTTTGCATTTTTTATGATCGTCTGTTCCAGTCTGAAGTACAGCTTCAGACACTAGATACTACGATTTCTAAGTCTCTCTCTCTGAAATAATTTACTGCATCAGTTTGTACAACCCTCTCTCGGGTACAGATTTTTTTTTTCTTTTTAGTTGCAGATAAAAATACATAGATCTATATTGATCATAAACACTGGTACAAAGAAACAAGTAACAACATTTAAAATTTCTAAAACTTTTTATAAGATTTTATAAGAATGGGGCTTTAACAGATAATAAAACATGATTTGTTTGGTTAGTACTCTCACTAAAACCACACGCGCATAGATATAACCTGTGTCTATCTCCAAACAGGAGGAAATGAGATTTCAAGGTTACAATGAGTGTCAGGCATTTATCAGTAACTGGTATTTACTCAAATTTGTTTCTTTAAAGCCCTCTTCCTTCATTCTGCACAGAAGGAAAACTTCATTTCCACACCCCAGTGTTTATCCCCAAGGATTAGCCAAGTGCCTAGACTGTATCCATTTCTTACTTCTAAAATAAGAAATTGTGCATCGGAAAAGATTGAGAGGCGGGTGATCCAGGTAATTCTCAATTTCCCAAGATGAAACGTAGAATAAGTTCCCACCAATAAGTTTCCTTTGCTTGGTGACATTTAAAGCTCAAACCACAGCTCTGCTGCAAAAGCCAAATAGCCCAGTCCAGTCAACGAGCTTCCTGAAGACGTCCTTTCAAAACCTTTTAGTAGTAGGTGATGAGTAACCATAGCCTGCAAGGCATCTGAAAACAGGGATCAAGTTTCTCAAAGAAAAAAAACAACATATCCCAACACCATAAGCATCAGCATCTGCCAGGACTCAATTACTCTCAGAGAACTGTTGTGGGCTAAACGTGGGTATGAAAAGTGAGGTGCTAGTGTTTGCAGACTACGGATGTAAACCGGCAATGCTGTTGTTACTGGATGGTGAATAATCATCCATGCGAGTTATGATCCAGCATGAGATACTGAGTGCTGAACATCATCTTCAGAGTCAGGGGACTTCCAGGAGAAGTGGATCTCTCGTTGATAGGAATCCAACTCTTTCAGTCTGTAGTCAAATGCTATTTGGGGTTCTGTTCAGGAACTGAAACTGGTTACAGTTTTGACTTCTGATGCTGATGAAAACAGGTGCTTAGAAGAAAATTGTAAACAAGGTTGAGTTGTTTTTTTTTTTTCCTAAAAGCCAGTCTTGCACTCTCTATATAAAATAACATAAAACCCTAACCAGCATTCTTAATCATCCAAAGACACTTGTGATTTCTCATCCTATTGATATTGGATATTAATGGAAATATACTCAGGTAATTTGCTCAGGATGCTACTTGTGCCTTGCATAGAATGTGTTCACCATCCCTCCTACAAGGTACCTATCAGGGGACACACACACTTCTCTGCTGTTTTAATGAAGAAATGCAGCTTCCTTATAGCCTCCAACCTGGGACATGCATCTGAAACTAATGATTTATGGTCATATTTTGAAGCAATAGTTTTTTCAAATAACTTATTTTTATTTTGTGTGCACTGATGTTTTGCCTGCATGTATATCTCTGTGAGTGTTGGATCCCCAGGAATTGGAGTAGCAGACAGTTGTGGGGGCTGGGAATTGAACCAAGATCCTCAGAAGAGCAGTCAGTGCTCCTAACCACTGAGCCGCGTCTCCAGCCTGAAGCAATAGTTTTGATAGGTTTCTGACAGTAAGGGAAATTAGTTCTATGGCGAAAGCAGCACAGCACATGGTGCCTGTATCTGGAGCCCTGGCTTCTTTCTTGCCCTCCACCCTTGTTTGCTATGTATCAGTTATCTAGCAAGCATGCCAGATTTAACAAGGGTCAAAGGATCCTCTTAAGTTGGCCCTTTAAACAGGATTCTCCATTCACAGCCACACCTCAATAAATGGCACTTTACTCATCCAACTATTCAAACCTGGGCCTCCTTTATCTCACAGTGGGAAATTGAGCAAGCCTTGAACTCTCCATCCTTACATCCCTAGATCAACTCAGTCTGCTTGCCTCTCCACTCTCACTCATGTAAAGCTGATGTCACCCTTTTCATAGAACATGCAGGACTCCTCAACTGGCCATCCAGCTTTCTCCTAAGCTGAGTCCAATGTCGACAACAACAACAAAAAGATCTTTATAAACTACTGATTTGCTATTCTTTACTATCTTTAACTCAGAGCACCTCCTCTCTTTTTCTTTTTTTCTATTTTAATTATTATTTTATATACATTTATACTATTATACCTAAATACAATAGACTATATACACCAAGAAGAACCACAAAACAATCAGGAATTATATAACTGTTATATTCGTAGTGTTTTAGCTATTTGTATTTGGCAACCTTGAAGAATACATCTTTCCTATCTTGGTGAGTCTAAAATTCTGAATGTAAATCAATATCTATATTTAATCTCTATCTACTTAAAACATCTATCTAGACCTAAAAACATCACACTCCCTAGACAACTAAGCTTAATTGTAAAACTAAACTATCTGGCCTTCAACCCCATCAGAGACTTGAGAAGGAATAAAATTAATTACCTGAGTAAACCAGAAGTGCATCTTAGCAGCTTCCAAAATGAAAAAAATGACAGAAACAGCCTGCTGCCTGAACAGTCACCCAAAACTCTCTATAATGTTGGAGCATCATCTTCAGTCTTCTGGCACAGTGTATCTGGCAGACGTGTTTGTGAGGCAGGAACTATGGAGGAATTTCTTACTCTGTCTTGGCAGAGTTTGGCTGTTGACTCTGCCTGAATCCAAGCTTGTCCATTTTTAGGCAGAATTCTGTCTGTGGCAGAAATGAGAACATTTTGCCCAGTAGCTGGTTTGCTGCATTTGAAGCCATCTGCATAAGGAGGTTCTTTGAAGCACTTTCTCTTTAAACAAGGTCACAGCCTACTAAAAGGTCACATCCTTCAAGAGAGTTTCTCAGAGCATCACACTTCTACTACAGCCACATGTCCCTTTATGGTTCTCCCCTCCATCAGCTCTGTACTTCTCCAGGATCTTTGCTACTTACATTATATCATGTTGTTGGTTTGATGCGAGGCCAACCATGCTCAGTATAAGCTCTAGAAGGACAGAAAACATTTCTGTTCATTCATTGTTCTCTTCCTGGTACTTCCATCATAACTACAAAAATCTTTGTTGATGGAATGTATAAATTATACACAGTAGCATCTTAAGTAAATTACCTAAGTGATTTTTTCTACCAGTCCTCAATAAAGCAAATTTTACAAATGAGAAAAAAGTTATTTTCCAAATACTCTTGCTAATGTCTCATAATTCAACCATGCCTGTCATCCTTTAGAATTCTAGAAATTAAGGATTAGGATCCTTGACTGTTTCTGGTTTAATTCATCTCATCTTAAAGATAGGAGAAGCAGCCCTGAGAGATTAGAAAAGCCCCAAGTACAGAGCAGAACTGAGCCTTACACCAGGCATAGTTGAGTGTTTACGCCTCCAAATCTTAACTGTCTGCTTCTTTAGAGAGATTAGAATTGGAAAAGGCAATGAAACCATAAAATGCCCTGGTGCCAGTAATATTTGTGCTACATGCTATATATAAAATAATAGCAAATGCCTGCAGAAATGCTCACACGCAGATAAGGCAAGCTAACTTCTCTGTCATGTTTTGTTGTCCTATTGAAGTACCTAAAACATATGCATGTTAAATATAAGCGTTTTGACTAAATGTTATCCTAATGGCAACCATGTTTAAGTTGACATATCCCCCTACTGTTAATACTTTTTAGAATTCATTTAAGACTTAGTGACTGTCTGTATGGCTGACTACTGACATGCCTGCTCTCTGTAAGCTACCAAAGGGCATCCTGGAGTAACAGTCATGCTGGGATCAGACAACTATGAACTCTATTCTTGGCTCCACTAAAAACTAAATGGCCTTAAATGTGGTTCTTAAACTTGTTTAATATCAATCCATGGTCTACAAAAGTGTCAAGGATACAGGTATATACTTAACATTTTCATTATTTCAGATTAAGAAGTTATCACACTGCCAAGCACACTAAGGCCGAGTAAGGGTTTAATGCGCATCATTCATTTAATCCTTACATAAGCCTTATGAGAAAATTAGCTATCTTCCTTATTTACAAGTGAGAATTCTAAGACTCTGCAATATCAGCCGACCTGAGGCCACACAGCTAGCAAGAGGCAGGACTAGGGACTGCACACTGATAACCTCTGGGCCTCCTTGGAGATCAGTTTGGAGAAGTAATAGAATGCCTGAACTAAGCTCACCTCACAGGCTCACACATCCGAGGTACTCAATACATGCTGCCCATTTCCCTCTGCTTTCCTCACTTCTGACTACATCAATGACCTTGTCAATGTGCTAACCTTCCTGAGCCATAACTTCTCATTCAAAATTAAAAATATATATAGCTCTCCATTTTTTTCATTACAAAAATCAATACATACATGCTTGCTCTAGATCATACTGGATATATACACACCCTCAGTTTTACACATACTTCTACCCAAAGACAATCACCACTGAGATGGAAGCATGCACACATAGATAAAAACAACTATTTATAAATATACTATGAAATTGTAAAATCACTTTATGAAGCAACTTGGAATCGTCCTATGTATCCTGCTGTGAAATCAATTCCCCATCGTCTTGGTATATTAGAATAAATTTATCTCATCTTCTAAAGCATGGTATCTAGGTAATAATGATAGCAATAATAAATTAGCTATTTATTGTACATTCCTTAGAGGGGACTCACAACATAGGTACTTTTGAATATTTAGTTTATAAATAATTTGAGCCACACAGAGGTATAGTAACTTCACCCAGGAAGTCCAGATATTAAGAGGCACATCCGGGTTTGGAACCCAGACACACAGATGCTATACCCATTGTGCCTACTTCCTTACTCCACACTTCCTAGAGAAGAAATAGCATATTATTTTCCATTAATCTGTTCTTATTAGAAACAGCATCTTCTAATTTTGATATTATAATAATAGTTGACTAATGCTAATTATAACAATATATAAATCCCGGAGTCACAGTAACTCAAAGTAGAAATAATGTTCTACTTTTTGGATGAAGGTGCCTCCTATCGGAAGCAGAATGTCTGAAGGGCTTTTTCTGCTCCACACAGTCACTCCGGAAATTAGGCTGACAACAAGCTGCACAAGGTTCTCAGAACATCATCCATCACAACATAAAACTGAAGCACAGGAAAAGAGGAAGCAGTATGTGTGTGTCCTTCCCCTCAGCCTAAAAGTGGCAAATACCATGTCCACTTGCTTCCTACCATCTAAATGTGATAATGCCATCCCATTCAGAAGGGCTGAAAGGTTTTTTAAAAAAAGCCCCTGCTTTATTTACCCTCCTTTCAGGAAAAGCTTTCTGTGTTGGAAGAGAAGTCACCTGTGTTGACTGTTAAGAAGATAATCCTGACCAGCAATGATCTGAGTGAATGCACAGGTTAAGCAGAATAAAATATGGAAGAATGGAGAGTCATTCTGGATGACTCCAAATACGAAATCAAGTAATCTGTGAAGCACACCCATGCATACACACACACACACACACACACACACACACACACACACACACACACACATTGGTAAAGGTTTATACACAGGGTTATGTGTGAAAATCTTATAACAGTTTAATCACCTTCATAACATAATAAACAGCATGTTTACTCCATTACTACTGCTGTTAAGATTAATATTGCTTTTCACTAGCAAAGAGAGAAAAATGAGTGTTTTCAAACACTGTTCATTAAAATTAGTGCCATCATTTTGATGGCATTTTGACATCAATCAAAATTCAGAATGTATAATAATTCTCTGTCTTAAAAAATCTTTAAAAGAATTCCCCAGATGATCATTCCTGAAAGCATACCTACAAATAACAGTATACAGACTGATGAAGGTTATATTTATATATTCAATTATATATATATATATATATATATATATATATATATATATATATATGCCAAATATATAAGCCAAAACTTCATTAATAAATTGATAGATAAAACAAATTCATTTCCTCTCTTCTACATACATATAGAATTTTTGATTTTTTTTCTTTTTGGAATTTTGAGACAGGGTTTCTCTGTGTAGCCTTGGTTTGTGTTGACTCTCTTTGTAGACCAGGCTGGCCTCGAACTCACAGAGATCCACCTACCTCTGCCTCCCGAGTGCTGGGATTAAAGTTGTGCACTACCACGTCTGGCAAATTTTGATGTCTTAGTAGATATCTTGTAACTTTAAAATATATTTTTCAGTAAAAAATCAGTCAAATTTAGCATTATTGTAAGGCCACTCAAAATAGCTTAAAGCATTCGAATATAACAGGAGGAGAGAGAGGATATGGTCCATGGCATTATTATGTTTGCTGTTCTGACTTTTTCAGAAAGAATAAAATGAAAAGAATGAAAGGGAGAAATGCATTGTGGTAGGGGAACCTGTCTAAGAACTGCTGAAGATTTTCTAAGATCAAGAAAGATTTTTTTTTACTTTTATTGAATGTCTATGATTTACATGTCATGTACCAAAATCCCTCGCCTCCCCCCAGTAAAATAAAACAAACAGACAAACAAATCATCTTGTCACAGAAGCTGTCGTGTATCAGGCAATATAGCCTTATGTCCACATATGTTCATTGCTACGAGTCATGGGTCTGGCTGGAGGCCTACACTATCATTAGTGGATCCTCACTGGGATGCTGTTGAATATCCCATTGTTGCCGTGTGTCAAGGAGATTCTTAATCTTTGAGTCTGCAGGACCAGCCCCTTCATGTGTTCCAGCAAGTCATACATGGGGATAGATGTTGGAGTGAGGTCCACTCAGAGCCCTGGATCAGGGGCCACTCCTTGTCCTCAGGGCATGGCCCACTCTCCCGTTCTTGTGTCATCAGGGCAGGGCCTGCCCTCCCAATCCCATGTCCTCAGGGCAAGGCCAGATCACCAGCTCCCATGTCATCAGGGCAGGACCCACTCTCCTGCTCCCATGTCATTGAGGCAGGGCCAGCTGTTATCATGACAGGGCCAGCTCTCCTGATCCCGTGTCCTCAGGGTGAGGCTGGTTCTCCCACTCTGTGTCCTCAGGGCATGGCCAGCTCTCAGGCTTCTGTGTCCTCAAGGCAAGGCCAGTTCTCAGGCTTCTAGAAAGAATTTTTAAAGCCTATATGTCTAGGGCTCGAGCCGGGATTGTTCTGTGGATTACTAAGTGCCCAAGTGTCCAGCTATGCCTTCCTCAGCCCTTATAATTCAGTTCCTCCCATTGAACTAAGTCCTAACAGATACATCATGTAGTGTAGTCATAGCAACGAAACAGAACCTTCCAAGTCCAGATACATAACTGCCCTTGCCTTAACCCAGACATTGGGTTCATCATCCAGTAGCTTTGCACTGGATTAAAAGGCAGTGAATCTGCCTTTCAATATGAGCTATGGTGGCTAGGATCCTTTAGACATCATCTATAGTGATCAATTCATATTGATCTTGCTGACTACACAATACTGGAGTTAAGTTATAGGGATCTGATAAGCTCCTTCACAACTCAGTGTGTCTTAAATACCATTATAGATTTTACTTTGTTCAAATCATTTGCAGTTTCCTCAAACATCAAAGGAGAAAAATCAATGATGAATCTTTCTAAATGACTCAGTCCATTGTGAGCTTCCTTCAGAATATAGTATTAGTCTCTATTTTTAATTTCCCCCAGCTGCTTAGAATTACTGAGTGTTCTTTCGACATTTCCCAGGTCCATTTTCCTGGGAAGAGGTAAGATTAAAACTACAGGTTTTCTCTTTTCATGCAGTCTTGAGCTCTTTATTTATTAGCTTCTCTATTTCATTCTACAGCCCCATTTTTCTTGATATGTTCATAAAAGACCATCTGTTCTTAGCATCATTTAATGTCGCCTCTAAGCCCCCCTCCCCACACCACACTCTGCCTCCTTTCAATGTTTTATATGATGATGATTTGTTCCTGTTTAATTATACAACTTGATTTTCACAACCTCCCAATTCCCTTTCCCCAAGTACCATCTTGCCCTGACTTCTCAGCCAAAGACTGATACAGTACAGCTCTCTGCTGCACAGCGTCAGCATCATCTATGCTACTTACACAAGCTGAGCCTTCGTCACTGACTGCAAAAAGCCTCAGTTTCTCAATTTGTTCATAGAATGGTGTGAATGAATAAATACAGTAACACACACATACACACACACACACTCACACACACACACACACACTCAATCAGGGTTCCTTAACTTCAATACTATTAACATTCGGGCCTAAGTTATTCTTTGTTCTTTGAATTACATTAGATATTGAAGGATGTTTAGCAAAAGCTATTGCTTCTACCCACTAGATACCAGTAGCAACTTCCTCCCGTATATGACAACCAAATTTATCTCGAACACTTTCAAATGACCATTGGGAGTCAATAGAAGGATTTATTTTTTGTAACCCTCAGTTACATAAACCTATAAATAAATGAATTTGAATACTTTCTAATAACTCTATCTGCAATTAATCAGTCCGCTGCAGGATCTGCCTGTAGGCTTTACTTATACTAAAATGGAATATTTTCGCAAAATGCGAAGTCCCAATGTTTTCAAATATATCTATATATTTGATATAGCAGAATATCTTCTCTTTATGTTTAATTGCTTCATTGAAACAATGAATCATGATCATATACACTCCCAGACCCCTTCCAGTCTACCCAGGAAGCCCCAACTCTTCCATCCCACTCTGTCTAGGCACCTTCATACATCCCCATGTCCCTTTTGTCCTCTCCTTTTCTTGTAGTTACTAAATAGCTGATTCCAGTAGGTTCTTTCTCTCGTTGACTTGTCTTGGCTGGTAACTATAGCTGCTGGGCGGTTGTGAGTACAGTAGCTATGCCCTGTCCACAGCACAGGGCTTCACAGCACTCTTCTCCGTCTTCTGACTCATATGCTCTTTCTATCCCCTCTTTTGTGATGTTCTCTGATGCTTGGTGTTGATATAGATGTCCCATTTTGTTCGGAACATGCAAGAATTACTTATTCTGACAACTCTGACCAATTATGAATCTCTGAATTAAATACTAACTTGAAAAGGGACTATTCCCTGCCCAAGGCTGATGGCACCACTAACCTGTGAGCATAAACATGAATATTTAGAAGGTTGTATGATAACATGCTATTTACCAAAACAAAAACAATGGTTTCCTCTTTAGGGTCTAGGACCTCCCAAACCATGAGTTTTGACTAAGTTTGCAGAACCAGAAATAAATTTCTTCCTGTAGAACAGGCCTCAAATCCAATCTAAAAACAGTTTGTTACCACACAATCTTTGTCCCACTATAGCACCCAGTAGCACATCTTGCCTGGAAAGTTAGTATTTTAGGATAAAGGATTGGCCACAAGGTACCACTAATGTCCTTTCTCTCCCAGCGACCTACAGAACATATCCCAGCATTATGAAAACTAGTCAACAGTAAAGAAATATTCGGGTCATCTCCAATTTGATTTCTCTTCATAGTGACATCAAAGTATGTTGTGTCTTCAGCAATAAAGTCTTACCATCTAGCTATGATGAGCCACCAAGAATAATGGCAATATCTTGTGTTGCTTCAGGGCCCTTTTGGATATTCACTGAACAATAACTTACAAAGGATATATCCCACACTTGCCACCAAGGTTTTTATGTAATAATTCAATTCTTCTGGAGAACCGTTGCCCACTCATGCAAAAATATCTGTGTTCAACTCCTATTGATTTTTAAATTATATATTTTAATTAGCTTACAAAGTAGTGACATCTCATATGGGAGTTTTATGTTATTTTATTTATTACTTATTGGGAAGGTTAACCCAGCACATGTGTTGATGTGAGGAGACAACTTGTGGGGTCGATCCTTCCAACACATAGGTTCTGGAGATCAAATGCGGGTCATCAGATGTGGCAGCGAGAATGTTTACTTGCTGAGCCATCTCACCAGTTTTGCCCTGTAATTCTGAATTAGGTACATTATATAAACTACTTTTATGGGGTTTTCGGTTTTTGTTTGGCATTGTTGTTGTTGTTGTTGTTGTTGTTGTTGTTTGATCCAGGGTTTCTCTGTGTAGTCTTTGCTGTCTTGGACTTCACTTATAGACCAAGATGGCCTCAAACTCACAGAGACCTGCCTTCCTCTGCCTCTGCCTCTGCCTCTGCCTCTGCCTCTACTTCTGCCTCCCTGAATGCTGGGATTACATGCCAGTGCCACTGTGCTAGGCTGGAGGAGATTTCTTTTCTTTCTCTCTTCTTTCTTTCTTCCTATTTATTTATTTATTTATTTATTTATTTATTTTTGGTTTTTTTCAAGCAAGGTTTCCCTGTGTAGCCTTGGCTGTCCTGGACTCACTTTGTAGACCAGACTGGCCTCAAACTCACAAGATCCACTTGCCTCTGCCTCCCTGAGTGCTGGGTTATAGGCATGTGCCACCATGCCTGGCTTTTTATGTGCTTTTTAATCCAACGTTGTTTTATAAATTTCTCATTTCATATACTATTAGAAGTAATTAGGAGATTTAAAAACAAAAATGTTCTAAGGGGGAAAACAAAACCAAACCCGAGTGATCCAAGCCATTCTATAAACTAAATAAACTAACAGACAATAAACATAATAAATATGTGAATAAAAATTACTCCTAATTTCCATAGTATCCTAGAAAATACTATAGGCAGCGCTGTTAGCACACACACACACACACACACACACACACACACACACACACACACAACATGTGTTCTCTGCCCTTTGGCTGCTCATTTTACTGAACTCTGGTTTCCTCTTCTGATCTGAATTACAATGAGAGTATTAAATCTAATTTGCAGTTACTTTTGCATATTTTGTGACTTCAGACATTTAGATTATGATTCACTGTATGACTAATCTTAAACTTTCCTCAAACTAACAGTGTTCCTTTGACTTTCTCTAGCTTTTCTGTAATGTGCTAACTTCATAGCGTGCTTTTTGAGGTATTAGTCTATCAGATTGACAGTTGGTTTTAAAACAACAACAACAGTGCAAAATGTTCATTCCACACCTCATACCTTCAACCAGAAAATGAGATCTATAGAATTTCTAATTAATAAGATTTAAAACAATCAAGATAAGTTTATGGGGCCGGAGAAAGAACTTAGTAGCTAAGAGCACTTTGTGCTCCTGCAAAGAACCCCGGCTCAGTTCCCAGCACACATCTGGTGGCTCACAAACATCTAGTAGTCCAGTTCCAGGCTTTTTCCTGCCCTCTTCTGGCCTTTGTGGGCAACAGGCACACATGCGGTGATTTGCAGGCAAGCAAAAAATTCACAAATGCATTCGAGGTCTGAAGAGATGATGCAGCAGTTAAGATAATACTACTTCACAGAGAACCAGAGTACAGTTCCCAGCAGCCAAGGTGGGTGGTTTACTACCGCCTGTAAAGCCAGCTCCACATCTCCAACACCTGCTAACCTCTGTGGGTATCTGCCCTCACAGGCACATCTCCCCACAAAGACACAGACAGACAGACAGACAGACAGACAGACAGACACACACACACACACACACACACACACACACACACACACACACAATTTAAGAGTGTTTTTTACAAATAATATTAAACTTAAAGAGAATACCAGGCACATAGTTATGTTTTTTTGTTACACATTCTGCACTACTGCTCGCCATTTACTTATTTCCTATGTTTTCGGTACCTTAATACATAAAGAAAGAAGTGTGTACTTGACAATATGCCAAAGAAAATGATAAAGTAAGAGCAAAAATATCTGCTAGGGTCATAAAAATGATGTCTCTTTTAAAGTCACTGTTGTCATTTTAAGTCTCTCCAAATGCTGAATACCATGATTTTTTTTGTGTGCATACAACTCTTTTCAATGTTTTTCATTTCAAATTAGATATTTATGTTATAAAACTCTAACATTGTAGAAATACATAATTTGGAAAATAAAAAGGCCCTGTATTTAATGTCACCTGGTTGCCTGGCCCCTGCAGCTAATTAATTGTGATAATCTATGCAAATTCTCATGTGCTTTCCTAGCCTACACTAATTGATGCATATGCTTGCTAAAATAAGATTAGATCACACATATACAGATGGCTTATACTCACTTAAAAATGTCTTCAGTGTCTGAATCAACACATTTGGTACCTTATCAGGAGCAGAAAGGGATGCATTTGAGGCCCACTGGTGCCTCATCATAGGATAGGGTCTGGGTCTGACTGGAAAAGCTCTCTGGCTGCTCCTGGCACTGGAAGTCACTGATCTTTTCTCTCAGACCAAGACCCTAAGAGAAGCACCAGGGGATGACTTAGACAGGTCTTGGCAGTTTACACAAAGAGGTCCCACCATTGGGAAGGAAAACCTGAATGAAGAAGTCGAGGCACCAGGAGATGACTCAGACAGGTCTTGGCAGTTTACACAAAGAGGTCTCATCATTGGGAAGGAAAACCTGAATGAAGAAGCCGCATTTATACATCCGTCATTCCCGAAGATAGTAGAAACATTTCAAATGCCACACCCTACACCCTTGGAGCAGAACTCAGCCTCAGAGAGTAGAAGCCCAGTCATGCGCAACCTACTTAAAGCAGAAAGGAAATTTGACTTGAGGGTACTGAAGATGAGTGAATACTAAAATTGCCAAAGGATGCCGTTCTGTGTCTCTGTTTTTACTATGTCAAAATCCTCTTATAAATTTTCTTTCAAGTGATTAAGTCCTCTTGGTCTTTTCTGTGCCTTTGTTAGCTGCTTTTTGTTTTAATTACAAAAGTAGCTGTCATGTTTAAGCCAAATGCCAATACATCAAAAATTAAGTATCCATTCCCATGCAAAGCATGCAGCACACGGTCGCGTACTGTATCGTAAGAGATGTAATATTTGATTTGTGCACCAAACTTTTGCCTTACTGGCAGACCAGTTAAAAGAGTATATTGAGAGCCCAGGGCACTCAGATTTCTAGAGAACTTTGTCAGGCAGTAGGCACAACTGCAGACCCCACAACAGGAGAGAGTGGTTGTCACAGAGGGGATGCGATATTGCTCAGCCAATATTGTAAGAGGCGTTACTCTAGCAAGCAAGGACATTTCGTGAGTGCGTAGGCTATGATTCTTCTGACCTGTGAACCAGAGCACCTGAACCATGGGGCGGGGGCGGGGGGGGGGGGGCCGAGCGGCGGGGGGGCGAGCTGAGTCGGGAGCTTCTTACTGCAGACTATGGAGTTAAAGGAAAGCAGAGTCCTGCAGGAGCACTTCATAACCCTGCAGCGCCCCCAAGACACTGAACTCTCTGGAGGCCATTGTCCAATTTGTTGAAGCTTATGTGATTCGAATTTGTACAGGTAAAAGCGCAGAGAGGTCAATGGACTAGCGCTAAAGTGACAAGTCTGGGTCTTTTAGCTGTGCAGTCAGTAGGCACCCTACTAAGTACTGGTAGGTGAAGCTGGGTGCTCCGTTCTGTTTATTTTTGCCTTAAGCTGACGCATGTAGATTTTTCAGAAATATTGCTTTGAGAAATAAAACGTATCAGTCATGTGACTTACGGCTGCCCCAACATGTTTCTTTCAGATACCATTGTTCTTATCGCTTCAATAGCAGTTGTTTCTGCAAAAACTCAGGGTAATATTTTCGCTACGTCAGCGCTCAGAAGTCTCCGGTTCCTACAGATCCTGCGTATGGTGCGCATGGACAGAAGGGGAGGCACTTGGAAGTTGCTGGGCTCCGTGGTTTATGCTCACAGCAAGGTAAAACTGTGCTCTCCGCACTGTATAGGAAAATTTTTGAAATGTTTTGTTGATTTTGTTGATTGCAATAATGTTTAATAAACTTAACACAGGCAGTTACTTCAGACTGTGGCTCAAGTCGTCTGAAGCACAGGTACATAATGCCTTACTTAAAAACCTTCATCTATTTCCTAGAAGTAGGAACATGGTTGAATTGTACAAAGATTTCATGTTTCGTATTTCAAAGATTCTTTTCACCTCTAAAATGTTTCATTCCTTTTCTACCTAGGAATTAATCACAGCTTGGTACATAGGATTTCTGGTTCTTATTTTTTCATCGTTCCTTGTCTATCTGGTGGAAAAAGATGCCAATAAAGAGTTTTCTACATATGCAGATGCTCTCTGGTGGGGCACGGTAAGTGTAAAAATCTGGCCTTGTCTATTAGTTATCATGAAATGTTTCCACTGAATATAACATAATGGTTTTCAGTGAATTGTCTTGGTGAAGATATTAACTTCCAAAAGGGATGAATGTAGAAATGTATGGTATTTATAAGTGACCTGAGGAATTTCTGTGCCTTTGGAGGCAAAAAAAAAAGAAATTAAACTTACACATAAATTAACATTTATATAATTTTGAGTGCTCAGTTGTTTCCAAAGTAAAAATTATCATTTTGAAAATAGAAAATGTTAACAAGATTATTTGTTTTCACTTTACAAATGTAATGACTTTATTTTCCATCCCATGAAAAGGAAGATCATTTCTTGGTTGTCAAAACAATGAAAGAGAGAAACGTGGTGGCACATGCCTGTAGTTTCAGCAGTCTGGAGTCTGAGACCGAAGGATCACAAGTTTAAGGCCACTCTGGGCAACATAACACAAAACTTTCAGAAAATAAAAGAAACAAAAAACACTGAATAGCATCTGATTCAAAGTGGGAAAAATTAAATGCACCAATCAACCAAGAAGAGAATCCTGGGGACATCAGAGCTGAGAAATCAGAGATCGTGTATACTTACTATATTTTCCATTCAAAATCCTACATTGTTACAAATATTTCCCAAACATGAAAAGTTACAATTGTCATACAAATAGAAAATAACTGAGCATGGTGGTGCAATCCTTTAATTCCAGAACTAGTGAGGCAGAGGCAGGCCAATCTCTGTGAGTTCAAAGCCAGCCTGGTCTACAGAGCGAGTTCCAGGACAGCCAGAAATACACAGAGACACCCTATCTTGAAAAGAGAGGAAGGAAGGGAGGGAGGAAGGAAGGGAGAAAAAGGAAGAAAAGAAATGCATGCTATCTTTTACTTTTAATTCAATTTTAAATTTTATCAATAAAATGTTACAGTCAGTTCAAAATAAGCACAGAAAGACTTACTAAATGTCAGGATATTGAAACATAAGTACAAATAGAGAAAAATCTGGCTGCTTTGACAGTGTAAGAAATGTATCAGTGAACATTCACTGCTATATATATATGGCAAAAATTATTTTGCATTGCTGTGTGTTACCTACAACTTACAGAGTTGTAAAATAGCATCAAAAGACACCGAATCCAATAGTCTGGAAGGGTGTACTGTGAATAATGTATTTTCCTTTCAGGCAAAAGTCTTCCCTGCATTGTAAAAACTTTACAAAACAGTCGTTTGGAACTTACACCTTAATAAGAGGTTCACAGTATATGGGAGCACTTTATACAATATACAAATTACATTTATTTTATTTTATGCCTTTATGATGATTTAAAGGGGACTTATAAGGAAATATACAAGATTTGTAATTGTGCAGAATGTTTATTTTATTCTTGAGAATATGATATCATTCCAACATTTCTCCCTTCCATTTTCTCCTCCAAACTCTCCCATATATCCTTCCCCATTCTCCTGCGAATTCGTGGCTTCTTTTTTCACTATTTGTTACTGCATACATATATGCATACATATTCCTAAATATTACCTGCACCATAAATATAATGTTACTTTTATATATGTTTTCAGGGCTTACCATTTGTGTGTTCTTGGTGTGCTCTTCTAGGGAGAAAAGCTACCCTCCCCCTTCTAGATTTCTTCAGTTGTCTGTAGTTCTTTGTGAAGAGTTGAGACCTCGTGGGCTTTTCCTCATCTACGTTACCATGCCCACTGATGTTATCCTTGTTCATCTCACGTTTGGACATTCCTGTTAATGAGACTTTGTGCGTGTAGCTTCTGGCATTGCTAGGAGACATGGTCTCCCAGCAAACTCCCTCATGCTCTGGTTCTTACAGTTTTACTGCCCCCTCTTCCACGCTGTTCCCTGGGCCTGCTGAGTGTTCTGTAGACATGTCCACTGGGGGCAGGCTCTACGACTCTGTGTTTTGAGTGATGGTAGTTTCCTGTAGTAGACTCTGTCTGTGTTGCAAAGAGAAATTTCCTTAATGAGAAGTGAAGACTGTACTTATCTGTGGGTATAAGTAATTATGTTTATAGATTGTTGTTAATGATTAGATTGGTTTAGTAAATTATTAGCTGTAGATTCTTCTGCAATGACCATGGCTTTACTAGCACTGGGTATTAAGCTAGGCGTCCAGTACCAGGAATGAGTTCCCTCTTGTTTAGCAAATTTTAAGTATAGGGAGCTGTTACTACTAAGGTCTGCTTGCTGCTGCTGCTGCTGCTGCTGCTACTGCTGCTGCTGCTGAGGCCACGGAGTTGTTGTGCCATGCTGTTCTGTAGATGTGGTTCCTAGGCATCACAGTTGAGTAGTACAAATTATTGTCTCCCTTCTGTGGAACCGTGTCTGGTGCCTTCTGGTACCATGAAGCCTAGTCATCAAGAAACGGAAGTTCAAGTCAGCTCCAGCTCAAGAGTTTTTGAACCATGTATCCAAAGTGCATGGTGTCTTCAGCAATAGGGACTTACTTTCCTCCTTTTCAGGGTAACCAAGGGAAACAGCAACAGACTATGTGTTTGAGGAGTCTCTTGAACAGACCTGCTCAACAACTAAAAAGACAGCTTTTCTCGTGTCTGCTGCTGAGGTCTTTGTTAGGTGATCTTTGGTACTTGGAGGGAGCACCTTCAGCCAAGATGAGAAAAGTTCATTAAAACTGTGTATTATGTTTATATATGGAATTAGATGTATTACAGTGTAAATCCCTTGATCTCATTAGCCACTGTGCATCGGTGGTCTCAGGATGCAGAGCAGCTAGAGAGCAGGATGTCCAGTGGTGGTAAATAGAGCAAGTATGAAGGATGCAGAAGACCCAGGCCATCTTTCTTGAAATAGCAGGGCTACTTTATATAGCTTGAGTCAGGGGGCAGGGAGGACAGAAGGACAGAGGGAGGAAGTGCTACAGTGGAGGCAGGGGCCTTCCAAGCATCATATCAGCTAGATTAGCAAACTGCTGATCAGATGATTTCTCAGAAGCCAGTTTTCTGGTGGGGGAAAGAGAAACCTAATTGGCTTTATCATGATGTGGCCTTTGTCTTTATGGTGTTGCATAGTCCCAAGCCTGATTTAGGTAGAAAGTGGTTCCCAGTTCTGCTGTGCTCTCTGAGAGATGTCTAGGCTATAGGCAAGACTCTACCTTGTCTGGCTTGGGAGCCCACATTACAGGTTTTTGTTGTTTTGTTTTGTCTTGTTCTTGTAGATAAAGTTAGTATGATTCCTTGTGGCTTTTTCAGAATGCTTATTGGTATTTTACTCATCTCCTCCTTCTGTATTCACCTCCCTTCCTCCCTTCTCCTGAGACATCCCTCCACTTTCCTCATTTCCTTTCTCAGATCATGGTGCGCTGTTATTCCTCTTGATTCTCCTTCCATTTTCTTTAATACTTACTTCTCCTCTTCTCCCAAAAGAGTGCCCTTTTCTCATGTGTGTAAAATGGTTCCACTCTCTTTATTCCACAGAGGAAGCTTCACTTATAAGTCACCCTTTCTTGAGTGCTAGGCAGCCTCTTGCCAAACCAAGAGCGTCTCATCATCTTAAACCATGACTGCAGCATTGTTAGGTTTAGCTCCTTTGGGGGGAGCGCAGGTTTAAGTGAAGGTTGTCTGTTAGCACACTGCTCATCCAAAACTCATTCCTGTGGCCTACAACTCCTCTAAGAGACAATGAAAACCTGTCAGGATTACATTGGGCAGAACTTGATATATTTCTATTATATAGTAGTAATTAAATAAATGAAAATTAGAGATACATTCACCTAAATTTTAGGCTTTCAAAAATATTTTTTGAGTATATGTCTTCTTCAAGATGGGAGAGTAGTCTATTATGTTAGTAGAATATTTTCTAGAACCACCCATGAAAAGACAGGTTATGCAATGAAAGAAAATAACCTTTGCTGAGTGCACATCAGTCAAGAAATCAATATCTAAAGTATATAAACTGTAAAACATCAACACCAATATTTTATCTATTCAGTAAATGAGTTGATGAACTCAACAGACAGTTCTCAAAAGAAATAATACAAATAGCCAATATATACTTGAAAAAAATTCAAAACTTAGCCATAGAAGAAATGTAAATTTAAACTGTTTTGGGGTTCTCTCACATCAGTCAGAATGGCTTTCATCAAGGAAACAAATGACAATAACTGCTAGTGAAGATAGGGGGAAAGAGGAAGACACACACTGTGGGTGGGAATGTATCCTCAATAGCCACTGTGGGGATCACTATGGAATTTCTTCCACAAACTAAAAAGGGCTGCATCACTACCAGGTATATTCGCAAGGAACTCTAAGTCAACACACCTTAAAGGCACATGCACACTCGTGTTTATTGTTGCACTGTTTGTGGCACCTAAGAAATAGAACCAGGCTGGATGTGCATGTTTTCATGTAAGGAGTCTAGATACAAATGAGCATGTGTGAAAGTATGTGTGCACATTCACATGCACCCTTAGTCCCATTAGAGGGAGAATTGCGCATTTTTCCTGCCACAAAGGCAAATGTCATGGTGACATCTGTAGGAAAGTGGATGCAAATGGAGAACATCATAGTCACAGCGAAATAAGCCAGATGCAGAAAAACAAAGAGTGCATCCTTTATCTAATATGGGAAGTCTAGATGTGTGTGTGTGTGTGTGTGTGTGTGTGTGTGTGTGTGTGTGTGTGTGTGTCGCGCGCACACTATGCACTCTCTTCAGCATGAAATAGAGAATCATAGGAAGAAAGAGATTGTATGCATGTCATTGGGGAGAAGAGGGCGTAATGAAACATATTTGACATAACAGCAGAAAGTGGGGCTCTTTGTGGGGAGGAATATAACCAGAAAAAGCAACACAGCTGGGGTGCCAGAGGAATGTGGAAGAGGGATAAATAAGGACAAAATATAATGACATGCAAGTATGAGAAGTGCTGTATGATAAAAAGAGAAAGGAAATGCCACAATGAAACTCATCACTTTCTATGTCACAAAAATGGTTTCCTTCCCTCTTTACATATAAGAAACATAGGGTGTTCAGAAAAGAGAAGGATGGAAAGAAGAAAGAGATCTGACATTCTTGAAATTCCTCTAATACGTAGAAAGTAAATGAAAACCTGTTACTCATGGTGCGATATGGTGTAAGCTGAAAAAATGGCTGGGTTTTCATGTGAGCAAAGGCAGGCAGTCTATAGTCCAGCCTGTTTGCTGCAGTCTGAATTCGGGTTTAGTGTTGCTTCTCTCGGATAATTCAAACATATTTCAATTAATGGAGACACTCGAGGACACCTTTTTTTCCTTTGAGATGCATTTGCTGGTGAATTAAGCCTGGCAGCTTTTCCTCTCTCTTCCCATTATTCTTCCTATTCTTCTTATTACCAATACAAATGGCTGTATTGTGTGTTAAACTGTGTGTGGGAAACTCTTAATATACTCTTGCTTAGTCACCAGCTAGCTTCTCTCGAGAGCAACACACAAAGCAGGCTTTCAAAGGTCATCTCTGTGATTTCCAGGGAGAAGCAGCATATTTTCAATGATTTCCACTTCAATAAGGCTATTTTGACTGGTGTTTAACCTGTACTTTACAGGTTTCTGAATGGCCTAATTATGTTTCCATTCTTTAAAAAAATCTAGCCTTCACATCAGAATAAAAATATAAATAAAAAGAACTTCCAGCATGCCAAGCTTCTAGGAATGAAAAATAAAGGCTTGTGATTCTAAAGCGGATTTGTTTATATTGGCTGACTCATTAACAGAGTTGTCTGAATCTTAAAAAAACCATGAAAAGTAAATAAGCAGGCTTATTATTTCTATTCATTACAAAACAGCATATACTAGATCTTATTGTTGAATACATTTAGATTATTGTACCTCTTATTTATATGCCACTAAAGACCTTTGTGAAAAGCTTTACTTAGATAATTTTCAATTGAAATTGTCCATGTTGCATCCAGTGGGTGCCTTAATAACTCTGGAGTGCCTAGATTAAATGGGAGAAATGAGACGATCGTAAACTGGAGTGTTTATGAGTTCTAGGCCTTATGAAAAGGGAAATTCTTTTTAGTAAGAGTCAGAAGTATCAACATTGAATAGTGAAAGTTTATTTGTGTTCCCCCTACAACTATAGTGCTCCAGTAAATTCCTTGCTTCAAGATAAGGAGGGCTGTCCCAGACAACATCTTTTAGGGAGACATAGGAGTGTTATCAGCAGTGATCAATTTCATCAACTGAACACAATTCCATGCTAAGAAACAAATGAATGTGCCCACCTCACTGTGTGAGATAACAGATACTCAAAATCTGGTACCAAGACCACACAGCAAGTGCACAGATGTGGACGGTAGCTGTTTGGAGCATGGACATTGATGTTAAGAACTTCAAACAGAAGTGTCTGCCAAGACAGCGGAGCAAAGGAGAACCATATTCTTTACTGCTGATACACAGTGTAAGCAGAGAGAGGCTTGGGAATTGCAAGGTACGGTGAAAGGGTTTCTGGGCTCTACAGTGGCAACTGGGGTTGATGTGGCAGGCAGTGGAGGAGGGGAGAACAAACTAACTCCTGCTTAGATGCTCCTTGCTTCTGCATGCTAGCCAGAGACCTATGTGATATTATTTCTTTTATTATTCCTAGCACTAGTTACCTCTTTTTCAGTTGCCTCAGATTTATTCAGAAATAATTTGAGGATGGTATTTTCTGACGTTATTTTCTGTTCTTATCTCCCCCTTTCTTATTATTTTTTTAACCTTTGATTCACTTTAGATTTATTCTGAAATGACTTAAGATCCTGCTTTTCTGAAGCAGTTTTTTCTAATAATAACCTGCTCTGGGCGACCACCTTTTTCCTATTACTGTTCTCCTTGTAAAAAGGCTAGTGCCATGTTTCTTAATGTGCAAAACAGCCGATAGAATGGCATCAGAATACAGATTCCATTTGAGACCGTGTCCCCGAAAAGATTATTTCAAACATACAGAAGAATTTGTATCGGCCAAGTAAAATCTCAGAATTCCTGCCAGCACTCTTATGAACTTTCACAAAGCAAAACACATCGATGGCTTCTACATGCAGTATAGTGTACTGTGTATGCAATGTGTTTCCACATCCCAAACCTATGTGTAAGATACATGCAGAATGAACAAGGATATCATTATCCTCGATAATACCCTTCAGAGAACCCCACCTTCCCTGCCTTGGAATCACCTATAAAAGTGTTTTCTGCATCACTGTACAAAGTATCATTTCCTGAATTAGTACCTGTATGTGGAGTTAAAGGTAATGATTGCCTTTTTTTTTTTAACCATCAATGTTTTACCTTATTTAGCCTAAGAGAGTCAACATAACAGCTTCTGATGATTCAAGAGCATTCCCAGCTACCAAATACCCGCACACCGCCGCCAGCCAGACATAAGCACCTCTGAGTCTCACATTTACCTTGACAGCATGTGTTTATGAGATGTACCACTCTGAAGGCTCTTTAGGAAATTCTTTATTAAGGATCCTGGTCCTTTAATAATGTGTTAGTCCACTTGTCTTTGATAGTATTATTCTATAGGCATTGGTGCATGCTCATTTAAAAAGAGAAGAAATACTCTCAAGAGATGTGAGTTTTAGACCCAACATTGGGATTTGCTGAAGTATTAGTGTTTGTTTTATTTCAGGTGAGTGTGGGTGGACATGTGAACGGGTATGGAAACCCGTGTATGTGTGGAAACTACAGGAGGACACTGGGTCCCCTGCTCCACCACTCACCATTTTATTACATTGGCATAGATAGGATCTCTCACTAAATCTGGATACAGGCTGATGGCCAGTAATCTCACTGTCTCCGGCCCTACAGTGATAGAGCTACAGGTGTGTAGAGCCACACCCAGGTACTCACATAGGGGATTTGAGCTCAGGTCCCTGTGCTTGTGTATTTGGTCTAGCTTACCCAGTGAGCCATATCTCTAGTCCATGGAGATTTGTATTAATCATTCCCTATATTACAATAGAGACAGTCACATTAACAAAATACAGATTTTCTGTGGGCATGGAAGGAGATTAGGACATGGAGGTGGTCTGTCAAACACTAGAAAAATATCAGCCATTACAATCATTATATATTTGACCTCAACCCCCTAAAAACATTATGA
This sequence comes from Acomys minous, assembly GCF_964271855.1. Taxonomy (NCBI): domain Eukaryota; kingdom Metazoa; phylum Chordata; class Mammalia; order Rodentia; family Muridae; genus Acomys; species Acomys minous. The sequence continues at coordinate 69,832,086 of NC_140495.1, read as the reverse complement.
AGGATAATATCCCAAGGAACCTGCCATAGAAAACCCAAATTATATGATGCCACCTGCTGCAGGACATTCTGATAGTTGGACCATAGAAAACCTTTCTGAGTCAATAGTTCAAGTCCCAAAGCTGACTGTCAGAATCAAGGAACACACATTCTCCAAAGCCAGATTTCATGGGGAAAAAGAAGGAAATGGAAGAAAAGAAAGGTAAGGAAATGGGAGGGAGAGTGAAGGAGGGTATTACTGACATCATCAATGCAATTGTTGTTCTTCAGAGACACCCCAACTCCCACTGTCAGGAGAGCCACAAAAAATGCCATAATACAGATGCAGAGGATGCAACACAGACACTGCAGGCTCCGCAATTGCCACCTCAGTCTCTGTGAGTCCCTCATGAGCTCTACTTAGTTGATTCCACAGAATCAACCATTATTTTTTTAAAACCAACAAAATTTCTACCAGAATTTGAATTTGCTTTGTTATACTATTCCTAAGGAAGAATTTGATTGCTAAACATTATAAGGCACCTATAACTCCCCCTCACACAATAATTATACATTTAAGTCAAAGTTCTCAGACCACAGAATTTGACAAAATGTGTGGTTTTACTTGTATGACTGCAACTTGGTATATATAACATGAAGCAAGAACTTACCTGGGCTTTTTCCCATCTGCCCAGTCACTTTCATCAAATATGGCTGAAGAGGTGGCACAGACTTCAAAGGATTAGAGACATGCCAAAGACAAGCAAAGGGTGAAGTGATCTGTGTGGCTGCTGACCCTGATCTACCTGCTAGACTATAGCCAGGGATTGCAACTGCCACCTTCCAGGCCAGATTGTGAGGCATAGGGACAGTCAGAACCTTCTTGACTCAGAAACTGTCATACCAATAGAATAGCATGTAACAAGACACCAGAGAGTTGTTGTTAGAGTTTTTAACTTTGTGTTTATTTGGGAGTTTTGTTTGTTTATTTGCTTGCTTGCTTGCTTGCTGCAATTTTATTTTTTTTCCTTATTCTTTGACTTTCAAGACAGGCTCTTGCAGGTTAGCTCATTGTGGCCTTGAACTCACAGCAATATCCCTGCCTCAGCTTCACAAGTGCTGAAGTGATTGGTATGTGCCATTTTGCCAAGCAATTCATCAGTTTCTCAGAATACACTTAACATTTTGGGATCTTTAAGTATTAGAACTAAACTATGCAGCCAAGTAGCAGTGGCACACACCTCTAATTCCAGCACCTGCAGAGCAGAGGCAGATGGATCTCTATGAGTTCAAGGTCAGGCTGGTCTACAGTATGAGTACTAGAACATCTGAGGCTACACAAAGAAACTCTGTCTAAAAACAAAAGAAATTATATTAGTCAAAAGTCAATGAGTAAAAATTGTAGAAATTTTTTTGTGAGATTTTATTCCAATTAGCCTGTTAACAGCATATCTTTTGCAAACTCTGTAAATAGGTCAAAATGGAACTATGCACAATACAATGATCCAAAAGACCATATTTCCTAATCTGCATCTCATATGTATATGAGATTATTTTATATATGCATTATTTCGCACATATATTGTGTATACATATATATATATATATTCACTCTTGTATATAAAAAGAAAAATTCACAAACTTGTATTCTTCATACTTGCCTACGCATATAACTATTCCTTAGGAATTTAAATGGATGCTCTCATAACTTACCTCCATAACTTACACACTAGGCACATCCTTAAGACCCACAGAACCCTGTCCTTCCCATTCTTTGAGTGCTTCAAGAGTCAATATCACCTGTCAGTGCTCTTGTATTTGTAACTATTATGGCATGGTTAATTTCATAGTACTGGAAAAGCTGATTGTCTTAGTCTGTGAGGAAACACAATGACCAAAGCAAATTGAGGAGGAAGTGATTTTTTTTTTTTGCCTTACACATTCACATCATTACATAGTTTACTATCAAAAGAGGTCAGGGCAGGAGCTCCGACTGGAACTTGGAGGCAGGAGGTGATGCGGAGGCCATGGAGGAGTGCTGCTTATTGGCATGCTCCCACTGGATTGCTCAGCCTGCTTTCTTATAGAACGGAGGACCACCAGCCCAATCTGCAATAGATGGGCCCCTCCCCTATCAATTACTAACTAAGAAAATGCTCTGCAAGTTTGCCTACATCCCAATCTTGTACAGGTATTTTCTCAACTGAGGCTCCTTCCCCTCTGATGACTCTAGTTTTAATTAAATTGATGTGAAACTAGCCAATAGTACATGGTACAGACAGATGGATGGTTTACAAAATGGACCAGAATGTCTTTTAGAATCTCAAAACTGCAAAATACTAAAATATTATTACTATAAAACCAAGTGTGGAAATCAGTTAGAGGAAAAAGTGGGGAAGAGCCTGGAACACATTGGCACAGGAGACAACTTCCTGAACAGAACACCAACAGCCCAGGCCTTAAGGTCAACAATTAATAAATGGGACCTCATGAAGCTGAGAAGCTTCTTTAAGGCAGGAGACACTGTAAAGAGAACAAAGCGACAGCCTACAGACTGTGAAAAGATCTTCACCAACCCTACATCTGACAAAGGTCTAATATCCAAAATATATAAAGAACTCAAGACATTAAACACCACCAAACCAAATAACCCAGTTGAGAAATGGGGCTAAGAACTAAACAGAGAATTCTCAACAGAGGAATATCAAATGATTGAGAAACACTTAAAGAAATGCTCAATGTCCTTAGTCATCAAGGAAATGCAAATCAAAACAACACTGAGATTCCATCTTACACCCATCAGAATGGCTAAGATCAAAAATTCAAGTGACACCACATGCTGGTGAGGATATGGAGAGAGAGAAACACTCCTTCATTGCTGGTGGGAATGCAAACTAGTACAGGCACTTTGGAAATCTTTCACACAAACTCTGGTGCCCCATATTTGACCATGTCCCCTGGAGGGGGAGACCTGGTGGCACTCAGAGGAAGGATAGGGGGCTACCAAGAAGAGACTTGATACCTTATGAGCATATACAGGGGGAGAAAGTCCCCCTCAGTCACAGTCATAGGGGAGGGGAATAGGGGGAAAGCAGGAGGTGGAAGGAATGGGAAGATACAAGGAATGGGATAACAAATGACATCATGACATATCTAATGATGACTTACCTAATCAGAATATCTGTGACTGAGTAAAGTTTTTTTCATTGTGGCTTCAGTTATTCACTGGAACTTGTGATTATTTGATAAATAATAGGGGGGATTTTTAAGGATATTTGATTAAACTGTATTTTAAGTAAAAAAAAAAGAAATAGCAATGTACATGATGAGGTATGATTTTGATTTCTGAAGACTGGTATTATATTATGCTAATAAAACTATTTAAGCAAGAAAAAAAACCAAGTATAAACACACAACCCTGTTGAGTGGAAAATCCTACAAATCTAGAGACTCTGTATATTCAGGTCATTGCATGAGACTTGACTTCATCCTAGACACACACACGCAAAAAAAAAAAGGGAGAAATAAGTGTTTTAGAGCAATTGTTCTTACAGAGGTACTGGGTTTAATTCCTAGCACCTACATGGTGACTCACAGCCTTCTGTAAATCCAGTAAAATGGAATCTGTTATCTTCTTCTGGCCGCTTTAGGCACCAGGCACATACACGCATGAATGCATAGATGCATGGAAGCAATTCACTTGCATACGTAAAATATAATATCTTTTTAAAAACATAAGTTATAAAAACATAAAAAATGGATGCATTATAGGTGATTTTTATGAAAATAAAAATATGAAGTAGAGTCCCAGTTCCTCACAAACAATGTAAGGAAATAAATGTACCTATATGTGTCTTAGGGAGCAATAAAACATTATATGTGTTATATATTTTAATTTATATAAATGTATTATATATATATGGTTTAGATTTGTGATGATGTGCTGACTAGCTATCATAGACGTTTCAATTAAGAAGCCTTCACTGAGACTGAGGACATAGTCTAAAGATAGAATATTTGCCCGTAAGAGAAAGTCCCTGGATTAGTTCCCCATGTACAGGAGAAAGAAAGAAGTCTTCTCTGTGCATAGTCATATATTAATAAAATATTAGGAAGTCATTCCACCTACAAAGAATAACAGGACTCTCATAAGAAGACTTATTTTTTCATTGATTATGCTGCACTAAAGTTCAACTCATTCCCTTTATTTTGCTATGCAAAGCAAAACTCTGATATATTGTGATTCACTTCTAATATTGTATGTAATAGGAAAGAACGAAATGCTTTGACTCAGGAATTATCCAAAATGTCTTAGTACAAGCAGAACCCATTAACCAACCACACTTTGGTTCTCTGTTCATCCTGGACCCACCCAGTAATCCCTGTCATCCCCGCCCACCAGCCTGTATGCAGCTCTGAAGCATCCTCATGACTCACCCAAGATGAACAGAGGCGTTGGATCTGATTCCAGCTCCATTACCACTATTCTCAACCCTTGCATCCTAATGTCCTATGCACATAAAGAGCTGACAAAGAATTACACAATCCAGGGGCTGGCAGGGTAACTGAAAAGGAGGAACTATATTATTTATTTGATGTTGGATTCCTGTTCTAAAGAGACTGGCATTTAAAAGAAGTGCCTTATTTATTGTCTCTGTCATACAGTGCTCTGTTATTAGATTTAGGTTTTTTTCCAAAATCAATGCTTTTTAAAACTCCAAGCATCCTAAATCACGATGCTAATTGCATACTATAATTAATAGTCACCATCTGCCCTTATGACTGAGAGTTGCTGAGATACTCTATGTAGGACAAGTGGTTGCAATATGGAAAAGATGTGGTATGATAAAACAAGTCATCTTATTATACTAGACCATCAAAACACTGCTGGGGTCTTAGAAATCTATTATGTGTTTTCCAGAAATCACATCAATTGCCTTATCTCCCCGCTCAACTCTGAAGTCCATTGCAACTTCCTCACAGCCTCTGACAGTCCCCTGTGCAGCCAGGCCAGGTTCCCCAAAACAAGCTGTTGCTCTAGGAGTCCCCTAAATGCCCTGACCACTGGTATCTGTGGGCACTTCCATTTCTACACCTCTGAACCTACATGAAATGAATAGTTAATGGACCCAGCCAAAGCTCGGAGGTCTCTGGAAGGGAGAAATGCTTAATGGTTTAGCATAAGTCTAGGATGCTAAGAATCAAGAGGGCTCTGTCTCTTGGCTCCCATGTAAAGGGTGAGCTGGCTAATACTATCACAACCTTTCAGTGTCTAAGAAGTATCCTAGTTACAGTTAACTTGTCGTCTGTAACTGAACAACTCAAAAGGTCAAAGGATTGGAGTCATAGTTTCAGGATAGTCATCCCATCACCACTTGACCCGGTGGTTTTGAAGAGAGCATCCTAGCAGTGGGAGCATGTGGCAGAGAGGATCTGTTCATTTCATGGCCAACTTAAAAGCCACAGAGGGTTCACGTCATTGCGAACCCAATGCAGAGAAAGAGGAACTCACTGCCATCTAGTTGTCTTCCTCTTTTGTCTTGGTCTCACAGAATGATGCCACCCACAGTCAAGATGGTTCTTCCCCCTGAGGTGACTTTTACAAAATAATTTCATGGACATACCCAGTGGTGTGCCACAGTCTCCTAGGTGATTTCAAGTCCAATCAAGTTGACAGCAGAGATAAACTGTGCACACAGTGTGGTTGTGCTGTTCTAGAAAAACTTGATGGTACCTAGAGAGCAGTTTCACTTTAACATCCAGGAATTCGTGAAAACCAATGCAGGTCTATGTAATGTTTGTTTTAGAGAATGTATCAACCCTTGTGTCAGAATATTGGTAGCTACATCAACCAGACAAGTGACTATGAATTCCTCAAGAAAATTCATTTTGTCATTGTAAAGTGCACCCTAGAAGCTTCATCGGGTTTTTTTTTGTTTGGTTGGTCTTGTTTTGTTTTTCTTTTCTGGAATATATTGTGAGAGAAGGTGTGTTCCGTTGAGATGTTTTCATACATACATGCATATAACGTTATGTGAGCACATTCAATCCCCACCCCACCCCCATTTTCCCCTCTGCTGCTCGTTCACCCTTTCTTCTTCTCAGGAATGCCCCGTGTGTTCTTATAAGATGAGACCCATCTTACATCTTACAGACATGAAAGGCTACACTCTTGAAAAGGAACAAAAGTAATTCTCACCAAGTCTTTCCCTGGTATAAAAGGGAAGGAATTGGCCACCCAGTTGCAAGATCCATCCTGCGCCTGCCCATGCCTGGTAGCCACAGGTCCATAAGCATCCAACCAAGAAATTCCTGAGTTTCTTTGAGTTCAGAGAAGAGTGATTAGTTGAGAGAGGAGATTCGGCTACTGGCTCCACCAGGTGCTCTGGACGTGTTTCTTTCAGAAGCCAGACAGGGGGCTGACTCATCATCAAAATGCAATGGCAACTGGGCTGCTTTCTCTGACTCTGCAACACTTCACCTCAGTGTCATCACCATCCGTGGGAGAGAAAAAAGTCACCAGGATAAAGCACAACATAGCCACTTTAGTGTGTTCCATTCTGCAGATTTAACTATAATGCTCGAATTCGACTCTTTGAGAATCTTGACTTAGCAGGAAAAAAAATAAAATATGTTAGAGAAACACAAACCAACCAGGAACTGCCACATTTTCCCTATGATGAAACCATAAAATATTCCCTTAATGGGTTATTACTAATAAATTATTACAAAAAGAGTAAACTACTTGACATAAAAACAATGGTTGCTTAAAATGCAACAAAACTGAAATACAACTTTGGTTTTGGTATTACCACGAACTATATTTGAGAGCCTCATACCGATATAGCTGAAATTTGACTCTGTTGACTGCTAGATGTCAGTCCAGAAACCTCTCTGAAGCCCTGGAGGGGCTTTTCAGCCCGCAGGCCTCTTACTGACTTGCACGTGGTGCCCTCCCACACCTCACTTTCCCCTCACTTAGGCCTCTGGTTTTCTTCAGAAGTTTCCAACTTCTTCAAAGTGGTTAAAGGCATTGGCAGAGCTTTCCCAATTCCCATCCCCACACATACTGTGCCTACATTGTCTCCCACAGAAAAACTGTCTGTTCATCCTGCCTAGGCCAACACCTGCAAAAAGTGTTCTTGATTCCATGTCCCCTGCCTCCTTGAGTAACCTACCCCATCATAAAGTCATTATCCTTTCCTTATTCAGTTTTACACTTCCTAAAACACTGTACAAGCCCATTCTAGGAAGCATCCCCTCAAGTGAGGGGCTTACTGTAGTTCTTGCCCTATATTTCTCAATCCATGTCTTTTCAATAATTTTGAAAATATCCTTTAATTATTTTCTAAATACTGAGTTCTCCATTATTGGTAGCAACCATCATACTAGATGTTGGGAAGATAATAAAAAAAAAAACAAGTCTTTTACCCCTTCTGGTAAGAATATAGTACTTGTTATAAATTCAGGTACTATCATAAAGCAAGGCGCACAGACCATTGCGATGTATCTCTGTGATTCCATCACTTGGGACACTGAGGCAGAAAGATTGCAAATTTGAAGGTAGCCAGAGAGCTATGGAACAAGACCACGTCCCAGAATGGAAGAGAGAAAAAAATGAAAGCAAGAAGGAAAGAAAGAAGTAAGGAAGTGAAGAAGGGGGGAAGAGAGGGAGGGAAGCAGGCAGACAGGAAATAGCTGACAAGCGATGCTTTCATAGACAGGGTGGAGAAGTCTTTATCCATGGAGGAATAGTTGAGAGAAGACCTAAAAGACAGTAAGGAGCCCTGGGAAGATTAGGTAAAGAAGAATTTCACTGATAGAACAGCATCACTACCAAGGATACCCAGGCTTGCACTCATCAACAAGATTCTAGATTGTCTGAGACGCTGGAATGCCATAGTGATTAATGTACTCCCAGCAAATGTGAAATAAAAATGGTCTCTAAAGAGACCAGATCATATGAACCATGGATAGAAGTCACAGAACTTTTTCTAAACTCAAGCAAATAACAATTGAAATATTTTTTTTATGAGAGGGGAGTGAGAAAATGCCATGTCTTTCAGTTATAAAGAGAAACAGCTAGAGAAAAGGGTAAATAAAACAGAAAAGGTAGAAACTAGAGTAGCAATCTGGCCTGCCAAAGGGATAGTGGTAACAGAAGATTGGGATGAATTTATAGCTTCCTACACAGAATCAATGGGACTTGATGATAGGTCCAGTGAAGGGGGAAAGGAGAAGGAATAATTGGGATGAGCCTAAGGCTTCTGATATGAGCAACTGAATGGATGATGGGGATTCTGACTACAATGGGAGGGAATATAACAGGAATTCCATAAGGAACATTGCAGAAGAGGATGTAGAAAGATTGTAAGAGCCAGATGAACAAGGAGTTTGCTGTGAGATTGTGTGACCTAGGAATGCTGGAAGATACACCCATAAAAATCTTACCAACATGACTGCTTAAATGTGAGCTGAATGACGATGGGAACAGATTTGCCAACGTGATAGGAGAAAGCCCAGGTGGCCTCAACCCTACAGAAAGAACTACAGACAACTGAGGGCTGCTGAGGACAGGAGACGTAGTCTTCCCCCGGGAAGAACACATCAACTGCTTATCCAGTACCAAATGGTCCGCCCTAGAAACACACATATAAGCAACTTTATACTGACTGAGCAGGTTGTACTTATGTACGTAGAAATATATGAGTGTGCACATATACACATGTATATGCAGCACCAACTAATGAAAAAGAAGCTATAAATGTGAAAGAGGGCAAAAGGAGGTATGTAGAAGGGTTAGAGAGAGAAAAGGGAAAAGGAAATGATGTAATCATATTATTATCTCAAATTTAAAAGAAAAAAATTTAAAAAGGAAAACAGAATGTGATATTTGTCATTTCATGCCCAGATTATTTCAGATAAACCGATTATATTTAGAAAACTTGATAGAGTGATGTTTTGATGGCCAAGATGGTTTAGTGCTCCAGAGGACCCAAATTCAGTTCCTAATACCAACATCAGGTGACTCACCACTACCCATGGCTCCAGCCTAGAAGGGGACTATAGTCTCTGGCCTTTGTTGGCACTGCACTCACTAGCATATATCCAAATACGTGCATGAGCACCCAATTGAAACAAAATCCTTTTTTATCATTGAAAATATGGTAAATTTTAAAGTTAAAAAATTAAAGATAGTATGGGAAATCATTTCCGGAACAATTAGGTGAAGAAGAAAAATAAAATGTACTCAGATTAGAAATGAAGAATTGAAAGATTTACTGTTTTCTCATGACACAATTTTTTGACTGAAAAACTACAGATTATACACATACACACATACACCTATATAGACATACTCAAACACACATGCACGTGCACACACACATTCACACACACACACACACAAACACAGGCAAACACACCAGTAGAATTCTTGTACACCTCTATTTCTTGTCTTAGTTGTTTGTATAGATCATGCCTCCCTTCCAATGCCATAATTATCGCAGGACAAGAACTATATGCCTTTCATTTTTGTTCCACTACAAATCACAAAACATACCTTGAGCACATGAGGCTTTAAGAAAATGCCATTGATGAACAGTCTTCGTTAGAATAAATTATTGTTTGAGGTCCTAGCTCATAAATCCACAGAGCTATCTCTTCCACATCAGGGATTATGATCTTCTGACCCAAATAACTTTCCTTTGAATACACATAGGCAAGCTAGAGAATAACCAAATATGCAGGTTATTCCTTCCCTTCAACAAACAGAAGTTCTGTTTTGCGTCATGGGAACCGAAAGCTCAGTGACAGAATGTGCGTCGTGACTTAGTGGAAATACTGTTTTGCCCCCTGTTCCTGGGGCCTAACTTCCTTCTCAAGTACTTAAGCTGGATGTTCTATTGACTTTGTTTCTAGATTACACTGACAACCATTGGCTATGGAGACAAAACGCCCCTAACTTGGCTGGGAAGATTGCTGTCTGCAGGGTTCGCACTCCTTGGCATTTCTTTCTTTGCACTCCCTGCTGTGAGTATCTTTGCAACAATAAATCAGCCTCCATTGGGGCGAGCCCTCACACATCAGTGCTCTGAAGAGCGGATCTATTTCATTGACTGATACTATTGTTCTAATAAATGTTGACTTTTTAAAAAATGTATTCAGGTAGGTGATGTACAAAATATGATCCTGAGTTTTCGATATCAGCTAGATCTGTATAAACAAAAAATTTAGACTATTTCAATCAGCCTGCCATTAATACATTTTAAATGATTATAAAGATTTAAAGATGGCATCATTTAAACAGATTACTCCAGTTTGACTTATAATGTACACAAATGAAAAGATGGATGTACACAGGAGTTCTTTCCTCCTTGAATGAAAAGCATCTGACCTCAAGTGTTGTAAATGTGTCAGATGATTTATTCCTGTGTCAAAGCCATTGATTTTTTTTTCCCGTAATGAGAAGTTTCTGCATTTTGTCAGAATGAAGACACATTTATCTTCTTCCTCCAGGCTCCTGACTACTTTCTTTTCAGTGGACGAAACTTGACTTCCTGATAATTTTAGCCTCTTGTTTCTTTAAAGGCAGTTGGACATGACATTACAATTTGCCTCTACCCTCTGGACATCATATTTGGCTCCTCCATCTTAGATGGAGCTTGGCACCAGGGCATCAACAGTAAGAAGTGAGGGTCCAGCCACAACAGGTGTGCCTAAGAAAAATAGTCTCATCGTTGCTCCAGGCAGCAGGCCATGCCATGTGCAACCTCTGTCGAGCGCAAGCCAGAAAAAGCTGAGCGCGCAGAGGTCAGATGGGGATTTTCAGTACCACAGACTGGACTTCACAGTGCTTGCTCTTTGACTGTAAATGGCCTCTGCAGGCACTCTTGTCCTTGCCACACTTAGGTCCCAGCTTTCCACAGGCCAGGTGCTTCAAGCACAGACCACTCAAAACCATGGCAAAGACACTGCACCAGCAACACAGAAACTTGGGCATTACACCTCAGTATGAGTAACATCTGTCACTAACTTGAGGTAGAGAGCTATGTGCGTCTTTACAACACTTATATCCAAATTTATTTATCTTATAAGGACATGATTTGTACGATTCGGGCCCATCCTAATGACTTCATCTGACTTGATTGCCTCTGCTGAGGGTCCTATCTTCAAATAACTCACATGCTAAAGTGCAGGCAACATATGAATTGGGGTAAACGCAGCTCAGTGATGCTTTGGTTTTGGTTTTGGTTCTGGTTTGGGGGGGTTCGTTTTTTGTTTTGTTTTGTTTTCATTTTTGTTTTAGTGTGTTTCTTCGCTAAAATAGTGGAAGACGAATTAATGAGTCCAAATACATAGTGGGATGAATAATGTGATAATGTAAATCAAGTGATTACTATGAAGAAAACTAAAAACTCTCCTTCATTTGTAAGGCTATAAAAATACATTTTTTCCTGATGCAAAGTGGTAATAAGACAAATGGGGGTCAGAATCTTCCATATGCTAAGTAAACTCTTTTTGTTGTTGTGTTTTGTTTTTGAGCTAGGGTTTCTCCATGTAGCCCTCGCTGCCTTGAACTACAGACCAGGCCACCACACCCAGCATAAAGTCAGCTTTTACAGCTGTGCCAACAATTCAGAAAAGAACAGAGAAAGGATCAATCATCAGGTTTTCCACTAAAAAAAAAAATACCTTTGGAAACAGTCAAATGTAGCCTGGGTTTTCTTCCCTGAAAGCAATGGCACGAAATCCTTGCTGTTTTATGTTTATGTTTGCCCTGAAGTCACAGAGATAAATGGACTGTTAAAATAGACAATCGAGTCCAGCAGGACCAACACTGCACAGGAAGAGATATTGGGAGCCTAACAGCCAGGGCAGGAAATGAAATTTGGCAATAAGCAAGAAGGGATCAGTGTTCAAAATGTGTGAAGACTTGGGGTCAGGTAGAGTCAGGGTCAGGATGTCCCACTGTGAAATGCAAGGATCCTATAATGAAACTCTGAGCCATTACAGGGAAGTGAAGCTATGATGTTGTGTTAGGTTACAGGTCAGAGACTAAATAGTCATTCATGGAAATGTTTCCAATAAAGTGATTGCCATTTTCATATACAAATTAAATTAACCTATGTTAGAAATTGGTAAAATGTGCTTACGCTGAACATAGCCTTTTGAACAATGCCAAAAAAGAGAAGCCTTTACTGTGAAATGTTTTACTGCGTTCTCAGGATAGATGCTGAGTTGTCACTTTGTTCTCTATAGCTGCCAGCCAACAGAGGTGCCTGATTAAAATTTTGGAGAGTGCATCAGTATTGTGCCAGGAAAGTATCCTAGTTAGGGTTACTATGGCTGTGATGAAACACCAGGACTGAAAGCAACTTGAAAGGGAATGTGTTTATTTCATTCACAGTTCTATGTAACAGTTCATCAAAAGCAAGGAGGGTTCCTGGCAGTGGTAGCACAAGCTTACACTCCCAGCAGTCAGAAGGCAGAGGCAGGTGAATCTCTGAGGTGGAGGCCAGCCTCGTCTACAGAGAGAGTGCCAGGACATCCAGGGCTACCTGAAGAAACCTTGTCTCAGAAAACAAAAACAAAAACAAAACACAAACAAACAAACAAAGGCATGGAGGGCAGGAACTCCAGCAAGGCAGGAACCTGGAGGCCAGAGGTGATGTAAAGGCTGAGGTGGGGTGCTGCTACCTGGCTTGCTTCCCTATAACCTCATATTTGGGAAGCCTGATTAACTGAAGTTCCCTCCTCTCAGATGACTTTAGCTTGTGTTAAGTTGACATAAAACTACTCAGCTATTCAATTGACCCCTTGTCACCTTGATACACAAAACAATCACTGTTAGGCCACAACCTTTCCTTTCTTGTTCACCCCCAATATTGTATATTAGCATTAATATCCCAATGTAAAATATTTCCAAACTTAAAAGTTCCACAGTCGTGCAAATTCAAACACTTTAAAACTTCAGTCTCTTTATAAAAAAAAAAAAAGCCCAAAGTCATTTTTTTAATCCAACGTTTCTCAACCATAGGTGTGTATAGAATAAAAAATAAATTAAATACATCCTTACCTCAAGATGGAAGAACTAGGGCATAGTCACAATCTGAACAAAGCAAAACCAAACTCTACCTGTGTAAATAACTCCTTAGCCAATATGTGGGATTCACTCAGGATCTTCTGGGCTCCTCCAATGGACTTGGGCCACTTCTCCAACTCTGCCCTCGACAGCACACACAGCTTGTCTTTTAGGGTCCGACAGACTCACTCCATGGCTACTGCTGTTCTCGGTGCTCACCCCCATAGTACTAACATCTCCAAAACACTGGAGTCTCTTGCTACAACTGGGCTGCAGGTTCACCAAGGAATAGCCGCTCCTGGCCTCTCTTTAGGTACTCCATCCCTGCCACATGGTGGCAAGCCTCAGCTGCTCTCCATGACCTCTTCATGCCCTCAAAACCAGCACCACCTGGGTGACTCTTACATTACCAAGTTCAGCTACCAGGATGAGGTACAACCTTGGCCACCTCTGGAATCCAGCCCCTGTGTGTTGACTCTGAGGAAACACTTCCCATAAGACTTCGCATCAATGATCCTGCGTTCTTCTGAATCACAACTGACTCTTCAGTCCCAGCTGACCAGCATCCACTGTCCGAGCAATGGTTTTGCCTTAGTGATCCTGGTCTCTTGTGAATCACAGCTGATTCATCAGCCCCAGCTAACCAGAACAACAGAAGCTTAACCAAATTAAAAAAAGAAAGAAAGAAAGAAAGGAAAAAAAAAAGACCCAGTGGAGTCTTTGCTTCCTACTGAAACCTAACATGCCAGGTTTTCATCCTCTTCTGCTTTGCTCTCAACCTTCTTATCTTCCAAGACCCTGGAACAGTAGCTGAGAGCTACATCCTGATCCACAAGCAGAGAGAAAGGGAGTCTGCATTTGGCATGGGCTTTTTAAAGCTCAAATCCCGCACCAGTGATACAGTTCATCCAACAAGGCCACACCTCCTCATCCTTCTCAAATAGTGCCACTCCCTAATGACTACGATGAACCTCTGGGAGCCAGTCTTAGTCAAACCCACCATAGAAAGGCAAAAGAGGATGGTGAGCCTTTCCTCTTTGGGGTTCTCACAGCTCAGGAACTCAGTGACCATGGTTTCCCATCTTACCTTGACAGCAGAACTCTCTATATAAAACATAGATTTTTTTTTACATATATCATAAAGATACTTTGTGTTTTCTCCTACATATTTATACTTAATGGGAAATGAAGTTAGAAGAAAAATCATTCGATCTTTCCCCAAATAGTCTCATTTAACAACAACAAAAGCAGTTCTAAGTGACTAGAGTTGACCTGGATTTAGAAGGGAAGAGCATTTCTGATACCAAGTGGAGAAATATTGCTTAAAGCTATAAACAAGACCATATAAAGCAGGTCTTCTAAAGCTTGGCTTATGTAATCACAATTTGTATGATGTGGAGATATTGCATAGTAGAAGACCTGCACTGAAAGAGAGAAAAGGGGGCCCATGACTTAATTCAGGGCATTGTCATTTATTCTAATTAATAAGAGAGGAAGGCACTACAACTAGCAGCAAACAGTATTTTGCCATCCTGTATTTTATACATGATTGCATTAGTTGCCTGGTTCTTGCCACCAAGAACTGTGAAATCTCAAGGTAAGATGGAAGGTCAAAGGTTATCTAGTGCCTAAAAATATCTCAGCCAAGTTGGCCAATATTTAATACCTTCTAGAGATAAAATAAAATTTAAAAAGCCACCACTTCTCCAAAAGGTGTCACCTTTGAGCAAATGAGAAGTGGGCATTTCTTACCTGCTGATGATACTAGCTAAGAAGATGCCCATCTCTAACCTAAGGGTTAGACTCCTTGAAGTTTAATAAAAGGCTAATAATTTATAGCTAGCAAGTAAAATCCACAGACTTGAAAGCATTGGCGCTCCCAGCATCATACTAATGAAGTCAAGAACACAGACCCAGCCCAAAGACTGAATGTAGCAAGCTCTGAATGTGAACCCAAGGTTGAGACAAAAGGCATCTGGGTTTCACAAACATCAGACCTAAAGAAACGGAAAAGAGAAGTAACCATCAAAGAGACAGATTTTTTTTGCAGTTCCAGACAATAAGCAAAAGGAAATCAAACTAGCAACAACAAAACATTTGGGACCAGAGATGGCTCGCCAGTTGAGCATATGCCGCTCTTGTAGAAGACCTGGGTTCAGCTACCATCACCCATACTGAGCACCTTGCAATCACTCTTATATCCAGTTCCAGGCTATCTGACTCTATGTTCTGGAATCCTCTTATCAGTGTACACACACACACACACACACACACACACACACATACACACACACACACACATTCACATATACACATAATTTAAACTAAAATAACATTGAAAAGAAGAAAACAAAACAAAAACTGACATAAACAAAGGAGGATATATTAATCTTACTAACCCCAAAATCCAAATTGGTGAGCCAAAACAAACAAAAAAACCATACAAATTACGTGCTGAAAGTACCAGATTAGAACTGAGGAAAACAGGGATGGGTCTGTCAATGAGCCATGCTCTTGTTTTTGTCACAAAGACAGGCAAAAACTCCAGCTCCAAACCTGAGAGCCTCTCTTCAGAGGCTACAGCTGGAATAGATCTGCACCCTCCATTTTTCTGGATTTTGTACATGATGCATATGCAATCCCAGAGTCCCGACAGTGTTTTAAAAAAAAAAAGGAAAAAGGACCATAGGCTGGAGAGATGGCTCAGTGGTTAAGAGCACTGGCTGCTCTTCCAGAGGTCCTGAGTTCAATTCCCAGCAACCACATGGGGGCTCACAACCATCTATAATGTGATCCGATGCCCTCTTCTGGCCTGCAGATGTACACGCAGGCAGAGCACTGAATACATAATAATAAATAAATAAATCTTTAAAAAAAAAAAAAAAAGGAGGGCCATATCTACAACAGCAAGACTTGAAATCTCCCAAACTCAAAACCCAGCCCTGTCAAAAGCACAATCCATACAACTAAACTCTACCACTTCAGAGCACTCGCCTGAATGTCATGATCACTTCTATTCTGAATATGATGCTTCCAATGATACCTGAAATCAATTGATGATAATGCCCAGTTGATTTACTACAGAACAAGACTGATTATCTCTAGGCAGGATTTATTGCCCAACAGCTCACCATTCCCTGACAGTGCTTTAACAAAGATTAACAGTGGTTTTTTTTTTTAAATAAGTAATACGGTTATTACCAACAGATTACATACCAATTGTCTTTTATGTAGATGTACTTTAGAAATGTTTAAGAATTTTGTTCTTTAAAATGCTATTACTTTGCATTTTGTTCCAGGGCATTCTTGGCTCAGGTTTTGCATTGAAAGTCCAGGAGCAGCACCGCCAGAAACATTTTGAGAAAAGAAGGAACCCAGCTGCCAACCTCATTCAGGTAAATGGCAGTGGTAGGTAGACGGCAACGTCTGTCTCCGGAAGAACGTGTTGGGTCATTTTCCAGCCGCTGCGGTTCATTGCCTCCTAGGGCTACTTTCTGTTTTGTTTTAAAAAGTAAAATCCAATCAAAGTTTAATGAACTGTCTCAAATTTGAGCAGGTGTTATTCCCAAATAACAACAACAAAGTGTATTTTTCAGAAAATGGTCTCTGTGTTGTTTAGATTAATTAACCAGTACCCGCAACACTGTGCAGAGGTCACCAGCTGTGTCACTCCTGGAAGGACCTAATGTATTTTATGAATCACACACCATGGGAAACATAATTGGTCATTAAGTGATGAAGCAGAATCCAGCACCATTCCTGGCATTCCTGTGACTTTCTCTAGCCCATTATATGCTACTATTGCAAAGAAGACACGTGTTTAAAAAGTTGAGGTTTAGTGTCTATGGAATTGCTTTCAACACATGTAGGGAGATGGCCTGAAGTGCATTAATGTTTGAGAATATTAGTTAATAAGCATATTGTTTGAAGCTAGTTCATGATACAAGTTTTGTGTTTGCATTTAACGTTCTATTCGATAACCCAGGATTTGTGACATTATTCTAAAATATGTTTTTGGATCTGCATTAGCGGTATACTGCAGAGTTATGCGTGTCTTCCAGGTCTTTTGGGAATGAAACCAGGTTAAGAACTACAGAGTATTCTTTTTCTAGATCAATGATATGAAGTTAGCATTGCGCAGTCGACACAACAGTCCTACAGTCTAAAGTTATCTCTCTTCCTGGCAAGTAGTTGAAACTCCAGAGTTTGAACCTGGGGATGCTGTTATGTGTATATGATACTCTAGGAGACCTGTTTAGATGTGGCTCTAGCAAGCACATCGCTCTAATTTAGCTCTCAGGGCTGAGTGGCTAAACTCCTCAGTTTAACCACAGTGAACCAACCATCCCACTTGCCTTGGCCCATGTATGTCGCATATGGTCCTTCCAACAGAAAAGAAGCTATGACAGGAAGTGTGTGGCTTAATTATATCTTGAAGGAAATATGTATCTAATGACCAAATAAGGGCACTAGTTTCAAACACAATACTATTTTACAACTGTTGGCAAGAAATGGACCATTGGACAAGAATTCCAAGGCAAACCATTGATTATCATTATTGTTTCAAGGGTTTGAAAAGTAAATAAAAGTCAGGCAGTGGCTGACTTCATCCCGGGTCTAAGAGGCATGCAGATCTCTGTAAGTTAAAGGCCAGCTTAGTCTACATAATGAGTTCCAGGACAGCTAGGACTACACAGAGAAACCCTGTCTCAAAAAAACAAAAACAAAAACAAAAACAACAAAACAAAACAAAAACAAAAGTAAAACAAAATAAAAGATAAATAAATGAGGGATGGAGATATGGCTCAGCACTGAAGATTGCTGGCTGTTATTCCAGAGGACCCTGGTTCAATTCCCACCACCTCCATGATAGGTCATGTCTACCTGTAATTCTAGCTTCCTCTGGCCTCTTAGGCATCAGGCATGCACATGGTACATAGACATCCATGCAGGCAAAATACCCATACACATAAAAATAAAAGAATGAAAGTGTTTTTTAATCACAAATGATTAATAAAAGCTGAAGCTCCTTGGCCAGGAGCTGGGAATGTAGTTCAATGGTGAGCTCTTCTCTAGCCTGCATGAGGCCCTGGGTTGAATCTCCAGGATTGAAGCTAACAGCATAATGCTCGAAGTACACGCGTGCAGGCACACAGCTACGCACCGCCCTTCCTCTTCTCGCCAAAGTGCCTGCTTTCAGATTCCTATGGGTTATTTCTCTTTGCCTTCAATTTTCCTTCACTCTAGAACAGTTCTCCAACCTGTGAGTCCACAACTTGTTCAAGGAGCTCCCAGCATTTCACTGAGCAGCAAGCCCTATATCTGTATAGAACCAATAAAACATCTCCCAGATAGTAAACCTCCTAGAACGTGAGCTGCTCTGTTGGAAAGCAAATCCTTGCAAAAGTCTCCTGGGAGCATCCACCGTGGTGATTGAGAGCTGTGCTGCCAACCCAAGAACCACTAGCACTAGGCCAGTATTTAAAGCTAAGTGAATTAGAGATTAAAAACTGAGTTCTATGGTGGAACTGGACACGTCAAGTGTTCAGTACCTTTAAGTGGTGCACGGGACATACCTTCAAGAATCGTAGCAAGGACTTTTCTCAGCCGCTATGTCCTTATCAATTACTAAAATGTGAGGAACAGTTTCCAGCTGGACTTCAGAACAAATCGTTTTCCCTGAAGCAAACCATTAAAGAAGTGGAATTTCTATGTCTATCATCAAAGTAAGACAACCTAAAATGCTGTGGATATCAACTGAACAGTTTAGCTCAGAGGCCTTGAGCTCCAATTCACGCAACTTGATTATGTAGCGTACTTTGTGATTAGCAAGTGAACATTTAATAAATGAAAGTAATAATAGAGTGAAATTGTTAATTTCACTCAAAATTCCAAACTCTGTGTGACAGAAAAGAGCACAAACTTTAAGACTTAAGAGGCTGAAGAGGTTAAAATCTATACTTAGTTTCAGGAACCAAATACTGAATTTGATAATTTAGGAAGTGGCTGCCAGCTCATTCCCAGTGAAATTTATTTATTTATGCTGCATAGGAATAACATAATATTCACTTGTTCATTAAATCTCCTTTGTATAGTCTTTGAACATTATCCAGGGGGCTAGGCTTTAGTTTGACATTGTAGAAATCTATTTTTTAATTTAAAGGTGAATTTTTTTAAAGGAAAGATTAGGTTGAAAAGCAAGCTTTATCTGCTGATCCTTTCATTTCTTACCCCCACAAACCTGACTGAATATACATAGCATAAAGACCGAATGCCATTTCATTTGTGTTAAGGCTGAGCCACGCTCTTGCCACCAAAGCAAGTGAGATGCGCAAATTGCTTTGTCATTTGGTTGTGAAAGAACTAAATTAGCCAGCATCTCAAGGATTTAGAGGGGAAAAAAGTTTAAAAGCCTAGGAGCTCACAGCAAACTTAACTGTGTCAATATCTTTGTGTGATTCACTTAAATTAACTTTTTGTATAAAGCAGTCTGGGAAAAGAAATCAGCTCTTGGTGACATTCTGAATACCTGCCCAAATGTCACAACTTTTATTAATAATGTCTAAGACTCACAGAGTCTCTTTTAGTGTGCAGAGTCCTTCCAACACGTTATTTCACTTGATCGTCAAGACAGCCTATTCTGAGTTAAGTCTAAATCTTTGCTGTCCGAGTCTAAGTCCAGTGGTCCTTAACTTTATTTCTGGAATTTTTCATACATGTATACAATGTATCTTGGTTATATCCACTCCCACATCCTTCTTCCTACTCATCCTGCTCCCCACCAACACATATCCCTCCCAACATTTTTTTTTAACAACCCACTGAGTCCAATTAGTGCTGTGTATTTGTGCCTGAGCATCAGGTCATCCACTGGGATCCTAGCGCCATCCACCCAGAGAAAATTGGATCTCCTGTGCTACCCACGCTGGAACTTTTAAGCAGTTTGATCTTCTGCATGAAATCCCAGTTGCTATGAGCTCATGACTGCCTTGGTCATGTCATGTCCAAAACACAATATTTCACAGCCCTCCTCCCCATCTTCTGGCTCTTCCATTCTTTCTGGCCCCATTTCTTCAGTGTTTCCTGAGCCTTGGAGCAGATCAGGGATAGGGCTGTGCCCTCCACAGACATTATTGAGATTTTGGGTAGACACCAACAAATTCATCAGAAGTCCATAAAAGTCTTTATTCTAGAGAGACTGAAGCAGTTCAATGTGGACTAATACTAAAAATAAATAAATAAATAAAAATTAAAGATATTCAGCCCTGACAGACCAGTGAGAGAGTAGCTGGCAGATGATCTGGTTGCCATTAAGATATCTAACTCCAAAGAAGGCAAACTGCATATTGAAGGGTTATCTTTGTCTGCTGAACTAACATGCTTGGTCTTCACTCCGCCATCCAGTTATATTAGTTGATGCTTTCTCACCCCTTCACTCAGAGAACAGATTCCAAAAACCAGATCCTAGATATAAAAATACAAAAGCAGAAAATAAAATGGAAGGAAACACGGGATTGTAACAGTATCTCAGAAAGAGCAATTAAAAGGCAAGAGAGAAAGAAAATCAAAAGAAGAACCTCAACGTTTTGTTGAGGTTCAAGACTCAACTAACACAGGTACCTCGAACAGCGTACAGGGAAACTAAGGAGAGGGTTTTTACCAGGAAAAAAGCACCCTGTGCTTCTCTAGACCCAAAAAGCAGTAGTGGCGTCAGTAAAACACTCCACCAAATGCCTGCACTATGAGCCAAAGACTTCATACCAAGATTATCACAGAAAGCCATCAGAACGCTTGAAAAATCAGGCATCTTAAATGCTTTCTGAGCTGAGCATATCCAGAGGGTGAAGAATCAACTGACACTGGAGATCTGTCTAGAAACTCAACACTAAGAACTCATGGGAACAGACTCGTTAGGAAGAAAAACTACTTGCAACCCAGCCCTCTGCACCAAACCAAACCATTTGTGGAGTACGAAAACAATGGAAAAATGTCTAGAAACAGTCAAGAGCCCCAAAATTAACCTATGGTCCTAGTTGCTTCCTTATGCTGTGATAGAACACCATGACCAAAGGCAACTTGGGGAGGAAAGGCTTTATTTGACTCACATGTGCTTATCACACCATCTAGGAACCTCAGGGCAAGAACATGAAGTCAGGAACTGAAACACAGGCCATGCAGGAGTGCCAACTACTGGATGGCTCCCCATGGCGTGCTCAGCCTGCTTTCTTATGACTCCCAAGACCACCTGCCCAGCGGTGGCATCACTCACAGTGGGATGGGACCTTCCATAGCACTCATTAATTTTTAAAAGTGCCCTGCAGACTGGCCCACGTGCTACCTGATAGAGGCATTTTCTCAAGTGAGATGCAGGGATACCAGCAGAGTGAGCAAGAGCTGGGCACACTAGTGGAGAGTACTCAAAGGGTACAAACAAATGTACGTGGAGCTGATAGAGTCTGTTATGCATTTGACTCACAGGGATCTTCTGTTTCTTTTGGAAAGATCAGGAATGCCATAACTTTGTAATAGTCAATAAAATCAAACCACAAAATGGAACAATGAAATCATAACTGTAAATAAAGCAATATGTATATATTGTTACATTTATATATGAATGAGAAGAAAAGTAGTAGCATTTAGTAGTTAGTCAAACTGAATACTCCTGGGCCCAACATACACACACACACACACACACACACACACACACACACACACACACACACATACACACACACACACATACACACACACATACATACACACAAAACTGAAGTATATTGACATTTTTACATTAGCAAACTGGAAGCTATGCTGTGAGATATATAAAAAATGCAAGCGCTAATATCCAAAAGTTGAGATATAAAAATGCTGGCAGGATGAAAGAAAACAAAGATAGGATGTGAGTGGGCTATTTTACTTGTCTTCTGTAATCCAAAATTAGTTAATACTGCCAAAAATTGAAATAGGAACATAAAGCCAGGCATGGTGGCCCACGCCTTTAATCCCAGCACTCCAGAAGCAGAGGCAGGTGGATCACTGTGAGTTCAAGGCCAGCCTGGTCTACCAAGTGAGTTAAGGACAGCCAAGGCTGCACAGAAAAACCTTATCTCACAAAACCAAAAAAAAAAAAAAAAAAAAAAAAAAAAGGAAGGAAGGAAAGAAAGAAAAGAACATAAACTGTAAAGGTAACGCTTCTTAAAAGTAGAAAGAACAACTTCATTATGATCCGCTGACTCACCTGTGGGTGTATACCTGAAAGAACCTAAATCAGCACATCAGAGATGTTTGCACGTCCATGTTTGTTGCATGTGATACACAATAGGCAAGATGCACAGCCAACCTAGTACCCGTCAACAGATGAATGAATAAGGAAAAAGAGATGTATGTACATATATAACATATATACATAAATATGTATATACACAGGATGGAATTTTGTTCATCCATGAGGACAAGGATTGTGCCAATTTCAGGAAAAAGAACGGGACAAAAATATCATCCAGTTAAGCACAATAAGACATACTGCAAGGAGAGCCTATATTTAAATAAATATATTTATATCATAAAAGTAAAATAAGGGACTATTAAGAAGAAGAGAGGAGTTTTGGGATAGGCCAGAGGAAACAAGAGAGGGTGATGGGAGGCTAAACACGAGCCAAGCACTTGGTATGCATGCTTGAAGATGTCATAATGCAAGGTGTTTTTATTATATCCATTACTAAGATAGAAGTTATATACAAATTGAAGAGTGTGAAAGGGCCCATGATTGCTAGTTGACATGCTGGACCTTTCAGGGTTAATATTTTAAAACATGCACTTTGAAAATGTAACCTCAGTTAGTCCACCTTAGGATGGTCAGCTGAAATTTTCTGAGCTAATTTTAGAAAGAGTCAAACTAGTTATATGTGTGCTGCTTCAAACAATATGCGCTGAACACTCCCAATGCAAAGAGCTCTGTGGGTTTTGTACTTTCAGCTCTAGACTACGCTGCCAGAATCGCCCAATGAATAGGAAGTTTGGCTTTCATTTGCTTTCTGTTAACTTGTCCTATGCAGTTACATATGCCATGTAAATTGGTTAATTTGGATCCACAGGGATCTCTGGAGGGAGCTATTTTATTTTATACTGTGTGATTTGGGCTTTAAATACAGGAACATCGGGTACTGGGGCATATGAATGGGGACTTGAATTTGAATTGTTAGAGGCAATTAGTAGAACTCAAGGGCAGGAGGAAGTTACTAAGAATACAGAAGTATGTGGAAAACACATGTATAAGTAACATATACAGACTGTGTAGGCTGTGTTTAGAAAATATGTGCACATACATATATATATGTATATATATATATTCATATATCCATGTAACCACAATTAATAAAAGAGACCATGGATTTGAAAGAAAGCAAGGATGGATATGTGGAAGGGTATGGACATGGGAAAGGAAAGGAGGAAATGCTCCTATATTATATATTATATATTTATTATATACTATATGTTATATAAGCCTCTGAGATTGAGTTCCTGGCAGTTCATTTCATGGAATTAAGAGGCAGTTTTTACTAGGATAGTTTTACAGAGAGAGGTTGAAGAGAGAACAAGCTAAATACAAGTGAAGACAGAACAAGCTAGAGTATGAGCCAGAAAATTAGGACATATTGCCATCGTTAGTATAAGGCCAAGCAGAGCCGTTCAGTCAGAAGTGAGAGAGGCCAGTTTGAATCAGTCAGCTTGAAGAGGAGTTTGAGACAAAACAGCTATGCTGAATCAGCTAACCAGAGGTCAAGAAGAGCTAGAAAGGGTGAGCTTATTCAGCAGTACGTCTCAAAGTCTGAAAACATACTAGGCTTAAATTAGATTTTACAGAGACAGTAAGCATCCAAAACATTTAAATCAGGCAAATAAAAGTTACCTTTACATCTGGGGACCTTTGGTGGGTGCAAAATGTTGTTTTTAACAAAATCTCAAAGGTTCGATTTTTACCAATAAAAACATGGGAGCCAGATACAGGGGTGAAAGCCTCCTAGCTCAGAGAGGCAGAGAAAGCATCCAGGTGACCTTCCTCCTCAGCCAACATCCAAAAGAAAAATGAGAGAGCTCTTTCCCCTGCCACCTCAAAAACAAAAACAAGAACAAAAAAATCCCTCCAACTGAATGTCCCTTCCTTCTATTTTCTGTGCATCTCCATCTGTCTTCCTGACTTCTTATTCTCTCTAGGATTTTTTTTCCTATGTTTATGCCCTGTCAACTGGGTGCTTACTTTGCCTCTTAACCTTGGGTTGACTTTATTAATCTTGCTTACAAATTTCAAGCAGAGAGCTTTGGATTAGAGGTTTGGTGCAATGACTGAGCCACAACTAGAAACAGGTTTTTCCAATAAATAACACAATTTCAGGGTTCACAGTGTGATCAGATATTCTGAAACACAAGAGAATAGTACAGTCCACACTCTCCACTTCCATGATGCCCATTAACTAATCTCATCTCTAGAATGTCAATTGACCCTTCAGTGTGTCTCACTTACAAGATAATTTTTTTTACAAGAGAAGATGGGACTAAGAGCCCAGCTGTTGAGCACAATTTGATTTAAAAAAATCAAGAAACTAGGTTATATTGTAAGACAAGCCTTCAATTCTTCAGGCTCTATTTTTCCCCAATGGTTTGTGTCACATAACAGGTGATATCTGTCACCTGCGTCTTGTTTGATGTATTGTTATGCATTTTTCCACTAGTGTTCAATGACACAGTACTGCCAATTGTGTCTAGTTGTACAAAAGTCTTACTTTCAGAGTCCTGATCTTATATATGCCTCATGCCTCTATGGAAACTGTTTAATTAAAGTAAGCATCTTACTTTCCCACCCATTGAGGACCGGCGGTCCTCACTGCAACAGAAACAAATTCATTAAGTCCAGCTTGTAGCCTCAGCACTTAGGAGGCTGAGGCTGGCAATCATCACATGTCAAGGCCAGCTTATGCTACAGTGGTGAGACTTTGTCTCCAATGACCAAAATTGACAATAATAGCAATATATCTGTGTTTTGTTAATTTTCCTACATGACTCTAAACATTTTGTGTAAACAACCCCAAACATTAAAATTTCAAGGTAACGTAAGATGGCAAACGCCTTAATATCTATAAGGTGTCAAGGTGTGTAGCACAAATCTCCACAGATTTGTCAGCTCAATCAACACAATCCATGTGGGTAAGCATTCAGGCAAAGAATCCTGCTTGAAAATGTAAACAAACAAAAATGTTTGGAAACATAAAATCCCTCAGGTTCTACTGTATGCCTTTCTAATTTTTCATGTCACTTCCTGAGTATTTTGCCGAAATATAATGTGCAAGCATAGATGAGTACATCTCCTAGGTGAACCAAGTAGCTCTAAGCAGCCTTGATTAACCAGCACTGAGAAAAAACAAAACATGACCAAAACAGGGCTTCTTGGATACCCTCTCTCCATCACTATCCCACCAGGGGAACTGCTATGCTACCTTCTGACAGAATAGAGCATGACTCCGTGTTTGCGCAACTTAATGGAAAGTGATCTGTTTTGTCTTGCTTATAACACAGAGCATCACTCACCAGGAGCCCATGCATTCTACCATAGTTACAGTGAACTGTTACTATGTAGACACATTGCAATATGTGACCATGTTACAAGGTTTCGATTTACACTACTATTGATAGATATATGAGCATTTCCAGCTTTAATTGAAAAGCCAAAATGGAGTGGATACCTTTTGGTGAATGTATTTAAGCAATATCTATTGAATCTACCTGAGAATAAATGTCTGTATCATAATGCATTCATACATCCAACCTCAATAATACTACCAGACAGTTTTTCAAAGTAGTCATAGCAATTTTTAATCTTTGTTCAACTCAGTGTTATTCTTAGAATATAGAATATAATTAGATCATTTTTTTCTTCACTGTGTTTCAAAGTAGTGACTGATGGTTGTACAGTAGGGAAGAAGCCCATGTGGATGATTTTACCACATAAAACAGAATGCTTCAAGTAATGAATCATAATACAAGGTTTCTCCAAAGAAACCGGAGCAAATTTTTGACTGTGTATTTAGAGGTATTTGCAGGCTCATTGTAAAAATAAATAAACTTACCAAACTCTGCATGGAAAAGTAAGTGTAGGTGATTCCTCAAATGGACAGTTCATAAGTTCTTCCAAGCACTTCCATCAAGGAGGTCAGGAATATGCACAGTGGAGGTTATGACCAAGAGTCACTCAACTGAAGACACCAGCTCAGCTTTCCCAACCTTGATTGAACCCTTTACCTGACATTCATTGTCTCATCTACAAAGATGAGGCTCTTCGTTCACTTTTGTTGTAAGGATCACATCACAATGCTTTATATTTTGTATGCCATGAATGATCCTGCAATGTAAGCAAGCCTATGTTTCATGTCAAAGTCACATAAACATTTTCTTAGATGATAATATTAACTCCTTGTGTACTTTTCAATTATAACCTGACAGAATATTTCCCCTTTATCTTGTTTTAGTCAATTTTTTGTTATCACTATCACTTTTCAGCTTAGAAGTATTGCATAATTCAACTCACAGATTTATTTAAGTCATCACTACATTCTAGAGGTTGTTGGTTTATGAGGCCACTAGGTTCGTGTGATTTCCTTGCCTCTGTCCTGTCAGCTATCAACTAAACACCAGCCCCTGAAGTGCACCTTTATGATCAGACAGTTGAACCAGTATCTAGGACATTAGTATTTGTTTTATCAGTTAATCATCCCTCATTTTGTTTCAGACAATGCATCCTTTTTCCTCACCATTTCTAGACTTGTCTTATATTAGTGTTTAACATTTTTGCTTTTTGGTGTAAATTGTTTTGAAAAGTCATTCTGATGAAACAGAATATGTGTAACAACCAAGTGAAAATGCCAAAGTAGCCTCTGGATCTGCTTCTTCTTTGGGACATGTATCAGGACTACACATAAAGAGGAAAAGAGTCTTAACATATAGTAACTAAACAATTCTCCATTCTGTTCCCTGCTCTTTCTTGCACTCCCATGTGCCGTATGCAGTGCGTTTGGCGTAGTTATGCAGCTGATGAGAAATCTGTTTCCATTGCAACCTGGAAGCCACACCTGAAGGCCTTGCACACCTGCAGCCCTACCAAGTAGGTATCAGTGGGATGGCCGGTCCTAGAGTTGCGTCTTTTCTATTTTGTTAAACAAACCATGTGTGTGCGAAAAGTCCCATCCTGGGATTGGTCTTATTGTCTCTATTGCTTTCAAAGATGCTTAAACTATTTAACAGCAACTCAACCATAGCACAATGTAAAATCAGCATCGTTCCTTATCAACCATAGGCCATGACTGAAGTCTTAACATGAATTATACAGAGATGTAGTAGTTTTCTAATATCTCATCTTATGAAACAATAGTTCCTGAAAGACAACAATCAAAAAAGAAAAAAGTAAAAAAAAAAGAAAGAAAGAAAGACAACAATCACCTGATTCATCACCCAATTTTACAGGGAGATTACTTGGAATCATATGCATATATGATATTTATACATATACATATATGAATCATATATGAATCATCTTTGGGAAATTTCCTGGATAAATGTATAAGAGGAAGCCCAGTTGGAAACCTGATGGAGGGTCTCAAGTGACAGAAGACAGTGGTCTGTTGTCATATGTGATTATCTGGCTTCCCACTTACTGCAGTTTTGGATTAAAAGTCATTCCAAGGTCTGAGAACACTTAGTGATAAATCAAATTCTCTAAGAGAGTCACCTAGTATGTTGCTCATATGCTACTTCCCTCTAATATTTTCCCTGTTTGCAGTGGGGCAGAGGTGGGAGAAGATTGATTCAAATGCCCATCTTTAGCCTGGTCCCTTGAGCCCATCGGCCATGCCTTCACTCACTTGTCCCTGCAGCCTCATGTTTCAGCCTCACTTACTGAAAAACCATGACTCATCCCACACAGAGCAGTCACTGGTTCCATGCACAGAACCTGAATTTCCTGCCACAAAACCTCCCCAGAGATACTTCACTATTCTTGTGGTTCATAAGCATTACTGTTGTTATTGTTGCTCTTTCTTAAATCAGTGAGATGTGACGGAAATCATGGCTTCTTCCCAAGAATAATATCCAATGCACACACAAAAATATCAGAACTCTGCCTACAATTTTAATGTATTCTCAAACTCCCTGAAGCCAAGTTCACAACCTTTGCTTCAGAAAGAAAACCTACTTCAGTCAAGTTTCTGTTTATGAGGAGAATAATTTACAATAAGCTAGAGGATAGCTTTACTTAAAATTACCTAGCTTACTGAATGCAAGGAGATGTCATGAGAAAGACTAAAACTTCTTTAATTTTACATAGTATATTTCTCCTGGGCATTCATATTTCAGTGGCTCTGCAAAAGAGAGCATTCGCTAATCGGTGTATCCATTCTGCAAGTGCTCACCACATACTTAGTATGCACAGGGTTGTGTTTCTGAGACTAAACAGGAAGCAGTCAGAGAAAAAGCAAAATTAAGTTAAAATCCCATAGCTCAGGAACTAGACACTCAAAAGATGCCAAGACTGAAGTGCAGTGCAAGTAAGTTTTAAGGAGAAGTGTAAATAAGAAAGCAAGTTAGGGCTCATGGGGGCTAAGATGTTCAAGAAATGATCACTGTCAACTTCATCTTCATCCCTGCTAACAATGGCATTGTTGTCATCAGATAGCACCAGATTGGCACTCTGCTTCCTCCATAGTTCTGGGGATGTGCTTCGCTGCTTTCTTTCCCCCAAGCTCATCTCAAGGAGCAGGGTAAAAGGCAGGTCAATGAAACAACTCTTGGAGTCTGGGAGGTGCAGGATACTGGCGATGTTTCTTTCTCTTTCCAGGCTGTAGTTTTCTTCTTATGTACAGTGAACATGAGATCAGAGCCATCTGTGTTTCAAAGCTTTGTTTTAGTGAGAGGAGGATTTATACAGGAAAGTATTTTCCTGATTTTCCTTCTCAAGATGAGTGAAGGCTATATAAAGGGTGAGCCCAGGGAAATATGGTGTCTCAAAGCATGAGTCAGATATTTTAAGAAGCTGTGGGAAATTACCAAGCTGCAAAATGCCGTGGGGTTCTTTGAGAAGTCACAATTCAGACACTAGCTAATATAATACCTTCCCATTTGAGTGTAATACTAGGTTATACAGAAAAGGAAGCCACTTTGCCCAAAGCCCATAATTCATTTGTAGGGGAGTCACACTACACCATGCTACCACTGCCCAGCCCTGCCCAAATGAGTGATTGGTTGCAAATGCCACCCACTTGGAGCTCAGTTAGATCTTCTAGACATCTTATTTATTCCATTCTTCATAGAAAAGCAAAAAAAAATCTACTTCAGTAAGTGACTGAAAAACATGACCACAGCCACAGATTAATTGTCCCAAGCCTTGGTCCCAAAAGTATGCCCAAGACACAGGGACTGCAGCTACACTGGAATCAGCAACACTCTGAGAGCCTTTGTCAGGCTTCTTTGAGCAGAACCATGGTTTTCTTAAGCAAACAGTGTGTGGTGTTCTGCTGTGTGGGGGCAGTACTGGATTTTTCAAGTAATGTTGTGCTGTCTCCAATCTGCCACAAAGAACATATGTTTGAAAGCTATGTGCAGTTATTATAAATAGCATTGCTTCTATGGACTGTACTTTTAAAGGGGTAACTTAAGGGTACCTGAGTCCCCTGTCTCCTATTTGGGCCATTGTCCAATGCTGTAAATGTATTCACTGGTTTATCATCATTTCTCTTCTGTCTCTGCACGCACCTGAAGGAAAGAACAAGGGGAGGCATCAAGCAGGTTTGTGATTTCTCTTTTGCTATGCCTTTGTTTATAAATCAGATGCCTAACAGATGTTTTAAATGTGCCTCATGAGTAAAAAAAAAATCGATCAACAAATACAAGATGATTAAAAGTGACCTTTCACAAGATGGCCTGCAAAGTTTACTACATTTTATTGATTTCTTTTTCCCTCCTTGGGAATAGAAGCATTCTTTTTCCTAACCCACTCAGTGTTTTTTAATAGTCTGTAAGGCCTGAAATGTGTTGGGGGTAAAATAATCACAGCCTTTTGGTTATTATTGTCCCGAAGCAGAAGACCTTCCAAAAGTATTCAAATGGAGTTATCTAAATTGTTTCTGAATGGGCAGTGGTCTAGAATAGAGTTTCCTACATTAGTATGCTTTCCTTGAGATAAATTTTTCTTTGATTCTTTTTTTTTTTTCAAGAGGTACAGTAGTGACAAGAGGCAAGAACCACCTGTGTGGGTAGTCTCCAGCCCATGGAGCAGCATAGTTTCCTCAGGTTATCAGTTTCACAGAAGGGGGTCTCATCTTCAGGAAGAAGCCACCCCCAGCCCCACTACTTCCCCCAGGTGACTCAAGTCTGTTCCTTCTTGAAATACCCAGAGGGACCAGAAGCCAAGAGTAATAAATCATAAGTACCAGGAGAGGTCTGAACTGGGGAACAAGGCCTGAAGGGCAAGGCCAGGTAGATCCCCACACTGGAGTGTAAGCGCCAACAGACAGAAGCAACAAAAAATAGGAGTTGCCTGGAAAAAAAAGAAAGAGCATCAGGCGTTTTTTTTATATGTTTTCCTATCATTGCCTTTTGCTTCAGTAAAGAGAACACAAGGCATTCTCTTGCCCTGAGCTAGCTTCTAGTGAGGGTCTATGATGACATCAACTATAAAATATTTATACAGTACTGAATTAGTTCTAAAGCTTGGAGTGGTAGGGCTCTCTGTATTAGCTGTTTCTGCATTAATCCTTTAAAAATAAATTCCCAGAGTAAGACATGCATGGTGGCAGGTGCTGGATATGGTATCTGACATAGCCTCAAGTTCTCCCTGTGAGCAAGTGAGCCAATGCATTGAGGACTCTTTCTGACTTCAGAATGATAAGAGTTAGAGCAAAGCATGCTGGGTATTAGTGAGTGGTGATTTCAGGAAGTTGTTGCTACCCAAAGACTTGTTCTTTTCAAGAGGTATTTCTAGTCAAAGAGCAATGTAGTCTTCACGTCAAGCACCATCTTTTCATAGGCATCTGAGAGTCAAGTTTACTCTTCTTGGTGATATTTAAAAGGCTTTGTTTCAGAACAATTAATCTGCAGTTTATCCAAAAGGTAACTTGTCTCCAAAAGCTAAGAGCAGAACTCTCTTTGGCATGGGTTATAGAGCAACTTGGGAAGACGGTCACATTTCTTGGCTTCATCCTTCAAAACGGAGCTTTGATGACCAAAGGGGAAATCAAAAGTCATGTATAGATGTTTGAATAAACATGACCTTTTTGGCAATTCTGAGACAGGGGACACTTTGGCCCAATAATAAACACATTTCCCCAATGTTAGCATATCATAAAACAAAGACAATTTTAAAATCAAGCTTCTGCTTACTAGAACACACACACACACACACACACACACACACACACACACACACACACACACTAACCACCACCACCAAAAAAAAAAAAATCTTTAAGTCAGCTGTCACAACTCAAAGTTTAGCAATCAAATTCCCAGAGTTTCCTGATATCATGTCTACCTAAAATGTTAAAATCTATTTAACAGACTTATGACTAAGTTTGTTAAAGATAGTTCACTTGTAGATTTGAATGTGTGTGGAACTACTCAACTAGGTTCACGACTTAGATAATGACAGCATGGCATTCTTCGATTCTCCACAGGCATTGAATATTTGAGAAAACCAACCCTGAAACCAGACCTATATCACTACTTAATTTTTGAAGCTTCCTACCTTTCATCCTCTTGCTCCTCAATCATTTACTGCATCTCCCATGTAAGGTGATAACAGAGAATATGGCTAATAAACTCTTCTTAGTTGGAAGAATAAAATTTTCCTGACTCCAAGTACTTCTTGAAAACCACAGCCAAAAAACAGAGAGAAAGAAATAGAAGATAATATTAACAATTAGAAACATTGCAGTTGGGCTAGAGAGATGGTTCAGCAGTTATGAGCACGTGTTACTCTTGCAAAGGACCCACACCCAGTTCCCAGCACTCATGTCAGGGGACTTACACATGTAACTGTAGCTCTTCCAGCCTCTGTAGTCACTTCATTTAAAGTTAACATACCCATACATAGGCATACATATGCACATAATAAAAAAATTAATCACTAAAAACCAAGACACTGAACCTGAAGGAAATAAGCTGGAAGCTTCTTTATTTTCTATTAATTGACACACACTATTTTAAGGAGTATGTATATTGAAGCTCTCATTGTATTAGCCTTAGCTTTTCCCATGCACTCCATCAGCAACAGAATGTATAATATTGCAATAATGAATGCAGAAAAACTACTGTAATGGTGATAACAGCAGTAGCATCATAGAAAGTTTTAAAAGGCCCTTACTGAGGCAAAATATGCCCAACAAGAAGTATATTTATAAGGATGCTCTTCCTTAGAGAAGAGCGATTATGAGTTTGGAATAATGTTAATTAAAGCTTGACCTCATTTCAAATGAATGAATTAATTGGTACCACCCAAGTGCAGAGTCCTTCGCTGACTTTGTGGTCATTGGGTTATTGATGCTGTTTAGATAAACAGAACAGGCGAGTGTCAGCCCCAGTAGGAACTGATTTTTTTTTTCCGCTAGTTCTTTGGATAACTCAGAGCCAGGAATCTCTTAAATCCTTGCTCACGGTCTTTCTGGTGGAAACTGCCGATAAGCTCAACAATGCAGGCAGCAGCATTCTCACAGGCAGCTGGCCACTGAATAAGAGCCCCATGCACAGACAACACAGAATGCAAATGGATGGAGGTCAAACACATTAATGTCACGCTTGATTAATTATGGTCACTGCTTTGGAGAGTTCTTGTTAAAGAGAAGATTTACTTTCATGAAGTTAGGGCATGCTTTAAACAGAGTTTATGACACTTCGGGCTAAGCAACTCTGTGAAAGATACATTTAAAACTGCAAACTATAAGACAGAAAAGAAGCTTTTTATAGATAGAGCTCAACTTGCTGAGTCCATGATGCCATCTTCCTTGGCATTATTATTTTATTACTCTTCTTTCGCCCTGCCTTCCTACTAGAATAGTTTTAATCACAAATGTGTGCTGATGTGTTTACTGATTCTATTCTAATTAATCCTCTTTTTGAGTAGCCTTTAAAACTCACTTTTAAATGGGACAGTACTGTAAATGGAGCACACTGTAATTTTTCAGAGAAAAGAATTTGCTTGTGAACCCATCTGGCCAGCCTACCACAGTGTTTTGACTTAGAGTTCATATTTTTCCTCCCTTATTCCATGACTACATCATCAAACAGTAGCCAGCAAGCCACTGCATTGCTATAAGAAGGCTTGACTTCCTCCTGCCTAATGTGTTACCCCAACACGAGTAGACAATACCAACTGAGGCTGAGGGATTAATGCGAATCTCACCTCCTCTATCCTGTCTTCTCAGTGAGCAATGGCTGACCGTGTGCCTGCTTCAGTTACACTGCCTTATTTTACAATTATAAAGCACCCCTAACACTGCTTCAGCCTCTAAGACAGCTGACTGTCAAGACTGCTTTAGTACCAGCACCCATGATGCTGACTTCAGATGCATGTCACACAGGTTACGACACAGGTGGTAGTCCTATGACTTTATACCCGTGTACTATGGCCCATTGAGAGCTTTATGCAAACCACTCCAGTGTGAACACACTGTGTGGCTCCTGGGAAAGAACTCTAGACTGCTTGTGGGAGAGATGGTGTGTTCTTACACGTCTTCTGAGTTTATTTTCTACTACTATCTTTCCTTTTGCATATAGTGAATGATCTGCATGTATTGTTGAACTAAACTCTGTGTGAGACTAGACTTTACCTTCCACCCAGCATCATCCGCTGGCTAAATTAGATTCTTTAGAAATTATCTGTCCATGTGTTCACATTGTTTATAGAAGGAAAGGACTTACTATTTTATAAACACCAAGGACGTAGCGAGTAAACAATTTTTGTCTTTACACACTAGGAATTGAGAGCCCTTTCATCTGTTTCTTTTTGAACAGGGATTCAACCTCACAACCATTTACCTATACTAGCCACACAAATCAAGAACTTGTGTGTGTGCATGTGTATGTGCCTGTGTCTGTGCCTCTGTGTGTGTGTGTGTGTGTGTCTGTGTGTGTGTGTGTGTGTGTGTTTAACTTCAAGGCAACTGTTATCTACTCTGTTGATTTATGCAACTATTCATTCTTAAATTTCCCAATATACTTGATTCCCATTACTTATACTATAGTCCTTGGTAGTTTGTCCAGAAGTTGCTGTATTCTACAATATTTACTTTCCCATTTCATATGAAACAGACCCTAACACATACTAACTATCGTTTATAATGCTTAGTTCCACTCTAATTGTTTCAGCCTAGCCAGAAGAACAGTTGCTGTACCTCAGGCAACACAACTGCACTTGCTGCTTACATACTCTGTCTTCTCATATACAGAAGGGAAAGAAAAAAAAGAAAAAGTAAAGTCAACTGGCTTATCCTTAGAAAAAGAAAGCCCTCGGCACTATGCTGGTGGAGAAATGCTTAGTAATGCGCTGCTCTATTTCCCTCACTCCTAGTAAGTTCTGTAGTAATAAGCAGAAGTTCTTCAGAATGTACACCTCACGGAAGCAGAGGTACCCAGCATCCCAGCTGTTGACATGAGATTTGAGAATGCCAACTAACCTCAGGTGCATGGCCAGGTTCCGCCGCCACTACACCTGGGCCCTGTTTACACACTCACTCTCCTAGGGACTTCGCGAATGAGGTTTTCAGCGCGCTTGTAACTTTCTTTACTGCCTGTTGCCTGCTTTGATACTCTACCACTGGAACCAAAAAGAAAAAAAGAAAAAAGAAAAAAAAAAAAAAAAAAGCAGGCTTAGTCCTGCCAGTCAGCCTGTTGGCGCCTCCTTGTGGCTGGACCACTGCTAAGCTGTTGCACGCGCTGGTTTGTTAATGGCTGGGTTGCCATATTGTGCCTGAGGCAACAGTTTATAGAGTGCTTATCTTATGAAGGGCTAAACCGCTAAGTATGTATAACAGTAGTGACGCGGAGTTATGATGTCAAAGATTCCCTGGCAGGGAGCATCTAAAGGTCGAGTGCATGCTGGGCCACGAGAGTGATTTGGACATCTGGTTCTAGAGAAGGATGGATTGCCTCGCAGAGCAGTTGTGTGGGCTCCCTTGAGCATGGTGCTCAGCTGGGAACATGGGATTGCGTACTAAGATGCTCCAATCAGTGACCATCTCGACCTTTTGGTTACTTTCGCCACAGAGAGACTTCCTTGTTCTCCTGGGAATCATCTTTGGCATGCTTCCTAAAAAATGCTGTGACAGAAAATTTTCCTCAAAAGTCATAGTTATAAATGTCAACAAAACCCAAGAAAGTAATGGAAACTTTTTATATGCCAGTGAAGTGTCTGTAATTTTAATTGATGTGCATTTTCAGTAACAGCCACCTAATCAGTTTATTAGTCGTCTCATCAAGATGCCCTGTTGATTTCCAAAGGGCAAATGAAGTAGAACAACCAATAAGGGGAAACTTTCCGTTAGAGGGCACACAAACAGAACTTTTCCCTGGGGGAAAACTCACTCTGCATTAGGCAGCTGTTCTAAACTTCCCTATTCATGTGTCAAAAGATAAAAGAGAACACTATATTTTTATCTATTTTAGTATGTAATTTGTTGAATTTAATTAAGATTTGTATTTTGCTTTGGTCTAGTTTTGGCTTTGGTCTTTGAGACGAGATCACCCTGTATAATGTTGCTTGGCCTAGAACTTTCTATGTAAACGAGCTGGCCTTAACTCACAGAGATCTATGTGTCACTGCCTTCCAAGTGCTAGGATTAACGGCATGAGCTACCATGCATAGCTGATTTTACTTTTTAATGATAGACATTAGCAAATATTTCTAAAGTCTAGGAAAGCCAAAGGAGAGAGATTGGAGAGATGGCGCAGCAGTTAAGAGCATTGGCTGCTCGACCCAGGTTGGATTCCTAGTACCCATACAGTGACTCACAACTATATGTAACTTCATTTCCAGGGGATTTGACGTCCTTTACTGGCCTCTGTGCACCAGGCATACACAAGGTACACAGACAGACAGACAGACAGAATACCCATATACACAAAATAAAATAAAGAAAACCAAAAGGGAAATGGTATCTAGAATTAACACAATATTTTTTAATGTGCTTAGATTTAAAGAATGCGTCCCCATTTTTCATTGTAGAGGTAATGTAAATATATTTTACAGGAGCAATTTTTGAACATTTTGTCATCATAAAATAAATCATGGGAAATTTGATGCTGTTTTATTTTACATTTTTTTTCCTTTTTCAAATTGCAGTTCTTAAAAAAGAATAAAATAGAATATATATTGTTTCATGATTTTTTTTTTACCAGTTTCTTGTTCATTTAGTAGGGATAGGAAAAAGCTATAGTTTTCTGACTTCCAAATCTACCTTCTATCTAATTAGCATTAATTCCAGAAAGGTAAGAAACAAGATCAAACACACTGAGGACACTTGGAGTGGTGGCTGTGTCCAATCGAGCCAGCCATTTATTGAAATAAAAGTGCAATATTGAGCCGGGCGTGGTGGCACACGCCTTTAATCCCAGCACTCGGGAGGCAGAGGCAGGTGGATCCCTGTGAGTTCGAGGCCAGCCTGGTCTACAAAGTGAGTCCAGGACAGCCAAGGCTACACAAAGAGACCCTGTCTTGAAAAACCAAAAAAAAAAAAAAGTGCAATATTGAACATGTGTTTCCTGAACTATATCATCATAAATTTAAATTATGGTACAGATACACTGAATTAACAAAAATAAAAAAATATTGGAAATGATTATACTTAAAAACTTTTTAAATTAAAGTAGAAATTTTGACCTATCTCTTTGACAGATTTCTCTAAATAATTTAAGGATTTGGGATAGTCTGGAGAACCTGGTCTGAGTGCAGAACTATGTGGTCTTAAAATGTTTTCTGTGGCTGTTGTTTAATGTAATGTATCGTTTAGTCACACATTCGTCAAGTATAGATAACCCTTGTGATTGATGGGGCTGTTGTATAGTACTCTTGAACTCACATGACCTCACCACAAAACTGCCCAGCCTGCATGTGCCTTCAGCTGGTTGTGCTGGAAGTGGCTGTGCCTGCCTTGGGGACAAGAGATGTCAGCTGCATGGTCAACTCCCTTAGTGTTAACGAGTCTCTCTGACCACCATTGTTCATGCCTTGATTTGTTTTCATGTAAACAAATTCACATCAAACATGGTACCTCTTGAGAACAGCAGATGTTAAGCAACTAGGCTTGGGAAAACAAATGTTACTATCTCTTGTTAGCTGCCAAACACATATCCACTAAACACATTTGCTGTTGGCATGCTGCAGCTGGGGACAGTGGACACTGCGGTAAGTGGAAAAGACGGGGCCTTCACTTGGTCTCAGACAGTCCTTATCCATAAGCACGCTGCCTTCATCCCCCACAAAGGCCACAGCATGACTCACGGGAGCTGTGCTAAGCAACTCAGCCTCAGATCCATTGCCCATTATTTCTTCAGTCCCTGAGGAGCACTGGGCCCTTCACATTGATAACAAGTGTGTTGCTTTCTAATGAATAGCACAGCAGTCTACAAAAGAAACAAGAAAACAAGGTTGGGGTGCGTAACACTGTGCACAGTTCATTTGATTGCTATAAAAAGCCCTTAGAGATCTTACTCTTGTCCTCACATGAGCCAGAGAAGTGCACAGCATCTGTCTCCATAATTTCTACCTGCTCCTCCTAGCACATCACACAAGACACACGTCTTAACCATGAAAGGCTGAAGATGTGTTCTGGATTTTGTTGTTAATACACCCTCGGTCATCCCACACGGCAGCTCGATCCTGCCTAACATCAGAGAACAAAATGTCTAAACGAATGTGATTTTGCCAGTAGCTGCCACAGCAAATCAATAGCTTGTTTCATGGCAGGAAATTGTGCTAGTGAACATCGCCATCTCTTTCTGTCAATCATCTCGTTCATTACATGTTGAGGCCGTTCCACCCTGTGTGGTTTCTTTTGCCAAGAATGAAGGAACAACGTAATGTCAAGTGTCACGTATTTTAGTATATGTGTGCCGTGCTGTCGATTGCCTTGAGATTGCATGAATTTATGGATATCATAATCTTGCCTGGGATATACAATGCATGCTGAATGTAGGTACATATATACAATCCCCGTTTACCTGTAGAGGTGCTTAGGAACTACAAAGAAAGATCTCCCAAACAAACAAACAAAAGGAATTAAAAAAAAAAAAACTCAACAATGGAGGGGAAAGCTACAATCACTCAACAGCTTCAGTGAAATTGGGTACAAAGCGCTGTACCTCGTCATTTTTCCTTCCTGCATAAATCCAAGAAGCATGCTTATATTCATAAGAGTGAGAGTGATCCCAAATGAATACCAACACCGTGACTGAATAAAGTTCTTTTTTTTTTTTCTCAATAAGGGAAATCTATTTCCACGCTCCTACTTGCTGAACATGCTCTTGCCTATCGTTGTACATGGCCTTATTCAGTTTCACCCTACCATTTGCCCGTGAGGAATGGGAGGAGGTTGTTGAGATGGAATAATCACGGCTTTGTTCTCCACAGTCAGAAGCTGAGCTTTAAGGAGCGAGTGCGCATGGCTAGCCCGCGAGGCCAGAGCATTAAGGGCAGACAAGCATCCGTAGGTGACAGGAGGTCCCCGAGCACTGACATCACTGCCGAGGGCAGCCCCACCAAAGTTCAGAAGAGCTGGAGTTTCAACGACCGAACCCGCTTCCGGCCCTCACTGCGCCTCAAGAGTTCGCAGCCAAAGCCTGTGATAGACGGTAAGCCTAGTTTTATGACTGTTTTTAACTTGATAGGCTGCTGTGCAATTATGAAATGATTCATTCTCCATGGTGCCATTAAAGGTACAAAAAAGCAATCCGGGGAAAGAAACTGTTTATTCTTACTGAAAATGTATTCATTGCCCTGGGTGAATTTACAGAGCGTAAGCTGGTTTTCAGAAGCAACTTGGGCAGCTAAGTCTCTATCTCAGAGAAAGCAAGGGCCTGGAAATACAGAACAATGTTAGGGCTTATCCTGTGCAAGGCCCTGGGTTCCATAACTGGTACCACATTTTAAAAGAATGGAAAAGAAAAAAAGAAAAAGAAGAGAACCATTTTGTTAATTCTTTGCTCTTGTCGACACTGTATTTACTTCATCATCACTGTGACCTCCGGGATGGTGTGTGTTATGTCTGGCCAGCCAAGATACAAAGTAGAAAGACTAGCAGGTACTTTGTGAGTATCCAGAAATGTGAGAGAAAGCACCCTTCTAACCACAAGGAAAAAATGTTCTTCTCCCTTCTCCTACAGTCCATCCACCACAACCTCAGAGACTGCTGCGTGTGGTGGAGTTTTCCTGTGCAAAGCTCTGCAGCCTTCAAATGATGCATGAGGTTCTCTCACAAGAGGAATTAACTTCTTTTCTTTATCATCTCACGTGGCAGAAGGTTTCTTGCCAACATTTTATTGAGTGACACATAATTTTCATGTTTATAAAATAGGTTTTTTTTTCATTTAGACATTACTTAGATTTCCTTTTAAGTGTACCCCCCCTTGGGATCCCTTATGCTGGGCAGAGAGCCAGAACCAAATAGCATCTTCCATTAATGCACACGAACTGCAAAGGCCACCAAGCCTTATGGTCTCACTCTCCAGCATAACCTGTGTTTTCCCAGGCCCTCAAAGCTCAGGGGATAAGATGACCATCCAGGGGTCACGGCTGCAGTGATCACAACTCCCTGTAGCAAACCCCTGGAACCTCGGACTGCGAGCCCCTCCCATCTTTCTTAGAGGTCCTCAGGGACCTCCCTTCCACTCTCAAGTGAGCAACATAAGTCCTTCCTTCACACTTATTCACCCTCCACATTGCTACTGGTGTCATGCTCTCCAAATAGATGCTGACCTGATGTGGCCCTACCTGGCAGAGATTACGGCTCCCATCTTAGCGGCAAGGACATGCCGATCCTGCCATGCTTTGCTTTCACCTGTTGCGCTGCTAAGCTGGGGAATGCCCTGTCCTCCGGTGTTGTGGTGTTGTGTACTCCGCATTAAGCCACTTGCAGCATCTTGAGTCACTGCTGGCAGAGATTTTTCAGTCACTCTAGTTTCCATACTTTGCTCCCTTTGAGCAGCCGAGTCTACAGTTACTGGTGATGGGCTTTCTGTTGCACTTGAAATAGACTCACTAATAGAAATGGATACATCCTTTCTGTAGTCTGGCAAATATCAAAGCCATAGCATACACCAAGCATTAGACATATCCACCTACCGGCACCATCTCTACAATACGACCACTGCACGAAACAGTGTCAGATGATAGAAATGATTTGTACTGATGTGAAACGGTGATCACAGGCCAGATGTCATGGCACATGCTTGCAATCTGAACACCTAGAAAGCTGAGGTAGGAGATCATGAGTTCAAGGACAGCATGACTTACATGACAAGACTTGACTCTATCATGACTTTTGGAGCTATGTACATTCACATGTATATAATGTACCTTATATATAGATTTGTGTGTTCATATGAAAAAAGTCTGGAAAACAAATGATATCACAAATATATTGTTTCTACTTTTTTTTCATCTGTATTACTCAGTACCTTCTATAACGAACATGCAACACTTTTGTAATTAGAAATGCAAGGAAGACTTTTTGGCAGATTAAAGAAAAAGTATTCCTTTCACATACTGCCTCTCTCTTCCTCCTACTCTGACAGCCTATGAACTATTGGGTACCAAACTTCTCACTTCAGCTCAGTCTCTTCAGAGAAGTGAAAGGAAGATCTGGTCTCATCTATGGACCAGCTTTCACTCAGTACGTACACAGGTCCTCCAAGGATGCTTAACAGTTGCAAATACAGATTGTATGAGTTCCTTGGGTTGTCATAGCTGCTGAGTTTTAACATTGTCTCATTATCTGGGGCTACAGTCTCAGCCCAGGATATTGGCAAAGGTGATTCATACTACGAGTGTCTTTCCTCATGGTCCTGTCTTTGCATATTCTTTTCTATCTACTTGTCAGTGTCCAATTTTTTTTGAATGGAACATAAATCATATTGGTTTGTGACCCACCTTAATAACTTCATTTTAACTTAATCAATCACTTCTTTAAATACAAGAATAAATTGATAAAAATAAAAAAAATAAAATAAATACCCTATCTCTGAATACAATAACATCTAGAGGTTCTGGGCATAAGCATTTCAACACGTGAATTTTAAAAGGGCAAAAACAGTTCAACACCTGGCAGAACTTCTGCTTACATAACATGTTGCTTGGCACGCTGAAGGTAGCCGTGTCTTCCACCTTGACCCTGGGCTCACACTGTTATAAATATATAATTATAATACATTTCAATTGACACTAATTCTGATAATATGGGATTCAAAACCTTTATTTGTCTCCTTGCTGTGAAGTAATTATGGTTGGCTGAGCACACTTAATTGTAAAATTCATAGAAACAGGCTTTGAACATAGAAAGTATATTCTAGTTGTAATGTTTGGCCAGAAGGAAAGAATTTCAAAGACTTAGTAGCACTGACACTACCTATCCAAGAATGTTCTGTTTCTCCAAAGGCATCTCAGAAGTCAGATATTAAAAAATAAAATTAAAAAGTCCTGTTTTGTTTGGTTTTTTTTACCATATCACAGATTGGAAAGTTGTCATGTCCTACACTTTCTAGATCATTTCATATAAGTGCAATTTTGTTTGCTTATAAAAAGAATTACTTTTCCCTGGCTGAACCTCTTCTCAATTGATGACAGAGCTCCCCCCATTGCTGCCTTGTTGAAGTAGCTTTGAGGGCTCCTCAGTAGCAGGAGATGGTAGCTCCTGACTCCTCATGTAATCCAATAGCCACGAGTCTTTACTTATGAGTTAGCTTGAAATTCGATCTTGAAAATTTTAAAGTACATTTTTCATAGAAAAAATAAAATAGCTATCAAGTAAATGTGGCCTTCAATTTTATATAGAGAGATAATCTTCAGTGTCTCTCCAGGTTATAAGTATGTCTGAGACCCACTCATTGCTTATAGACTATAACGCATAACAACACCACAGCAGACTCCTAATTATCGCACGTCTGTTCACTTGTTCACTTCTGGAGATCTTTTCAGCTGCTCCTTTACATTTCATTGCCTGATAGCATTCTCAAGGAGCATGCATGAATAGAAGAAGAAGAAGAATGAAAATTCAGATATGCCTGTGAGTTAATGACTAAAGGTTACATTTTTAAAAAGAATCATCCTTCAAGTACTATATTGAATAGATACAATGAGAAAGGACAGTCGTGTCTTGTCCCTGATTTTGTGGAATCACTTTAAGTTTCTCTCCATTTAATTTGATGTTTAGCTTTTGGCTTCCTGTATATTGTCTTATTGTATTGTATCCCTGATCTCTCCAAGATTTTTATCATGAAGGAGTGTTGGATTTCGTCAATGGACTTTTCAGTATCTAATGAGGAGATCATGTAGGCTTCTTTTTTTTTCATTCAGTTTATTCATGTGGTGGATTACACTGATGTATTTTCATATGTTGAACCATCCCTGCATCTGTGGGATGAAGCCTACTTGATCATGGCGAACGGTGTTTTTGATG
Organism: Acomys minous; assembly: GCF_964271855.1. Taxonomy (NCBI): domain Eukaryota; kingdom Metazoa; phylum Chordata; class Mammalia; order Rodentia; family Muridae; genus Acomys; species Acomys minous. Next base: position 69,789,322 of record NC_140495.1, on the reverse strand, counting down.
TGTTCTTGTAATCAGTTTGCAAGTACTGTACTGAGTGTTTGTGCATCAATGTTCATTAGGGAAATTGGCTTGAAATTCTCTTTCTTGGTTGATTCTTTGTGTGATTTAGATATCAAGGTGACTATGGCCTCACAAAATGAATTTGGCAGTGTTCCTTCTGTCTCTATTGTGTGGAATAATTTGAGGAGTACTGGTATTAGCTCTTCTTTGGATATCTGGTAGAATTCTGCACTAAAACAATCTGGCCTTGGATCTTTAAAAAAAAATCACCCTTTTCTGAATATCAGCTATAAACACACTAAAAACAAAAAAGTCACCCTGGGCAGTAATAGCACACACCATTAATCCCACCACTCGAAAGGAAGAAGGAGGAGGAGCTCTGAATTTGAGGCCAGCCTGGTCTGCAGAGTCAGTTCCAGGACAGCAGCCAGAGCTACGCAGAGAAACCCTATCTTTAAAAAAAAAATAGAAGGAAGGAAGGAAGGAGGGAGGGAGGGAGGGAGGGAGAGGCACAGAGAGAGAAGGTCACAATTTGTCTCCCAGTATCTCAAACTAATAAATAACAAAGAAGTGGCAAGTAACAGACAGATATTTAAGCTAGAAATGTACAAACAGCAGAGGAAGGAAAACCAATTCTACAGGCTATGCTGTGTATTCTCATAGCACATATATTTTAATCAAGGTGACCTGAATGGTATCTTTTAATCTATTCAATCCTATAATAACTGGCTGAAATGTTCCACTGGTAGTTTAATACCCTTTGTGTCTCTGAATTTTAGAATTCACGTAACATAGAAATAATATTTTTATGATGAGAACATAGGGATTATAATGACAGAGATAGCATCTGTTGAATCCTCTATGCCATATATTCTCCTAAATGCTTTATCTCTGTGAATCGGTATCACTCTCTTGTTATGAAATAGTTAACATTATTGCCACAATTTCTTAGAGGAGAAAATGAAGACTTAAAAACAAGAAACTAGCCTGAGACCTAATGGGTATAAGGAAAGGCACTGCATCACATGCTCAAGCAATCTAATTTCAGTTTTCCTGTACACGCATAGCTAAGGTGGGTTCCAAACAGATGTGCTAATTTCTCCTTATGCTCCTTGCATTCTTTTCTCTTTCCACTCTTAGCTGGCCCTTGCTTTCATTCTTCTACTTTCAGTCAGTCCAGATTGAACTGGCCTGAATTTCAAGAAGCCATGTCACCTTGTCACTGTTCCATCCCCTCCTTCTCAAAGTCCCAGCTGCCACAAGCATGAGCCAGCATGTGTGTCTTAACATGCTCAGCATTGCTTCTGCTTATGGGGACAATACTATCCTGCTGTGCAATACTCAAGGATACTGCTGACTGCCAGGGAAGGTAGTTCCACCCTCACCAGGTGTTTGTGAGAGATTGACACTGTCTCGGTGTCGGGCATAAAAAAAGGACCCCTTGAGTGAAATCTAAATGAACTAAAAATGTTGAATACCTTCTAAAGCTTGCATTCCCTTTATTCCTGCCACTATTGATATCTCTCCTCTCTTCTCTTCATATTCCGATCCCTCCTCAACTAATGTATTACCACACATGCACTTTATACACAGGGATGGGTTGTGTAAGAAATTTTCCTTAACTGGTATCTTCTGTGAAAATAGCAGGGCAGTCTGATTTTCAAGGCTAGCCTCAGCTATATAACATGTTAGAGACCAGCCTGGATTACATGAGATCCAGAGACCCCCCCTATGTCAAAAGAGGAAGGAAGGGAGGGAGGAGTACACTGAAGAAAAGGCTCATTGGTTAAGAGCACTTGCAGAAGACCTGCATTTGGTTCCCAGTATCCACATGGTGGCTTATAAGTGCAACTAATTCTAGTTCCAAGGGATCTGATACCCTCTTCCAGCTTCGTGGGCACTGCATGCACATAGTGCATATACATTCACTTAGACACACACTTATTAATTAGTTAGTTAGTTATTCTTTTGAGACAGAATCTCACTGCCTCACTGGCTGGCCTGGAACTCACAGAGAACAATGGGCCTGTGCTTCTTCCATGCTGAGACTAAAGGCCTGCATGACAACACCCAGCTAAGTAAATAGTTCTTTAAACCAAAGAAAGAAGTTTTCATTCAAGTATAGCATGTAATTTATACAGCTTATCTATACATTCCCGGCCACCTTCAATCGCCACTAATCTCCTTCATTGTCCCAAACAGTTCTCCCTCTGGATCTATATATCTATATTATTGAATCTAGATGATCTACAATACCTGGGCTTGCAGTTTTGATAAATAGGTTTATTAAGCAGCAAACAAACAAAAATCAACAAGTAACCGATAGATAGGAACAGCAAACAGATGCCAAAACATTATCAACTCAGTTTACAACACCCAGCAAAGAGGACGGAGGTATCCTTGCTGAGAGAACAAAATGTAGCTTAATTACATCAGGGGCATATAAAAATCCAGAATAATACAAATGGGGAAGTCGAGGCAGTCAGCAAGGCTCTCTGCTGAAGTGCGCAGATGAGCTTTCAGCTTCTATTTTCTACCATGAATATTTTTATCCCATGTGATGAACAGTAGTAACCTTTACTACACATTCTTTATCTTCTAGCTGTTCTCAAGGATGCAATGTGTTTAATCTCTTAGAGCTGCTTGCTGTTTACTGTGCTTGGGATGTGGTAGGAAGGTAAAGCCTGCTAGGATCTTCATTATTTCTTTTTCTGCTAATCCAGAATTCAATTTGTTGTTGTTGAAAGTTCTTGAGATACATAATAGGTTATCAGTTTAAGACCTCTCTGATTTTTAAAATATGTTTATTGCTGTAATTTTCCCTTTCAGGGGCACTTTTATTATATCTCAAGTTCTGAAATGCTGCGTTTTCATTTTCGTTTTCCCTCCTGATTTATTTGATGGCCCACTAAAAATCAGTGTAGTATTCGGTCTCTTTAAGTTCTTCTATTTTTGGCCATTTCACTTGCAGTTGATTTCTAGATTACCTCTTGTGATTAGACAGAGTAAACAACTTTTTCTTCTCTAGTTTTGTTGTTTGTAAGACTTGCTTTATTGCATTAAATACAAGAAAACAGGAAAAAATAAAGGTACCATATGGTCTGTGTTGGTGAAGGTTCTAGAAGCTGCTAAGAAAATATGTGTCTGAAGCTTTGGGATAGACTGTTCTGTAGATGTAAACGCCTGTAGCTGTCCCACGGTCCATAGGATCATTAAACTGATATTCCTTCATTGGTTTTGGTTTTTTGGTAATGTAATACATAAATGCTATACTTATATGATTTCCCAATTTTCCTCTCTTCACCTCCAACTCTCCATACCTCCATATCACCTCCAACCCCTATTCCCTCTTAAGTTCCTGACCTCTTTATCTTTACTATTGTTCTATATTTGAGTGAGTGTGTGTGTGTGTGTGTGTGTGTGTGTGTGTGTGTGTGTGTGTGTGTGTCCTGAGTCCACTTATCATTGCTTATATGTATATGGGTTTAGTGCTCACCACTTGGGATTGGATAACCTATTAGAGCAATCTCTTTTTTGGTTTTGGTTTTTTTGTGTGTGTGTTTTGTGTTTTGTTTTATTTTTGTTTTTGAGACAGGTTTTCTCTGTGTAGCCTTGGTTGTCCTAGACTGGCTTTGTAAACCAGGCTGGCCTCAAACTCATAGAGATCCTCCTGCCTCTGCCTACCAGAGTGCTGAGATTACATGTGTGTGCCACCACACCTGTTTTTTTTTAAATTTATTCATTTTGCATACCAATTGTAGCCCCATCCCTCATCGCCTCCTGGTCCCACCCTCCCTCCCTTATCCCCCCTTTCCCCATCCCCTAGTCCTCAAAAAGGGGGAGCCCTCTTCCCCTATCATCTGACTTCAGCCTATCAAGTCTCATCTGGACTGCCTGAATTTTCCTCTGTGGCCTGCTAAGGCCACCCTGCCAGGAGGATGTGATCAACATGTGGGCACTAGAGTCCATGTCAGAAACTGTCTCTACTCTACATACTATGAGGCCTACAAGGAGACTGTGGTGCCTATTTACTACATCTGAACAGTGTCTAGGTCCTCACCATGCATGATCCTTGGTTAGTGCATTAGTCTCTGCAGCATCACCCTCATCTGCCCAGATTTGTTGGCTCCATTGGTCTACTTGTGGAGCTCCTGTAGAGGAAATTTTTGTGGAAAAGATTCTCTCTCTCTCTCTCTCTCTCTCTCTCTCTCTCTCTCTCTCTCTCTCTCTCTTTGTTGATATTTTAATTCTGAGTTACCTTTTGATCAGAGTACAGTACCAATGTCATCCGTTATTAATTTGTTGAAGGTGATTGTTGCTTTTACCCCCAATAGTATTTGTTTTATTAAACTTGTTGTCCTGATGTCCAAGACATTTATTATTTGAATTACTATCTCCCCTTGATAGATTGCTCCCTTCTGTGATGCTGCCTCAGTGATCATGAATTCCTATAGTTTGTGGTTATCATGGAAAGGTGTTTTTCCTTCAAGGACAGCATTGCTGAGTACAATTGTCTGGGCTAGCAGTTGTTTGCTTTCAATGCTTGATACACCATTCTATGCTCTCCTGGATTTTAGAACTTCTGTTGAGACACCTGCCATTGATGGGCTGTGTTTACATCAATTTTGACTAGACACTTCTCTTGTAGCTTTCAGCAGCCTTTGTTTTATGTACTTAGTATTTTAAGTATAAGATAATGTAAGAAATTTCCTTTCTTCCTTCATCCATTTGATGTTGTAAATGACTTCTGGGACCTGGACAACCACCTCTTTCCAAAGGCTTGAGACAATTTCTTCCATATTATCGAATATGTTTTTTATGGCTTTAGCTTACACTTCATTGCTCATGCTTGATAAGCGTTGACTTTTACTGGTGTCCAGGAATCTTGCATGTTCCCCTCTATTTTGTTTCTTTCCTTAGTGTTGCATAAATTTTCTAATCCATCTACCTTATCTTTAGGGCATGGTATTCTGTCCTCTGCTTCATCTATTCTGTTGAAGTTGTTCAACTATTCTACTGAGTTGTTCAACTTGTTGGTATATTTGTTCCAAAAGTTTTAAATTTTTTTCAGTGTTTCTATCTCTTTATTCAATCTCTCTTTCACATCCTATATTGTCTTCCTTGCTTTATTCAGCTGTTTATTTATGTTGCCTTTGAATTAATTTAGGAGTTCATTCAAATCCTTTTTTATTAGGTTGAGCATCATTATAATCAAACTTTTTAATTCTTTGGGATTTTATGTACTTCACTTTCATCGGAATCCATTACAGTAGCACTACTAATTTTTGAAGAAGTTGTATTGCCTTGATTTTTCTTATTTCTTGTGTTTCCGTTAGGGCTGAGTTCTTGTTTGGATTTCTTTTGTTAATGTAAATTATTTTAATGATCTATGAGACAGACATCCAGGGCTGACTTCCAAAAATGAGTCTCCAGAGGCTCAGTGTATTTAAGCTGCTGCTGAATCAACAGTTAAGTGTCAGATGTCTGCCAGAGCTCTTTCCCTTGGACGTTTCCCTCCTTGTATAACAGGAGCCTCTACTGGCCACACTTATCTTTGCAGCCTATGGGCTGTACAGCTTCTTTTTTTTCTTTTTTTTTTTTCTTTTTTTTTTTTCCTTTTTTTTTTTTTAATTAATTATTCTTGTTACATCTCAATGGTTATCCCATCCCTTGTATCCTCCAATTTTCCCCTTATTCGCCTCCCCTACGACTGTTCCTGAGGGGGATTACCTCCCCCTGTATATGCTCATAGGGTATCAAGTCTCTTCTTGGTAACCTGCTGTCCTTCCTCTGAGTGCCACCCCGCTCAAACTAAGGCACCAGCCAAGGACAATACAGGCTGTAAACTTTAAACCCCTACCCAGATCTAGCCAATGTACAGCTTCTTTTATGCTCACAAGACTCCCCAGTTCATACACCCTGAGTGGTTGATGTTTTTGCCTATGAGGGCAAACCCAACAACAGCACTGAAAACTGTATATCTGTCTCCGTGCTTTTGAAACCCACATACCATTGAACTGCCTGCTGGAAAGATGAGGCTGTGGGCTTAGATGGAGTTATAGAATTCTCAGTCCTAGTAACAAATAAATTCATGGCAGATAGGTGAGCCAGAGATGAGGTTTTCATTGATCCACTATTTCAGATTCCATAGTTTTCTTCAGTGGTGGATACAACTCTTTGTCACTGACGGTTGGGCTACAACCACTGTACACATTGAAGCCTTCATCTTGAATCCTTTTGATTGAACATGTTGCAGTGTCAATATCTGGCCTTTATCTTCTATGACAGCTTCGCATGGCTCTCTCGAACTCTGTGGCTGTGTCATGACCTCTTGTTTGATTCTATCCATTAATATGTTCACTTCTCCTTCAGGGTAGAAGCAAAATAGACAAAGAAATTCCAAGCAACTCGTAGTGTTTCCAAAGACAGTAAAATAAAAAGGCCACCTTATACCTGTGTTTCTTCTAAAAGGTACTATAATGTATCTATCGATTTTCATCTTGTAAAATTTTACTATTCTGGAGAATAGAACCATCCTTGGCAGCCATGAGGCAGCAGCTTGATTTGAGATCAGGCTGTCCTAGGGCATATGATCAAGTGAGAGAGGGAGGTAACTGGATCCATTTGAAGGCTAAGGTCTAAAGATTGGATACTGGAGAAATGACACATAGCAATTTCTGATTTAATCAAGAAAATGTTTTCACCTTCAGGTGAGGGAACTGATGCTGAACATATTCTGTCCTAAGTAATCTGCCCATGTATATTTTGTTCATGTAAATGTCCAGTCTTCTTAATCAAGTTTTAGAAATGTCATACATATAAACAATATGCTATGATTACATTTACCTCCAATTATACCATCTAACCATTTCCTTCTCCCTCTAAACACTTTCTTCTGTCCAGTTAGTCTCTTTGTCACTTTCTTGAATTTTTTCTTCTTTTGTGAGCCACTGAGTATACTTTAGATTGTTTGCATAGCATGGATAGGGGTTAATTTGCTTGAGATCTGGCAAATCAGTGGTGGATAAAACTGAAGATAATATTATCCTCTCCTCTGGAAATCATTAATTGCCAGTGATCCCTCAGGAAGGCTTGGGGACTCATTAGTGGTGCCCTGTCCATGGTTGAATGTTGAAGATCCCAGTCATGTGCAGAACCTACATGAATATGCATAACTGCTCCACACTCATGACTACAGTGGCTGCGTCATATCTAGGTGGAGGTATTTTACAGTATGGCTCCCCATCATCTATCCCTTAGATTCTTTCCTACCCTGCCTCTGCGACATTGCCTGGGTGTTAGAGAAGATGATATACATGCTCCATTTATAACTGAACACATGTTCTCTTGTTCTCAGCACGCTGACCAGTCTAATCTCTACATTAACTTTCACTGGGTGAGAGGAGAGAGAGATGGGAGGGGGGAGGAGGGAGAGGGAGAGAGAGACAGAGACAGAGACAGAGAGACAGAGAGACAGAGAGACAGAGAGAGACAGAGAGGAGAGAGAGAAGCACTTCACAACCATAAGGTTTTGACCTTGGCTTGCAATACCAGGCCAGTAATCCTTCCCATAGTATTGGCCTCAATACCAATCAAAAAGTAATTAGTTACCATCACCAAGCCCTGCCACTGTTGCCACCACCAAAAGAAGGAAAGAAAGAAAAGACTTATGGCAACGCTAAGCATGTTGTGCCTTTCGAGCTGATCTTACAGTACTCATGGCCCATACCTGGTGTAAAACTGTTGATGGATTTTCTCCTCCAGCAGCCTACATATCAGCTTCCAGGACTGGGAACACTAGGCATCAGGGAGGGAGCTTCCAGCTCAATTTCTCTGTCCTCTAACCAAAGTGTGTGGTGGCTTCAGCAGTAGGATCTTTACCATCTAATTTTGGAAAGCAGTTAAAAAGCCATCACCGGCAGTAGCCTGTCTTGTTTTGAGAGGTTCTAAGACATGTCTAGCCAACAACTCATCAAGAGGTGTCCTTAGCCTGACATTGAGATTTTAGTTTAAGAACACGATTTTTGGAAGCAGCGCTTTCCACCCATGTATTGTACTTTTATTCAAAGCTCTTTTTTTTTTTTAATACTACATTTTTAGTTAGCATACAAAGTAGGAGGTTTCCATATGGCCCCTTCATACATTCTTTGTTCTTGTTTTCCCTCTGTTCTACTCCCACCCTTTCCCCATCCTCCTGATCCGTTTTTATTCAAGGTTGTTCACACCCGTCATTCCCTGCCCTCTACTTTCATAGACCTTGTCTTTTAGGATGCTCCCCCTCTTAGTGCTTTCCCCCATCTCTTGACTCCTTTCTTGCTTTCCCACCTCCACAAACAGTCCCTCCAGCTCAAATGCAGAAATCTAAACCTCTCCAAGCTAGGATCCACATATCAGAGAGAATATAGTGTTTGTCTTGCTGGGCCTGAATTACCTCGTTGAGTGAGTATCTTTTCCAGTTCTATCTGTTCCTTTGCAAATCTCACAACTTCACTCTTTTTATACCTGCACAAAATTCCCCTGTGTGTATGGTACTGCCTGGTATTGCATGGCCACTATCCACTCACCAGTTGATGGACATCTAAGCTCTCTTCATGGCCTATCATGACGAGAACAGCAATGAAGATGGGCATGCATCTCTGTCATGGAATATAGTTTCCCTTGATGTTGGTTTTGGTTTTGGTTTAATTCAAGAGCTAGATATAGGAAGGGGAAATGGGTTCCCTTCTCTTATTTTCTGTTAGAGGCTGTCCAGGAGACTGAAAACACAAACTATCCTAACTCCTTTAATTTCAAAAGAATAAAGTGGGTAAAGGAAAGATGGGGAAAACATAAGTTACAGACTAGGCATGAGTGCATGCTTGTAATATGTGTACTGGAGAAAGAGAAGCAGAGAAATTGCCAGTTACAGACCAGCAGGAGATATATAGCAAGGCCCTATCTCAAAACACTGAATATGAAAGAATTTCAACCATGTGGACATCCACTGTATGTTCTCAATCCGAGCATTACTAGAAAACTGACTCAGTTACCTTCCTCTCCACCAGATGAGCAACCCTGCAGCACCTCACTCCACAAGCTACTTCCCTTAGTCATTCTTTCCTTTGACATTGATGGCTATGATTAGCTGGACTCTGCCTAAAAGAATAGCAGAAGGGTCAGATGTGTATCTCAGTTGTGAGCATTATCTAGCATGCATTTGCAGCCCTGCCATGAAAAACCAAATCACAGCAGTACAAATATCCAATGCAAAGGGCCAAATCCCTCAAATCCTTCTGAAAGGAGTGCATTCTCTTTATCTCTTCTTTAACCTCTGCCTGAGTCCAAGACTCACCAGTCAACTAAAAGCCTTCTGTGGGATACTGATTTGAAATCACTGAGAACACTGACAAAGGGAAATGGTTTTGACACAATGGTTTGAACAATTACTAGAACCTAAACCTGTATTCTCCTGTACTCCAATGGGGATATTTTCTTCCAAACAATAGAATCACAGACTCTCATTTTATCTTTGGCTAGGTCTTACACATGCATGGGGGCCTCAGCGTCACTCTGCTATTTCCACGAGTCTTCCTCTAGCATCTTCTTTTGCTTCTGTTTTTCTCAGACTCGCCAGCTGACATTTCAGTGTTTCCAAAAGTGACAAGCGCTGGAGTGCATGTTACATTTTCCATGGCTTTCCATAATGATTACCCAACTTCATGCTGACCTTGATTATAATATTCTACCATAGATGGCATTGCTTGGCATTATCTAAAATCAACTGATAATAGCTATGCATTGTGACAACAGATAATTTTTGATGTTTTGTAACCTATCTCAATATGTAGCCCTGGCTGCCCTAGAACTCACTATGTAGACGAGGCTGGCTTTGAACTCACAGAGATCTGCCTACCTGTATGATTAATGGCATGTACCACCATACCCAGCTTACACATAGCTATTTGGTATGTGTGTCTAGCCTGAGATTCCAATGGAAGATTTTATACATGGCTGTAAACTCTGTAACAAAAGCTGGGGGTTTGCATAAATAACAAAAACAAAAGGGTTTGGTAAGAGTGGCTGGATCTAAAATCTGGACATTTACCCTCTGCATATCTTCCTGTTACATATTCAGCTTGACTGTTATTCTAACTATGAAGAATATTCAAAATTCATTGGGATTCTAAGAGGCAATTTCAGTCCTTCACTGTTATTAGTCAAAATTACTTCCTGGGTAGGTTGTTTCAGTTGCTCCTTAGGTGTTCTTTCCCCTTGCCTGCCTTCTTTCTTCATACATACTCCCTATTCTTCTTCTTGCTGTGTCCCCTCCCCTTTTTGTGTCTCTCCACCCCCCCGCCCCCGCCTCCAGCACCCACAAAGATTTTGTCCAGTGTCTCTGGCTACAGACTTCAATTAATAGCATTGTGTTCCTGAGAACCATTGTATCTTCAACAATGTGGATGTTATAACAATCATGCCATAAACTATATAAAGTATAGATAGTAAATATTTCTCACTATTTTGGAGGATAAAAGCCTAAATTCACCATGTTGGAATATCCTTTATCTGATGAGAGGGCAAGGAAGCTCTTAGGTCTGCTTGACTTTTTGATAAAGGTCTTAATTCCACTCATGAAGACTATGCCCAAATGGTTTATTCACCTCCCCAAAACTTCACCCTTTTTTATTTTTTAAAAAATTAAAATATAATTACATTATTTTTCCTTTTCCTTCCTCTAACCCTTCCAATGCACTCCCTTGCTCTCTCAAATTCATAGCATCCATTTCTTTAATTGTTTACACATACATATATATTTATGTGCTTAGGAATGTGTGTATATATACATGAACACATATATATGAATATAAATGTGAATACAATCTGCTCAGTCCATATAGAGCTACTTGTATGCATATGGTTTCAGGACTGACCACGTGGTATTAGATAACTGGTCTGTGGGCTCTTCTCTGGAGAAGACTCTGTCTCCTGCTCTCAACATTTCTTGGCCGCCTGCAGCTATTTGTCTAGTTTTGAGACTCCCAAGAAATTTAGCTTTTTTATACCAATGACTTGGGGACACAAATATTCATAGCCATAGCCCACCTTTGTTGTATTCGGTTTTATGAAGCACCTTTCGATGGAAGAAATGTTTGTCTATTTTAGCTGGATAGAAGTTCTACCTGAATTTCTAACCTAGTCCAAGCTCTCTGTGTGTTATCAAATATGATTTCTGTCAAACAGCTCTAGGTTCTGCTTCAGTGTTTGTTGTATCCCTGGTATGATAAAGGAAACTGTTTTTATTGGTGAGAAATATAGTTCCCTGCCTGTCCTACACACAAGTGGATTCTACAGCCTTCCTTCCTGAAGAGTCTAAACCACCGCATGACCTCTGGATATGACCTTAAACCTACTTTGTGGCTTTTGAGACTCGTGTTTCACCAAGAAACCCAAATTTGAAAATTAGAACTATGTATTTACAGTCACCTGCAAAATGTACCTGTGCACTATACAGGTCACTTAACCTGTTGTTGCAAGCTCTTAACTTAGTGCTTTAAGACATGCACACTTAAAATGTTTGCATTTTCTATGGTTGGTATCCCAGGAGCCTCTTAGCTGCCGGCTGTCACCTATACTCTAATGAGGTTACAGGCTAGTACCTGGCAAGAGATGCTGCCATCTTAAAGCCAAAAATGAAAGAGGTTCCAACTGTAAGTTCACTCAAGCATGTGCCACATCAGCCACTCCATGAGCTGAGTGTCCAGATGACAGTCAAACTCTGCAGTGTTTTATACCTAACCTCAGGTGATGGCTATCCCTTCCTCCATATGATAATGACCACACAAACCACACAAAAGAGAAACAACAGGACGCAGAGGGCATTATAACTATCTAAAAGACTAGATACCACATATTTCTTGTAATCTATTTTCTTTCAAGCCATGTTTCCACCACTACCTTTTGTCTTTGTTAAGAACTTCTAATCTCCAGTTCTCCTTGGCTTTAAGACATTTCCATTACCTACTTGTTTTTGAGACTATTTGGGCTTGTGACATTTAGTATAACCAAGGGTCTCATCGTACCCTTCTTATTATATATAAATACATATATATGCATATGTATTTGGATGTATATATGTGTGTATATATCTATATAAAGTCACAGCTATGCCCTCAACCTTGATTATATAGTTAGGTAATTATATTCTTTTCAATGCAACCTTTTAAAAATAATATTATCAAAAATTTATCATAGTGCAACAAAAGATAAATAAAATAAAACACAGAAAGGAAATCAGCTACCCAGTTGCCGAACCAATATTTCTGACTTACAGGATAACACACTGCCTTGTGCAATGCATAGCCCCTTTTCAACCTCATCACGGGGTGTTTTATATATATTCTTGGTCATTTCAAAGAGCAGGATCAGAACCAAGAGATAAGAAATACAATTTTTAGTTCAATATAATGAGAACCTAACCCCAGCTGTTAAACGTTCCACACCAATAGAATGGCTCCCACAAGTGGAAGCATTCCCGCCAAGCTTGGGAGATCTGCAGTAGGGGACTTCTGAATGCTAAAGAAGATCAATCAGGCATCCTTTAAGAAACTCTAAGCCTGAGTTTCAAAAGCCTGCTTGGCTGTCCTGGTGGGAAGTTACACTTTTGCCATCATCCTCACAGGTAGTTCCATACTGAGGAACAGAGGCAGGAAAGGAAGATTCACTAAAGCATGCTAGAGATAAATTATCATTACCTGGGCTCTGTGTTCCCGGACATACTTTTTTTGTGTGTGTCCAGTTCTTCTGTGCCCCTCTCAAGTGCCACACTGTTTCCAACTTTTCTCCAGGGCTGGAGATGACCCTTAATGTTCTGAGAATTATGGGAGATTTCCCATGGATCACTGTGAAGTCCATGTATGCGCACATAGTGGTGGTCGCCATAAAATTTGAATAAGCCCTCACTTGGTAGATTCCAATCAAAGCCATTTGCGAGGTACTGCTCAGAGGTGGTGTTTTCCTGGACTTTTCAGAGTGAGGGGCTGTGAAAAGATGTGGAGTTTGTAAGCTTTACTGCTGCCCCTCCTCCATTACAGTACTGATTTGCACTGGAATGAACAAAGACATCTTCTTCACTCTCAGGTGCCTGACTTTTTAAAAAAAAATAACCTGTGTGGCCTCTGAAATTTGCACAAAATAAGCACAAACTTAACCACTACCCAAATCACAGAATTTAGCCCATGTTTAAAAGGAATACTTTTCAGCTCATGGAGGGTTTTTTTTTTTTGTCTGTATATCTCAATTATTTCCTTCAAAGGCACACTTAGTCATCTGCTGCACAAAAAAGAAACCAATATGACACAATTTTAAAATTATATTTAATAGAGTTCAAGGTCTATTCTACTTGGTAAGGAAGAAAAAAAAAAGGTGAGATAGAGGCCAAGGTTCTTTATCTGCAGTGGACAGATGACAGAAAAAGAAAGACAAGTTATTCAGTCCTTGCTTTATACTGTCTACAGCAGGGTACTTTCTTACCTTGCCCCAAATTCCCTTTACTGTATTTTCAACATCCAGCCTTTCCAAATCTTTCTTCCTTCTAGTGCTTTTCTCCATTGCATGTCCCGTGCATAACCACTGTTCATATACTCCAAAAAATTATGAGGCCTCAGAAGACTATTGCCCCCCAGTTACACAATACCATTTCCACACTCATGACAAACTTATCTTTCATTAATCCAGAGCAATCACAATGGGTATGCCACATCATTCTGCTAGACTTGGTAACTTACCATGGCCAAGATTATTTCAAACTTGTGTTCTCATCTTTTGGGTCTGGGTTGAAAAGCTTCACGAGGAGCTATCTCCTTACCTCTACATCAGTTGTCTACTCTCTCAGATTGGTGATTTAAAACAGCAGCCAGTTATTTAGGCTGCGATTCTGTTAGGCAGTTCTTCAGATCTTGATGGGACTCATTCATAGTCTGCGTTGATCCTGCTTGGTTTGCTAGAGGCTGAGAAGAAGGTCCACCTGACACAACTCACCTCTGACTCATAAGGTCTCTCACCTTCCAGTAGGTGGGCGGGGTCAGGTGGCGGTGAAAGGTTCTTAAGTAGGACCTGCAAGGCCTCTAAAAGATTATGTTCAAATGCTCAGTGTGTGTGTCAATCTTCTTTAGAGCTTGCCAGCATATTTGATGAAAGAATAATGCAGGTTTGCAGTATGTAGTTTGCTTAACCATTATAAAGCCTGACTTCTTTTATTAAGCCTGGAAATTCTTAAATATGGTTCATAGGAAACAAATCACATCCCTTTAGGGGTTAGATAAAATAAGACCCTCTATATTATCTCCTCTTTAATTCAGAAGCATTCTAAGATGTTTAATTGTAAGTATGTAAGAGAAATTCATTGCCTTCTCCTCCTCTGGCCTTGTTCAGTGACATGGCCCTATGAGAAGGGTTCCTGAGCCAGTGCTATCCAATGTGGAGCAATGACTGTCCCTGAGTTCTGAATGTAGTTTGTCACTTGACTTGGCCAGGATTGCCTCAGTATTTCTTCTAATAGAGGCAGTCTTTCTATGCTAGAAATTCACTATGCTTTTGTTGCAAACACCTTGATTATCTGCTAGCAGACCATTAAAAAAAAGAATAAATATAAATGATTTTTATGTGTGAACAAAAAATGTTTCAGAAGCCATGCGATTTGTGCTTTTGATTTTAATTGGAAAGACACATAGACAAGAAGATGGTGAAGGTAAGTTCTGAGGATCTTTTATGAAAATTGAATTAAGTACATACAGTAGCTAGGATCATGACTTTGGAGCCAAATAAAACTCACTTTAATCCTAGTACCCCAACTAGATTGAATAAGGTGAGGCAATGGACAAACTACTGTACATTCATATTCTCTCTCTCTCTTCCCCTTTCTCTCTTTCTCTTCTCCCCTCTCTACTCTCTATTGCTCCAGGGATCTCGGTACTATACCTGTTTAACATGGTCTTATTAATAGTAATGAAATTTTTATTAATTTTTTTATTTTTTACATATACATTTATATTATTGTATATATATATATATATATACAATAAACTACCTATAGCAAAAAGAACCATGACACAATCAGGAATTATCTAAATGTTACATTCTTAGTGTTTTGGCTATTTGTATTTGGCAGCCTTGAAGAAAACATCTTTCCTATCTTGGTGCATCTAAAATTCTGAATGTAAATCATTATCTATCATATCTTGTCATTATCAACTTAAAACATCCATCTAGACCTAAAAACATCTTATCCCCCTAATCAACTAAGTTTAATTGTAAAACTAAACTATCTGGTCTTCAACCCCATCAGAGACTTGAGAAGGAATATAATTGATTACCTGAGTTTACCAGGAGTTTAGGTTAGTAGCATTCCAAATGAGAAGATGAAAGAGACAGTTTGCTACCTGCATAATCACCCAAACTATGGAAAATTATTGATCAATGTCAAGCACAATACAGGCCCTCAAATTTTGAGTAGCTATCACTTAATAATTTCCTAGTACTGTTGACATATCTGTCTAGCTATTTTATTTGGGTTCTTATATCTACCACCCTTCTCCACCCCAATCCCTTCCAACACCCCAACACCAGGTAGGAAAGACAAAATGTTAGTTGGAAGAGGGGCCACTGAGACTACTTCTTGCTAATGAGGGGTGTTGAGTTCCTTGGGGAAAGTACAATATTGCTCTCATCAGGATATCTCCAACTTCTTCTTCTTGTCTCTTTTCTTTCAACCACTTGACCAATCAGTAGCAGCAGGAGCAGGATCCAGCGGAAAGAACATCTGTACCCCTTCTCTTGGGGCTCTGGTCTTTTTTCGGGGGGGTTCATTTTGTAATTATTATAATTTATTCAGATTACATCCCAATTGTTATCCCTTCACTTGTATCTTACTGTTCCCACTCTTCCTCCCTCTTTCGCCCTATTCCCCTCCTCTAGACCTCTGACAGAAGGGGACCTCCTCCCCCTATCATATGACCACAGCCCGTCAGTTCTCATCTGGATAGCCTGTTTCCCCTTTTTCTGTGTGTCACCAGGCTCCCCACAAAGGGGAAGTGATCAAGTTGGGGACACCAGAATTCATGTTAGAAGCAGTTCCCGCTCTCCCCACAGCCATGGAGAATAAGCTGTCCATAGGCTAGGTCTGAACAAGAGGTCTAGGTTTACTGCATGCATTATCCTTGGTTAGTAAAACAGTTTGTACAGGACCCCCTGGGTCCATATCTGCCAGCCGTGATGGTCTTCCTTGTGGGGCTCCTGAACCCTCTGGGTCCTTCCATCTCCCATTCTTCCATACCACGGTATATAGTCACTTATAAGTGGATATTAACACAACATAGATGTTCTCTGAGAGTCTCCACTCACAGGGGATTGGGACAGACACTGGGACTCACTGCTGGCTCTGGTCTTTTTATACCTACTCTGGAGTCCCCAGAATTAAACTATCTTCAGCTGACAGAATCGCATCCCTGCCAAAGCATGCATGAGGCAAATAGTCTGCTGCTGTGGGCACTCTAAAGCAGCCTCATATCCTAAACTTGAGATTAAAACAAAAACATGTTTACATAACATAACTGGGTTTTTAAAAGACACCAAAGCACACGCCTTTAATCTCAGCATCCAGGGAGACAGAGGCAGGTATGTGAGTTTGCGGTCAGCCTGGTCTACAAAGTGAGTGCAGGAAAGCCATGGCTACACAGAGAAACCCTATCTTGAAAAACCTAAAAGTACAATAATAAAGATACCAAAATTCTCACTACATAGTACCAATTTCTGCACTGATGTTGAAGAATTGAAGTCTTAGTGGTATTAATTTGATTGTCTTCCTTCTGCCTTTTTCCCATACCTGATGAAGTTCCTGTCATGGGAAGTGGAAGTTTTATGTCCTCACACTGAATAATTCATGGAAAGACAGAAAGAATGGTTTTGTCTTTATTATATCATATGCCTTGACTACATCTCAGGACCATTGGCTTTATTAAAGATGACACAGATAATTGTTCTGGAAGAGAGACCTTGGCATACAATATGAAATGCACAATGCATAGCACATAACAAACACTTAGAAATATTTGTTTGGCAGCTGTGGATGCAGCCCACAGACTGGAGTACTTGCTTAGCATGCATGAGCCATAGGTTCGATCCCCAGAATTGCACAAACCAGGTGTGGTGGTGCGTGCTTATAATCTTAGCACTTGAGAGGTAGAGGCAGGAAAATCAAATATTCAAGGTCATCCTCTGATACAAGGGAGCTCAAGGTGAGCCTAGGCTACGTGAGACCTTGTCTCCAAGAATATTAACTAAATATATATATATAATAAAAAAGAAAGTGTTCATTTTAAATGAGTGAACAATCAACAGGTTATGAACAGATAAGTGATTGAGTATTATTCAGGATCCAATTAGCTAAACTTAATGATAAAAAAAGTCTTTGGGGACCACAGACAAATGCAATGTACCCCTAAACCAAAGGCTGTGTTATTGAGACTGGTGCCTCCTAGCCACCGAGTACTAGTGTGCATAGTAGACGGAATCACAGTGGTTTTAACTTCTTAATGGAACTCTGGCCTTCGGTTAGGGTTCAACAGTTTTTGTTTTTTTTTTTAAGTTGTGTGTGTGTGTGTGTGTGTGTGTGTGTGTGTGTGTGTGTGTGTGCATACAAGTACCTGAAGAGGCCATTGGATGCCCAGGAATTGGAGTAACAGGTAGGTATAAGCCACCCAATGTGGATGCAGGCACCCAAACTCTGATCCTCTGGATTAGCAGCAAGCACTCTTAGCTGATGAGCCATCTCTCCAGCCCCTGTAATATTTTTTAAGAACCTATAAATGATTTCATTTGAATAAAGTACAGTTTTAAAGAAAAAGTACATTTTCCCTGTTTCTCCCTTTTACCTGATTGGCAGTTGCTAAGCCATTATGATGCTGTGATCAGCAGGTTTAGCAATACCGACTGTACTAATTGTTTTTGAAACCTCTCTAGTGCTTCATGTCATCCCTCACAGCAAAAAGACTCCTTTAATTAAGTGTCAAGAACTATTCCATGAAATTTTGCCAGCCTTTCTGCTAGCCAGTCAAGTTAATTGACAACCTTTAATAGAAAATCTTAAAGAAATTCATATCGTAATTAACATAATTTAAGGCGCTGAGGGTGCATGAATTATTCACAAATGGCATCTTTGATCTTTAAAATAAAGTGCTCAAATGCAGCAGCATCTTCCATAATGGATTCGTGTAAATTGGTAGTTACACTCATTAGTGTAAATTAGTATTTCTGAACGTCGCTAATTAGCGAGCCTGAGAACAAACACAATACGAAACAGCGTCACTACTAATCAATGAAATGCAAATCAGAACCACCGTCAAGTGGCACCTCTCTCCAGTCAGACAAACAATTGCGAGTGTCAACAAGAAAGTAAGGAGAAGGAAACAACACGGTTGGTGGGATACAGATCATCACCGCCACTATGGAAAACAGTGTGAAAGTTACTTTAATATTTTCAAATAGAGGATGGAGAGATGGCTCGGCAGTTAAGAGCACTCACTGTTCTCGCAGAGGACCTAGATCCAGTCCACAGCACCCACGTGGCACCTCCAACTGTCTGTTACTCCAGTTCTAGAGTGTGCAGTGCCCTCTTCTACAGACACCAGAGGCACACGTGGTGCACAAGCACACAAGTGGGCAAACATCCAAACACAAAATATGAATAAATAAATATTTTCTGAATTAAAAATAAAAGACTCATGTGACCCAGTGATCCCTTTGCAGAGTATATGCCCAAAAGAAATGAAGCCAATATGTAAGAAGTTATCTGATTCCTGTGCTTATTGCAGCATTATTGACAATAGCCAATTATCAAAACAACATAAGTATCCAACGAGAGGTAGGTGGGTAAAAAGATGTGGTGTGTCTATGAACAGTGGAAGACTATTCAGCAATTTGTAACAAAATGAGTGAACTTGCGATATTATACCCCAAATAAACAAGCCACTCACATGTGGAATCTAAAAATGTTGAACCTATTTAGAAATAGAAGAAGAGTGAATAGCAGGGGACGGCGGGATAGGGGTGGGGCAGACGTTGACCAAAACAGCCATAATTAAAAATTAGAGGAGATATTCTATGAATTGATTTATATTAAAGTGACTGTAGTTGATGACTTTAGTTCATTTTCTTAGAAAATGGAAATATTGGACATTATGTATGTGCTCTGACCACAGAAATGATATTTGTGTTTTAAGTGACAAAGATTCTGGGTTTTATAGAAAGATGTGCTGAGACAGTTTTAGGTACCCAGACCCTTTTAACAATACACAGGAGAAAATGGTATCGGAGAGGCAACAGGAACCACAGAAGTAAGGGAGTTCTTACATTTTCAGACTTTAGAGGAAAAGGGGTTCTGAGGGTTAGAGGGAAAAGATCTGCAAGCTTATCAGATTAGTTAAAGGTACTAGACAGGATGCGGGAAGTGTTTTGGAAGACAACCCTATTGTACCATCCTATATTAGAACCATTACATAGTAAAAGATGGGCAAGCATCTTAGGAACAGTACTGGATGGGACAGAAGGTGCAGCCGGTCCCTTCTACGGGTTAGTCTCACTGTTCTAACAATTTGGTAATTAGCCAGGCTTAACTACCCAACAGTAAGGATATATCTCCCCAAACGCCATGTGGTGAGCAATTAATTGGCACGTTATCTCTCAAATTATTAGAAATAGGTAAAATAAAAACAGTAATATTGCTGTGTCCTCGCTGCTACTGTCAGGCACCACAATGGAAGTGCATACACCTTTTGCAGGCCAATCCAGGCACTGTCGGCTTCCAGGAACCTCAGTCTCAGGTTCCCCTTTTTTCTGGAATGTCTAGAGCACTCAGAGTGAGGCCCATGCACAAAGGCTCCTACTCTCACCAGGGGTGTGGAAAAGAGTTTTCCACTGTATTACAATTAGCTCTTTTATTTATTTATTTATTTATTTATTTATTCTAATGAGATTGCAGGTACCAGACAGCAGAAAGCTGGTGGTGATACCATACTGCCGTGTTACAGCCCTTGAGCTAAGCTATCCTGCTAATGGCAGAGGATGCAGGGAAGAACACCGGTTCCTGGTCAGCTCAAGGCCAGAACACAGGTCCAGCTGCTGCTCCGTTGGTAGTCAGCAGCTTGCCTCCATAGATAAGCACTGAGCTCCCTGCGACTGGGCAGACTTCAGTGGCAACCAAGACAGCTATGGCTGCCTGGCCAGAAGCCAAGGCCAGGGATACAGAGAAGAATTCTGCAGGGAGAAAGGTATTCCTTCCATCCCCACAATAAATGACAAGTCTCAGCCATGGTGAAAGAGATGATGGCAAGCCATTTATTTCTAGTGAAACAGGGACTTATAAACCTTGGGCAATGGGAATGATTTTGAGGGTGAATGTGTTTGATTCGATGGGAACGATGGGGGTGCCAGGGATACTCCATTTACATGCAGTAGTACAGTCCTATCACAAGAAGGGGAACATTTAATGATCCTATAGGCATCAGGGAGTGGGGGAAGAGCATGTACGGTCAGAGGTATGGAAAAAGGTCATTGGTTGAAATCCTAGACACCAAGACGTCTCATTAGCATGGAGGGTATTTCCAGGAATCCCCAGGTGCACACTGGATAGCTTTCTTGTTGAGAAAGGGTTGGGCCTGTGATCTCCCTATGGACTAAGTGATGCTCGGTTAGAGGATCTGGGGTTGTGCCAGATCATGGGGAGAGTGGGGAAGCCAGCTGAGGAAGGGAACCAATCGTTTTAGCACCGAGCTTAGTGGCTATCTGGTAATGCCAAACTTCGACCCTAACAGCAAGGTCCGATACAGTAAAATAAAGAAAGGTCAAATAATATAAACCCTCTATAAGAAAATGTGATAGATTTTTTTCTCACTTCTACCCTACCCACTGGAATCTTTGTCAGAAACACTGACACCAATGTTTAACCATTTCTTAAGACATTTACATATCTGTCTTTCCAATCAGTTCTGAGCATTATAGTTTGCTCTTGTCAATGACAACTTAGCATTTATTACTCTTTTTCCCTTCTCAAGAAACTCTCATCCTTCTAATACAAATTACAATAATTTTAACATATCAAAATCTAACAACTTCTTTATGTTAATAGCTTATTCTTGCCAGAGAGCACTTACTTATCTAATCCCTTACCCAGTGGATATAGAGTTTACTGTCATCACTACGGCACTTTAGTTTCATCTGCAGTTGCTATGTTTAAAACATTCTGCCACATAAAACTTAGGGTAGATGGGGGAGGCGGTGTTTCCACTCAGGGTTCCAGGCTACGGTCTACCCATCGCTTTGAGGCAGTCAAAAAAAGCAGAAACTTAAAGCAGCCAATCTTGTCCACAGCCAAGAGCAGAGTGAGTGAACACAGCAAAGTCTGTGTGGCCAAGTGTAATGCAGATTATATTCAGTATTCCTCATCTTAACAAGTTCCATTTGTTCTTGCATCGAGAAGAACCCAGTGCTGCCAACTCCTGAGTTTTCTGAAGTGTAAATCTTGGTCTCTCCATATAGCCTGTTGCTGATAAGGAGTTTTCTTTCTGATTTCAGCTACTCAGTTACCTAACTTGTCCATCTGCTTCCCACCTCCAAAGTTATGTCTCTGCTGCATTTTCTCATGTTCTCCCTTTTTATAGTTTATCTTTTAAATTATCTCATCACTGTATCTTAGTGAGTTTTCAGAGGGAGCAGGACTAGGTATGTATATTCATTTTTTCATCCTCTTGTCTTACCAATGTGTGCATTCATATCTGTGTGTGTGTGTGTGTGTGTGTGTGTGTGTGTGTGTGTGTGTGTTTGCAGGGGTGTGCATGTGTGTGTGCTAGATCACAAAGATAAAATAAATTTACTTTTATAGCTAGACATCAAAAAAATTCTGAAAAGTACTACAGAACAAGTTAACAAGAGCTAAAGTTCAGCTAAACACTAATCATATTTTTCTTAATATAAAAATGTTTAGATTTGAGTAGGTCAGTCACAGAAATTTTTAGATTTCTTTTTAGACGGAAGAAAGGGAGATTACACTTTCTCTTATATTTGAGTGTGTATCCTTATCTCACTGTCTTAGGTTCTGGACTGTTTGTTCTGAGTTCTATGTGTATCATTTTTTGTCAAAAGAGTTCATGACACTAAAATAGGAAATAGGAAACACATCCACTGAGTCACAGGAACTCTATTAATCTATGTCTCCCATTGTGCTAGCAACATTTGCCAAGTATACTGTATCTGCTTTGGACATGCATGTACATGTATGTAAAGGTAAATACCTTTTAAAAGGGTTGAAGGGGGGCCTTTAATTAGAATTAGTCTTTAAAAGCTCAAAAGGTTATTTTATTTTGAAACTAATGTATTTCATAAATATGAATAGACTTGTTTTCAAATAAAATAAATTTCTCCTTTTTCAAATTTTTTTCAAAAGTGTATTTTTTTAGTTCTATAGTCTTTAAACTTGATGGATATATATTCACAGTTGGAACAAACAAACAAAAAAACATTTCCTCACCACTCTCATACTGTAGAGAAACTCAGTCAGATGGTTTCCTAACACTGCATGTAAGCTATCTACTCTCATAGTAAGATTTTTGGTTTTACTTAATTATGAGTGGTCACCAAAAATAAATAAATAAGTAGATCATAGACAGAAGATAGGTAGATGATAGATGATAGATAGATAGATAGATAGATAGATAGATAGATAGATAGATAGATAGATAGATAATGAAACCATGTAGGAACAATCGGCTATAAGGATAAGAAGACCATGTCCAGCTGCTATAGAACTCACTGAGTATCAAGGAAGAGGCCTTCTAAGCAACCAAAAATAATTCAGTGTAGTAAATTATCATTGCACAAAGGGTGTAGTTCAGTGGTAGAGATATTTGCAAGGTTCTTGGTTCCTCCTAGGACCTTATTCTGAGGTTCACCCTTTTGTGTGTTCCTTCTTGGTACCCGATGTACTTTACAATCCTCCAATTGCAAATTGAGCAGAAATATATGGCCAACTAAGTAAAAAGGGAAAGGAAAAGATGATGGATTGGGAGTGGGGTATGACTTTCACACAAACTCTGGTGGCTCATATTTGACCATGTCCCCTGGAGGGGGAGCCCTGGTGGCACTCAGAGGAAGGACAGCAGGCTACCAAGAAGAGACTTGATACCCTATGAGCATATACAGGGGGAGGAGGTCCCCCTCAGGAACAGTCATAGGGGAGGGGAATAAGGGGAAAATGAAAGGGAGGGAAGAATGGGAGGATACAAGGGATGGGATAACCATTGAGATGTAACAAGAATAAATTAATAAAATATTTTGAGAAAAGAAAAAGAAAAAAAGATGATGGATTGGATGTGTGGATAGCACATCTTGAAGATCATGTAATATTAGTGATGGCTGGACAGCACCTATAGGAACTGAGGGTTATTTGGTATCCTAGAGCATGGGATGGAAAGACTGTAAAATAGTAAAGCAAAGCAGGAGCTCTCGGAATGAATTTCTCTCATATGGCAACTGGACATGCTTAATTTCAATCTCCTAAGAAATTGACTTTAACATAAAGCATCAGCTGATGCAGAGGAAATGTGATTACAGAGGAATGTGCCAAATTTTAATAAGATTTACCTTAGAGTTTTCAGACCAAATTTTTTTCTTATACTTTATGATTTAATTTAACTAATAAAGGGAGGAAAGATGCAGAGACATAGTCTAACAGATGGAATGCTAACAGTAGATAGGAGGCATGAGTTCTGGTGATTTGTGGCACGCCCTGGTGAATATGGTTAATATTAATGCATTGTCATCCAAGGATTACATGAAAAATATTAAAACCAATGATGAGATGGAGCTTATTTCCTCGTGAAATTCCACATGGACCACGAGAGAAATCTTGGTACAAATTATAAGAGCAGCATTGGTGATTTGAGGACTTAACCTTGTTGAAAGCTCTTCAAACTATAGTGTTGGAAGTGTCTGTATAGGTTTGAATATACCTCTACAAAGTGATGGAGAATTGCATTGAGTTGTGAAAGTATTAAAGTTGGCATTTGTTCATCCCTACAGTGCATGACAATGAAATTAGAGTATTATTAAAAATAAAGAGTAGAGAATTTGGTTTGACTTCTGGAAAAGAAGATGAAGCCAGATGAATTTCCCTTTACCCAGCTGTATCCAATTTATCACATGATCAATGGATGTACTATATTGGTCCCTGTTGAGTTGGATATTTTGGACACATCTACAGAAACCAAAGCTGGAACTGGTTGCAAATTAGATGCTGAAATAATATCCCATTTCCTAGATAACCAAGACGTCCTAAATAAAATAGGAACTCCATATTAAATTCTTCTGGATAGAGTATAAACATCAAATGCAAGCCTTAAATAAAACTACCTGTTGATATGCAAAATTATATTTGACTTACTACTTGGACATGGACTTCAAATTCCAGTTAAATCCAGGGCATCTATGGTTTTAAAGAATTCTCTGTGTCCTGCAAATTCACGAATAAACACACTGAGGTGGATTTGAGGCCAGCAGCTGTTTGCATCTTCTGATGGATAGCTGTCTCTGAGATAGGTGGCATGCTCCTACTCCCATTTTCCTCAGCTGCCATGACTGTGCAATCATCTATCATCCTGATGCTCAAGGTGCTATAGTTTGGGTTGGTTTTCGGTGTTTACTAACAGTGTGATCTCTGTCGTTTGAAATCTAGAAGAGTTCCTTTCAGGGTGGCTTTCAACCTCATACCAACCTACCTACCCTACAAAATCATCCCGTACCATCCAAATGAGCCCAGGCTGGGAGCTTTAATGCGGATTATGCTCTAACTTCTCTGTTTTGAAACAACAAGGAGGTGTTGGCTTGACAGGCTTGACACTGTGATGTAGTATATATTACCATTTCCTGGAGCACTGACTGTTTAAGTTAGATGCACTCTTATTCTTTTATATACTATCAGTAGTTGATTAAAAGGAACCAAATATTTCTAGGAAAAAAAGAAATGTAATCCAGGCAGTGGTGGCACACGTCTTTAATACCAGCACTTTGGAGGCAGAAGCATGTGACACTGTGAGTTTCAGGATAGTTAGAGAAACCCTGTCTTAAGAAAGCAAACAAAAGAAAGAAAGAAAGAAAGAGGAAGAAAGAAAAAAGAATGTAAAAACTCAGGTGATGATATGCTAAATACTCTTATTTGATAATTTTCCACTGTGTATATGAATACAAAATCATATTATGCTTGCTGTGGTGGTCATGACTATATTCCAGCATCCTGGAGGTCAAAGTAAGGCGATCAAAAATTCAGGTGTAGCCATGCACCATGAGAAGATGTTGAGTCAATAATGGAGACCAAAAAAACACCATATTGTGCCTCACTAAAGCATACCAATATTATGTGGTCAATCAAAGAATAAAATTGGTAAAGGATAAATTTTAACGGCCATGTACTGTTATTATTATGGGAGAAAAGTAGAGTTAAATTACATATTTGAAAATAGAAAAGTCTGGGCCAAAAATATATTATCTTTTTTCCTGGGCTGGTTACGTTTTTATGCCTGAGGGTCCCAGTCAATCTGTTGGTGAGTTTGCCACAGCTAGCACAGGACTGAAAAAGGGCTGAGCCAAGGACATAGAGAAATGAGATTGTGTTACTACTTCAGGGCCCAAGCTGTCACTCTAAGCTCTGCTTGGATCAAAGAAATTGTCCTTGGCCTAACACACATCTAACATGAACCTTCTAAATTTAGGAAGGTATTTAAGGTGCTGTGAGATGCTATCAGGTGTCAGAGCAACTTTGGTCCAACCAGCAGCAAAGGACCCCTTGGGGAATAAATTGTAACTCTTGACAGAGTGTAACAAATTGTTCATCACAACCACTAATGGTGGCTGCTCCAATCTGTGTTCCTTATAGCCCAATGAAAGACAGCCTTTGTATGCTTCATTTCTACATTGTGGGCTAGGATCTCTCACACTCATACTGTAAGACTGTACCACAATTCTGGATGCTTTGAACTTTTGCATCTTTCAAAAATATTCCTTCCTTCATTCTATTTTTTTTTTCTGTTTTTTGAGTACTCTGTACATCAAAAGCTATATGCTGTTAGTGGCCAGAGAAGCCTTAGTTCATTCTCTACCTTCCTTTTTCCCCCAAAGAAAGTCAATTTTGGAGGTTAGAGAAAAGCGTTCTTTCATTCCCTTAAGGAACTGATAAATAGATACATATAATTTAGAATCTCCTGACCTAGTGTAACTAATTTCACTTTCATATACTCTCCTCTCTTTTCCTTTTCACATATCGTTGTACATAATCAGCCTGCTTAGCCACGTGTTATAATTTAATCACACATTTTGAATATTTTCTTGTCATCATATGCTACTCATCTTTTTCATGGCTACTAATTCAGAATGATAGTATAATGGTATCATTTATGACAGCATACAGCTTCCTACTTGGGAATATTTAACCTTTGTAACTATTTATAGTCAGCATCAATATGACAAACCTTTTTACATTAATTTTCTTCCTTTTTTGTATGTAAGACTATTTTATTCTATACTAGTTCTTTTTTATTTTTTACATATACATTTATATTATTACACATATACACAGTAAACTTCCTATAGCAAGAAGAACCATGACACAATTAGGAATTATGTAAACGTTACATTCTTAGTGTTTTGGCTATTTGTATTTGACAGCCTTTGGTGCGTTTAAAATTCTGAATGTAAATCAATCTCCATCCCATCTTGTCATTATCAACTTAAAACATCTATCTAGACCTAAAAACATCTAGAAGCTTAACAACTAAGCTTCTTTGTAAAAATAAGCTACCTGGTCTTCAACTCCATCAGAGACTTGTGTCCTAGTTTCTACCACAGACAGAATTCTGCCTATAACGGGGCAAGCTTGGATGCAGGCAGAGTTGACGGCCAAACTCTTCCAGGACAGGGTGGTCAAGTCCACAATGGTTCCTGGCTCACAAATGTGTCTGTCAGATATATTGGGCCAGAAGGCTGAAGAAGATACTCCAATGATATAGAGAATTTTGGGTGACTATTCAGGTATCAAACTGTCTCTGTCATGCTCTCATTTGGAAAGCTACTAACCTGCACTCCCAGCATACTCAGGTAATCATGTTTATTCTTTCTCAAGTCTCTGATGAAGTTGAAGACCAGGTGGCTTAATTTTCCTCCTTTTATATCACAAAGTAGGCTTTCCTGAACTAAGATTGTAAGATTGCTGCTTTTGTTTTTTAACTTTTAAGGGTTTTTTTTCTTAATCTGGTGTGTGTGGTGGGTAGTTAATGAATGTGGGTGCACATACTCGAGAGTGGCATGTGTGCATGTAGAAGTCATGGGATAGCCACAAGTGTCAGGCATTCTTTGCCCTCTGCTTTGAAACCCAGTTCTTCTTGGGCCCTTGAGCTTGCTAGCCACTCTCTGCTAATGCCACTGCCCAGCCCACGTCATCTTTGTTAAGAAATTCATTTGCCCACTCTATGGATATCACCGTTAACTTTCCTAAGTATGATAGACATATAAATGGTGTTCATATTTTGCAGGTTTTCCAAATCAAACCATTTTAGTATTATTATGCTATGTGCCAAGGTATCTGACATGGAAACTTCTGGGTCTTCTCCTGTCTCTACCTCCCACCTGTCCATGGGAGCACTGGGTTTCTATATGATTTCTTGAAATCCACACTCAGGTCCTCACAATTGTGTTGCCATCTTCCCAGGGCTAATTTTAAGCCTTAATAGCCGTAAAAATGCATTCCAATTCATATTTGTTGCTATCAATGCTAATGTGCACTAAATCCATATGATTTTGTCATTACTAGTTACTGTTCTTGTATAAATTACATAGATAAAAATCTCTGATTTTAATGTGTGGATTCTTATTTGTAGTAACTGAATAGTTTTACCACTTTTTAAATTGCTATTTTAGTTTCTTTTTGATAAATACATTTTTCTATTTGAAATAGTAACAGGAAAACTCAGCACCTTTTGCTTGCTAGCTGCACTCTGCCAGTGAACTATACCCAGAGCCCAGGTCATCTCTGTTAAATACTTTATTCACCTATTTATATAGCTATCACAATGAACTGTCCTAGGCATGATAGAACAGAAATCTTGTTTCATGATGAAGATTTTCCAAATCAAACTTCTTTGGTGTTATTATGATTTCCTTACTTATTTTCTGTCTGCATAATCAAAGCTATGACTCTCTATTATAATTTCTCTACTTCTCCAAACCTGCTGACCCAATTCTTCCACAGAAAGAAAATAAATGTTCCCTGCTAGGTTTCTGACACTGTCATCTTATATTGTTCTGTGAAGATGTAAACTTCTCATGTGCAGAACAACAGTTACGCCTCTGAAGGGGGAATGTGACACCTTCAGAAGTGAGGTCTCAGCAGCACTTGGGACAGGAGGTAGTGACTGGAATTCCACTGAAGGCTGACACCTTCTAGCTGAATTACACAGTAATTAATGTTTCCTGGTAGCTCAAAGCCTGGCTGTTTTATTATCACCAATTCATCTGGGGATTTACTTTTTAAAATGTGGATGTTTCCTGTTGTTTTGTGAAGCACTTAAATTGTCTCAAATTGCAGGTCTAAAAACCATATCTGCAGCACACACATGTGTGCGCACGTACACACACACACACACATGCATGCATGCATGCACATGCAGATGCACATGCAGGTGCATGGGAGCACACACACAGTACACAGAGAATCATGAAAACCTTCTTCTGCTGTGGCTCAGATAAACTTGGTGTCATTAGTCCACCCGTGAGCAGTGCTTCTTGCCACTGGATGCACTGGAATTTCTATAGAATCTGAAAAATATTTATTTTTAATCTGATGCCTGGTGGTGGTGGTGGTGGTGGTGGCATGGTTGTACTGGGTTAGAATCAGGGCTTCCATCAAGCAAGGCAACTACTCTTTGGACAACCTGTGTACCACTTCTGCTGCCTGGCTTCAGCTGAAGTTCCAGTGATGGCCCTAGGGTAGCTGGGAGTTGGCCTTTTTTGTTTTTTGTTTTTCATATTCCCCAGGCGATTCTAATATGCAGTCAAGACTGAGACCAACTATATCACTTCAAAACTGCCAAGAGGGACAGAATCTTAAAAGGTGTTTTACTAAGAGAAAGAACTAGAAACTGGTAGCCCTTTCACAAACACCCCCATTTTGATATTAGATTTCCATGAAAGAAACAAAAATATTTCAGATATAGCATGTTTCCAGAATTCCTTCTCTTCTGTCTTCTTCCTTCTTTACCTAAGGACAACATGATCCTTATCAAATGCTATAGAAAGTGACTATGTAAAATAGAAGGGGTTTTTCAAGTGTTCATTTTCGATTTTTTTAAATACAAGGGAACAAGCGACCCCCTCCCCCAACACTGATAATTAAACAGGACTAAGGGTACAGTTCAGAGGCAGAATGCCCACCTGGCATAATCAAGGCACTGATGAACGTAAAACAAAAGAAAAGAAAAAAGGAAGGGAGGGTGGGAAGGAAACAGGAATGAAAGAAATGACAAAAAGCGTGCGGCAAACAAAAAAAAGTATTGTATTTTATACATTTGTTCTTTGTTTTTGTTTTTCTGTGCCAAGCATGAACCGCATGAGATGGGAATATTGTTCAAAGCAAGAAGGCATTTGGAGCACTGTGTCGACTGATACTTTGACACTATGGCTTGGTTTTTTTCCAATGTGAGACTCCCATGAACTCCTGTCCTCATAAGTAACATCTGCCAGACTTTCACAGGCGAACACATGACTGGAAAGCACAGACCCAGCCTCCACAAAAGATTACATAGCCCCAGCTGCTAACACTCGGAGAGGGCTCGAAGCTGTTAGGAACCACAAGTTTTAATGAATTATTAACTTTACTAGAAAGAAACTTGATGTCCCAAGATACAAATGAAGCAAAACAGTGTTGACTTCTCAAGTTTTGTGGCTTTGGAATAAGAATGAGAATAATATCTAATTCAGCTCCTGCCTCCACACACACCAACAGAGGTGTGTTTGATTTGTTGTTGTTGTTGTTGATGATGTTGTTCTAACAAAACCTCCCAAAAGAACAGAAATGAGAGCTGGTGAGGTAGCTAAGCCAATAAATGTATTTGCTGCCAAGCTTTATCACCCGAGTTTGATTCCCAAAACCCTCATAGCAGAAGAAAAGATTGTCCTCTGCATTTCAAATACATACTATGGCACATGCATGTGTGCGCGCGAACACACACACACACACACACACACACACACACACACACACACACACACACTAAACAAATGTAATCTAAAAAGCAGACATGAGTGTTTAATTTGTACCTGAATTCTGCCCAGTAAGGCATATCTGAATGGAAAAACAGTTGATGTCTGGCTCCCATTTTCCGTCTAGACTTCCCCCGAGCAGGGTGATTGGACCATGTGTCTTCCTGACATCCAGGCTGAGGTTGAGGAAGTACAGCAGTAAACTAGGAAACAAGTGTCGTGTAATCATTTGGGAGAGTCCCAGTTCCGTCTGCCGTCAGCCATGAGCTCTGGTTTCATTATCTTCACTTCATGATTATTGTGACAATGCGCGTGCTGTCCTGGGAGGGTAAAGTCAGTTCTCTTCGTGTACGCAGCCCCCGAGGGACTACCCGTGCCCCAATAGATGCTCCTATTATACCCATATACATCCTGGCACTGCTGAGTGGACTCAATGGGGGGAAAAGAGCATGAAGCGGGGAGGAAATAATAGGTCAGGGAAGAACAGGCACAGAAGGAGTGACGGATTATACTTGACCAAAACACATTGCCTGTGAAATTTTTCTCAAACAATATATATATATATATATATATATATATATATATATATATATATATATATAAAACATTTTATTTAAAAACAAATTACCCTACATTTTAGGCTGCTTAATATAAGGTTGTGGCAAGTTGTGCTACATTTTCAAGAGAGGTCAACAATAATATAAGTATTGCTGCATCTGCCCTCTCTGTGTCCTCTCCAGTGTCTCCCAGTTTTCTGAAGCATAGGATGAGACGTGTCTCTCACTAGAGATCAGATGAGAGAAAGCAGTCACATGCCTTGATATTGAAGAAGAGTATAAAATGCTCCCAAGAATTCTATTCTGGAAATCCTGAAAAGTGTTACGATGTTCTTGACATTGCCCCCGAGTAGGTGATATCTGGGCATCTCACAGGGTGGCAGTCTTAACTCTGTCACTCAGCTGGTCTGTAGATACGCATAGCCATATGAAAGAAACAGTAATACAGAAGGGAAGTCAGAGGCCAGGAGGAGAGGTAAAAAGGGCAAATAGGAAGAGGCCGAGGGAAGCTAGGGCCTGGGATGAACAGGATTAAGCTCTGGTTCTATCACATTAGTCTCCATGTGTCCTTGGACAAGGTTCATAGCCTCTGTGCTTTACTCACACACTGTGAAAAGCCACGAGTAATAATAGACACACCTCACAGGGGTTTGTAGCAGTTAATTAAAGTTCTTGGCACATAATTAGATTTCCCTAAAAATCCTACTGCTATTATGATCATCATCAGTATTTGTCCCGGAGTAAAAAATGTCTCCAAGGCTGTCATAGCAGATTGCCCCATATTGGATGGCTTAAAGCAAGGGAAACATATTGTCTCACAGGTCGGGAATCCCAAAGTCCAAAATCAAAGTATTCCTAGTGTTGGAATGCAAACTAGTGCAGCCGCTTTGGAAATCTATCTGGTGCTATCTCAGAAAAATGGGAATAGGGCTTCCTCAAGACCCAGCTATTCCACTCCTTGGAATATACCCAGAAGATGCTCCACCACACAAGAAAATTTGCTCAACCATGTTCATAGCAGCCTTATTCATATTAGTCAGAACATGGAAACAGCCTAAGTGTCCCTCAGTAGAAGAATGGATAAGGAAACTGTGGTACATATACACTATGGAATACTACTCAGCTATTAAAAACAAGGAATTCCCAAAATTTGTGGACAAATGGATTGAGCTAGAAATGATCATAATGAGTGAGTTAACCCAGAAGCAGAGTCAAATGGTATATACTCACTTATATCTGCATACTAGCCCAAGGGGCATGTCCCATGAAAGCCTTCATTCAGAAAGTTTTTAAGAAGAACTTACTCAGTGGGTTTTCACAATGGAGTGCATCACTCCGTCGTCGGCGTCAGCTCTTCTGCACCCCTATTTCTTCTTCTTTGTGTTTCCTATGAAGACTATTTTACTGTATGCAGTTTTATCCACCCTACCCCAATACGATTTAATCTCAATCCATATCTTAATTATGTCTGTAAAATCTTTATTAGAAATAAGGTCATGGTCCCCAGCAACTACCAGTAGAGTGCAGTCAAGTAAGAGGAGTAATACCTTTACTCTCAGACATGAAGTTCATGGGCTAAAAAGACTGATATAAGTGACAATTAGGCAAAACAGCCCAGCTACCTTCCAGGTCACTGTTGACTCTGAAAAACTGTGAGTTCATCATTATCCTCTTGTTTAAATGGTGACAAACGTCACTGGAGGAAAGATGGAGACACCTATCAGGGCCAATGGACCTTGTCTGACCCTGTGTTGTCTCTTCTGACACTGCCGTTTTACTTTATTCTATCTTATTTCCTTATTTTGACCTGTTCTCTGACACCAGGTGAGCAAAAACGGAGTGCATAGACTTTGGATCCTTGGGAAAATAGGTTGTAATAACAGATTCTACAATTTCACAGCTTCACTTACCATTTCATGGCTACAGACAATGTGCTTGCTTATCTTGCCCAAGGTTTGATTTCTACACAATACCACCAGCAGCATGTGGCATTCCTCTTGTTTGTAAACACTGACCACACATAGAGACTTCACCAAAGAGCTGACATTCATTTCAGAAAATGATTGCCATTTGCTTCAGTCCGTGCTACTGCAACAAAAGATGCCCTAATTATATAAAGACTAGAAATGTATTTCTCACAGTTCTGGAAGGTAAGACATCCAAAATCAAGGTACCTGTAGGTACCTGTGTCTCGAAAGACTGGAGCTCTATTTCTAAGATGTTGCTTGATTGCTGGATTCTCCTGAGGACACCAACTCTGTACTCAGCTGGTGACATAACTCAATACTCACCTGGTGACGGAAGGCACTCTAGCATTCTCGTACATTTTCCAAGGCCATTCATGCATGTGGCCTCCATCACCTTCCCAAATGCCTTATCTCCTACTATCACACTAACAACCGAGTTTCTACACATGTATGTGTGTTGACATTCAGACAGCCCACGTGAGATCATTGTCATGCTATCATTATTATTATAGCAGTTTGACTTTCTCTTATTTTGTTTGAGAGAAAGGCAAAGACAGGGACCCTGAAGAAAAATCTAGGGTAATTCATCGGCATGAGTCCCACCTTCTCTACCTCCACCAGCTTCCACTCCAGCACAGAGTGCACGGACCAAACACTCATCCAGTATTGGTGTAATTTAACGCCACACTGACTGCATTCCCAGCACAAACACAGTCTCAATGAATGAACTTCCAACAGCCGTTTGGATTTGAGTCAAATCAGGACAGTCTGTGGCAAATCTCTCCCTTTTGAGGCAGTGAGTTGATTGCCAAGTGAAGACAGAATAGCAGTACAAGGCTTGTGATGTATGTCAACATTCAACAAAGCTTAGACCAAATAAAAGGCTGCATTACCCATATCTCACTTAGTTAAAGCATATTCGTTGTAGATACTTTAGATAGATAGATAGATAGATAGATAGATAGATAGATAGATAGATAGATAGACAGATGATAGATAAAAAGTATAAAATTCTTCCTGATTACATGTAATTTTTCTTTAACAATTAACTTTTTTTTTCAGTCATTGGTCAGCAACATCAATTTTAACAGCTTTATAATATACCCTGTATAAACTTTCCAATATCTATTTAGCCTATTGCTCATTACAGGAATTTTTCCTTGCTTTTAATATTTTTGGTTGCTGAAAATAAAGATACAATGATGTGAGTTGCTTATTCTCTATTGGTCTTATAAAGTGTCAATAATGTGGTATTTATTGTATCCCTGTTCCATTTTCCCAGTGTTACAATTAACCAAAAACTTAATTTGATTGCTTTATATGGACCTGGTTTTCATGGGCAAACTGGTCTTCTCTTAGCTTTGACTGTATTAGCTTAAGTGAGTTTTCTCTTGACCCCACCATTGCCAGGCCAGCAAGCAGTACGTTGTCAGCCTTCTCCAGTCTGCTGCCTAACTAACTTGCTAGGCAACAGGGCTAATGAGGTCAATGCCATGGCATTTGAGCTCTGTGTAGACAGACTGGTGAATTAAGAGACCAGAGACAGTTTTTCCAACTCTAAACAGCTGCAATTGAAACGATGGCTATTAGTTTCCGAGGAACAGGGCAGAGAGCACGGGTGGATCAACACAAATTCGTCACCACCATCCTCCAGATAGAGATCAACTCAGGAAATGGGTGAGGTTGTACTTGGGTAAGGTTAAGACTTGGGAAGGCAATCCGCTGGGCTTATTCCCAATCAGTTGGTTATACGCTCCATCTGCAAGTGCCCCCACCTCTCCTATGTAAGACAAAAAGCACAGCATATCCTAAACAAGAAACTGGTGGTGGGTGTTGAGTGCTGTTTTCTCTTGCAGCTGACACAGCCCTTGGCACCGATGACGTCTATGATGAAAAAGGATGCCAGTGCGACGTGTCCGTTGAGGACCTCACCCCACCACTTAAAACCGTCATTCGAGCTATCAGGTGAGTAAAACCTGTGGACAAAATGATTCTGGGACTTCTCTGACATTTGAATTACAGGGATACTGTTATTTTTTCCATCGGGTAAGTCTCGTGGAGTATCCGTTTCCCCTCTTGGTGTTCATCCACAGGCCTTTTAACTCACAAAGTATTTATTTTTCTTAATAAAGAGTTGCAATGCATTCAATATGAAATATGTTAGAAAAGGTGGGTGGAATCTGAAAAGCTAAGCCACACCAGAGAGATTTGTAAGAACTACCATGCTGTATTTTATTTGTTGCTTTGGGGACATTTGGTTTATTGATTCAATTAGATTTTTAAAAATTATTTTATGCCTTTATTCAATAATACATGTTTTATATTTTGTACCAAAGGGAAAACGCTATAGCCTATTTGAAATAAGGCCAAAACTCTGAAAATGGGCAGCCCAAGTTTCTCTGCAGTGACTCTTTCCCATCTGAAAAGTAATTAGGAATCTTAATCTGCAACCTGTGTGATGGCATAGAGCTAAGAGAAGACCCACTCATATCAGTGTGATTAATCATTTCCTTATAGTCCGTGTTGGTCATTCAGCAAGATGTTAGATATGACTTTGTGGGTTTATTGGGGAACACTGGGCAAGCAGAAATCAGTTACCTGTAAATGCTCATGGGAATAAAGAAAAACATAATGTTATGAAAATGTATGGCCTCCAGAAGATGTTTAAATGATCTGTATAGTCACAGTTTAACCAGAAGTGCAGTAAAGGTCAATTGCCCTACAGGAAAGGGGGTTCCTGTTTGACCCCGATGGTCTCAGGTTATGCCCCACAACTCACTGTAACTGTAGATAGCACCATCAGACTTCCTCACTGGATACCAATTCAAGCAAGCAGTTGTATAATCACCATATATGACCTAGACGTTCAAAGTGACATTTCAGCGAGGCATGAAAGCACATGTCTATAATCCCAGGCCTCAGAAGGCTGAGATAAGAAATTTGTGAAATTGTGAGTCCGACGTGAGGCTGGACTATATAGGGAAACCCCGACACACACACACACACACACACACGCACACGCACACGCACACGCACACGCACACGCACATGCACACGCACACACACCAAAAATAAAACAAAACAAAGAACAAACCTACATATATGTTAAAATCCAGGAAACTCAGGATATGGAGGGAAATGATGTCAGAAGCCGTCAATTAAAGGATAGTGATGGAGCTGGAGAAAGAGCTTAGAGGTTAAGAGAGCTGGTTGTTCTTCTAGAGGACCCACGTTTGATTCCCAGTACCCACATGGTGGCTCACTGTAATTCCAGTTCCAGTGGATCCAATGACCTCTTCTATCCTCTGCAGGTACCAGGAACATATGTAGAGCTCCGTTCAGGCAAAGCATCCACATCCATACCCATAAAAGAAAAGATTTTAATTTTAAAAGGGGATGGTGAGGACCTAGAAGGACCTAGAAGTTCACCCTCCAGCGTGGTAGCTACTTGTTACAAAAGGCTACTTAAATTTGAATTAATTAAAATGCAAAACAATTTAAAACTTAATTGCTCAGTTGCACAATACACATTTCAAATGCTTGGTAACCACAGGCACCCATAGCCTGTAAACAACCATATTGGACAAAAAAAAAAAAAAAAAAGAAAGAAAAAGAAAAAGAAAAAGAAAAGAAATCAGCATCATTCTGTCATCAGAGGAAGTTGAATTGGACAGTACAACTCTGTAAGTTACCTTCAGATTCTCTGCACGCATTGACTATTTCCATAACGGGCCCTAACATAAAGGTAGGAGAGTTTGGTCCACAAATTCCTCTGACTTGCAACAAGTACACTAAATCTTATCTAACAGAAACAGATCAGACTCCATAAAAGTCACAGTTTTTGTGTCATTTCTGCAGACTTTCTGAAGCTTTCACTTCTGCTTCACAACTATAATAAAAGGATTGTGGGCTGCAAGAAAGAAAATGAGATGAGTTTATTCTGCTGCCTTAAGTACTTTAGCAACAGTTTAAGATTTACTTTGCTCTTCCTGAAATCGGCTGACGTTTGTAAAGTCTTTTGCCGAATTCGCTTGTTCTTCAGAACTCTTTCTCAATGTACTTTTTTCCTGTTGACTGTTAGGTCTGGACTTTGTTTTTTTTGTTTTTTTTTTTTTTTTTTTTTTTTTTTTAGTTACTTATGTATTTTTATGTATATGAATGCTCCTATTGCATATATGCCTGCATCCCAGAAGAGGGCGTTGGATCCCACTAAAGATGTGTTTGAGCTACTGTGTGGATGCTGAGAATTGAACTCAAGACCTCTAGCAGAGCAGCCAGTGTTCTTAGCCACTGAGCCATCTCTCCGACCTAGGACTTTGTATTCTTGTTTGGGTTTTGTTAGGGTCTCACGTGGCTCAGGCTGGTCACAAACACAAACATTCTGTGTAACAAAAGCTAGTCTTAGATGGCTGATCCTGCTGCCTCTGCCTCCCGAAGGCTGGCATTTCAAGTGTTTACCACCTTGCTTCTTATTTGTATGTGGGCTTGGTGCACACGTGGCTCTATGGGCTGGAGGGAGTCTGTGCACGCCAGTGTGCATGTACAGAAGCCAGAGGAAGACGTCATGTGTCCTTCTCCATCACTAACAGGAGACAGAGCCTCTCACTAGACCTGGAGCTCGTGATGTTTTAGTTAGGATATCGGGTCAACAATCTCCAGCAATCATCCTGTCTTCACCTTCTACCCATCTCAGGCTGTTGGGGCTCCAGGCTGGTATAGAAACACCTGGAATCTGAACACGGGTCCTCTCCTTGGGAAGCAAGCATCCTTACCTGCTTACCCAATTCTTCAGCCTTTAGTCCTTATTTTTAACTGAACTTTATGACTTAAGTATCTGGAGTGTGTGTGTGTGTGTGTGTGTGTGTGTGTGTGTGTGTGTGTGTGTGTGTTGGCTTTTGATGAGAATACACGGTAACTGGGGGGGAGCCATTTTTTTCTCCCTGGTATTGTAATTCGGCCTAAAGTTCTTTAAACCACTCCTAAATTCCATTTAAAAATAATTAAGTACCATTACGGCTTAAAAGCCACTACACTAAGGAATTTAACAGCAGCATGACATTATCCATCCATGAAGTGTGTAATGTAAGGATACGATGTGGTTCAGGAGTTGAAGAAATGCTTAGAAGTTAAGGCTCCAGGTTTATTTCCTAACACATCAGGTGGCTGCCAGTGGCCTGTAACTCCATCTCCAAGAGAACTGACACTCCCTTCTGGACTTTATGGGCACTGCACATGCACACACACACACACACACACACACACACACACACACACACACACACGCATGCACGCACGCGCATGCGCACACACACACACACACACACACACACACACACACTCCATTTAAAATAAAACTAAGTACTTTTTAAAGATGTGATTCAAAGACCCACTCAATACAACTAGTTCTGAAAAAGAAATTTGGAGTTATGTGCCCCTAAACCTTATGCAAAGGTCCCCTTCCAGTAGAAGTATTAATTGCATAAATAAGTTCAAAATCAACTGGCCAGAAAGTCTGTCAGGCATACCCGCCTCTTGTAGCTCACCTGAGATAGTGTTTGTAAGGGGTCCAAGGATCACTGAAGGGAGACCACAGACTCAATCCTATGCAAAAGCAAAAGCATTTACTCTGCAGAAACAAGTCAGCCTTCAGGAGTCGACCACTCATTCAGAATGGCAATGACCATGAGGGGAGGGAGCTCACAGGCTCCTTTTAAAGCCAGAGAGGGGAATTCCAGTTGCAGTTAGGAAGCCTTTACTAGGATTGGCCAGGCTCATCGTAAAGGGTACTCATGCTTATTACATTGGTTTGGACCTTAGGGAAGGAACAGTCACCTCATATCTAGTTTAGGCCCAGGCCAGATGTTGGGGCACTTGCTGCTTGGTTGTCCTTCTCCTGTGGTTTGTTCAGAAGCCCGGCTGTTGCTTCTGGGAAATGGAAACTTAGGCCTAACATGAAGGCCTCATTTGAAAATGGAGTGAGTTTGGACCTCTCGTGTTTTATGTGTTTATTACTGATTCCAAGCAGGAGCCAACCTTTACCCATCTCGCATCTAACAACTTTGCTTTGACATTTTCCTTGGTGATCTTGATTGTTAGAATATTTACTATGGATTCATGGATATGTCTTTTGTAGCCCAGAAAGTTTTTTTTCTTAAAAGACAAGTTCAGGCCAGGCAGTGGTGGTGCGCACCTTTTAATCCCAGCACTCAGGAGGCAGAGACAAGTGCGTCTCGGAGTTTGAAGGCAGCCTGGTCTACATGGAGAGTTCCAGGACAGCCAGGGCTACACAGAGAAACCCTGTCTCAAAATATAGAAAAAAAAAAATTTTAAAGGCAAGTTCAAAATAAAACAAGGAATAAAAAATGTGTTCCACCACAAAGGTGACAATGTGGAAAATAACATTACTACATTCACAAGTATCAAGGTACCAATTCTTATGTTCAGTCATTAGTTTTTATTAAATGTCTCCCAGCATCTCAGGAAGCAAGATGACTATCACTCATATAGTATAGATTCTAGTTAGTTTTTAATAAAGGTTGTCACTTCTTGTTAATGCACTTTATTTGTTTGTCAAAGTTGTTGCTGCTGCTATATTGAAGTACTGGGACTCAAACCTGGGGTTTTGCACACACTAGGTAAATGCCCTACCACTGAGCTACATCCCCAACTCTTCGGTGTCACTCTTTACAGTCAGTTAATAATACTATTCTCAGATAATTTCCAACATATGTCCTTTACTCAAATGAAGACTTGATTTTGTATATTTCCTTCAAGATTACCACAGACTTCTCTAAATATTTCAGGGACAGGTACCCACTTCTGGACAAGTGTATTTGCCTCTAAGAATGGAGGCTTTATTTCCTT
Organism: Acomys minous; assembly: GCF_964271855.1. NCBI lineage: Eukaryota > Metazoa > Chordata > Mammalia > Rodentia > Muridae > Acomys > Acomys minous. Next base: position 69,749,604 of record NC_140495.1, on the reverse strand, counting down.
TGAGCAGACAATCTATGTCTTATTAATTAGTCAGTTAAAGCAATGCCATTTTCACTCATTTATGAAAATTAATTTCTGAATAGAAAGATAAAATTAACAAAGACATTTATTGATAAGGTATACAGCATTCTAAGGTACACCACTTGCCTTTGACTATTTTGTGGCAAGATGCTTGTTTTCCTACCACTTTGAAAAACATCACCCATATTCTACTCATAACAGCCAAGTTATGAAATCAGCCTAGATTCCAAGTAACAAATGGGTGAATCAGGAAACTGTAGAGTATATACACCACAGAGTACTACCCTGTCATAAAAAAAGAATAAAATGTCATTTACATGACCTGGGTTGCATGTCAAGTGAAGTAGCCATATCCTTAGAAAGACTGATATGACATGCTTCTTTTCACATGCATAATCTACATTTTCAAAAAACACATGAGATTTGTAGGGGACTATTTGGAGAAGGAGATGGACCAGCAATAAGAAGAAAGGTCCATGAGATGTTAATAGAAAGTGGTAAGTCCACTACAGCCAAAGCTACACAGAGAAACTCTATCTTGAAAAACAAAAAACAAAACCAAAAAAAGTGAATATAGTACGAGTAAATTGTATATATGTATGGAAAATATCATAATAAAATCAGTGGTTTTATATGATTGATTTATTAAATGACAAAAAGAAATAAAAGGAAGAAAATAAATAAATTACCTTGAAATTGTCTTCCAAAATACAGAGAATCTGATTATTCAGGAATTTCTGAAGTTCAATGATAAATGCATTTCATGCTTGTATCAGGACTGCAACCACTGTAGAAATGTGAATCAGAGCCTGGTGAGATGGCTCAGTGAATTAAACCCTTAATGTTCTTATGGAGGAACCAAGCTCAGTTTTGAACACCCAAATTTAGTGGCTCACAACTGACTATAAGGCCAGTATCAGGAGCTCTACTGCCCTCTTATGGCCTTCATGGGTACCTGCACTCATGTGCACATACCCACACAAAGACAAATAATACTCTTTTTTAAAAATCATGAATATTTGGCAAGTTAAACACAAAAATGAATATACAGTTTATATTTGTTTTGACAAATGTTTGAAAATCTTATCAATGCAATGAGATATCTATTTTAAAGTCCCAGAGTTATAACCTTTTTAAAATGCAAAAGAAGTTATATAGCTTGCCTTCTTTCACTGCACTAGGTTATTTCTCAGATATGCACACCAAGGCAGCATGGTGGTATTGTTTAAAGAATCATGCATTTGGGGAAAGTGCTTTGCTCACTAGGCATTGTGGTGTTTATGTACTTCTTAGTGTGGTTGTCATAGAATTACTACATCTAGGATGAGAGTAGCTCTTAATGAGGTCCTCGGTGACCATTGTTCTTGTATAAGTTGGTTTTATATATGCAGAGAGTGTGTGTCTTTTTATATGACTATCTCAGTGGCAGAGTTCCCACCTAGCCTGTGTGAATTCCCTGGAACTGATCCCCAGGACCACAAAGCAAAAATCTGGACAAGAATACTGTGCAACATGTTTTTCAACTAAAGATAATTAAAACAACCCAATTCAAAAATGCTCATTATTTTGAGAAGCTACAAGAGAACCTTTGAGTTTTATTATGTTCCTAACTTCTCTTATATTTATACATAAGAATCACCATGCCTGCTATGTTTCACTACAGGCAATCTTCTTATATCCCAAGTCAAACCAACTGTTTAAAGAAGCAAATGAAGTCAAGAGTGAAAAGTCAAAAAATGAACTCTGGTGCCTCATAGTTGACCATGTCCCCTGGAGGGGGAGACCTGGTGGCACTCAGAGGGAGGATAGCAGGTTACCAAGAAGAGACTTGGTACCCTATGAGCATATACAGGGGGAGGAAACCCCCCTCAGGAACAGTCATAGGGGAGGGGAATAAGGGGAAAATGGGAGGGAGGGAAGAATGGGAGGATACAAGGGATGGGATAACCATTGAGATGTAACAAGAATAAATTAATAAAAATTTTTTTAAAAATTCTTTTTGTATACTTGCATGCAGTACTGAGGCTGCAGCCCAAGACCATGTGCATAATCAGACAAGCAAGCACTCTACCATTGAACTACATTCCTACCCCCTCAAAGAATTCTTCAGCTGACTGTATCCTTGTATTATAATAGATCATCCATTCTACATCATTACCCTACCAGGCTGGCTGCTCAGGAAATTTGCTTCAAGGAACAGGATATTCTATATCCAACCCTGAGCCTCTCATAGGGATGGCGAGAATATTGTCCTAGTGGAGCTGTGGAGAAGATTAAACGAAGTAATATTTGCAATCCCTGAGAGCTGCACTGACTTATGATCAGCACTAGGCCAACCCTAGTGATTAGCCCTTGAGTTGATTGGGCTCCTTAGGGCCTTTCAGTGTGCCATATCTACTGCCCTTCCTCCACTGTGAAGGCAGGTGCTGGCATTTTCCTCCATACCTGCTTCCATGACAAGTCACTTGAGTGGAATGTTTCTTTCCTTTTGCTAAGACATGTTTTTAGTTCCCAAAATATTTACAGCCTTGATCACTTGCATCCCTTCCCAGAGGTATACTGTAACCCCTCTGAAGCTACTGATCTCTTATCTAGACTGGTCAATTGCTCAGCATTGGAAGGTTTTTTGTTTTAACATGATCATAAGTTAATGTCCCAAGTAGATCGTTCCTCTCTTCCTGTTCATTGTATGACCACCCACTCCCCACCCCACCACACACACATACACACACACACACACACACACACACCTCATACTTCTAAAGAAGAATAAATTTAGGTGTGCTTGCATTCAATTCCAGCGTTTGAGAGGCTAAAAAAGGAAGCTGGTAAGTTCAGTGCCAATCTGCCCTACATGGAGGAGGAAAATAAGAGAGAGGAGGAGGAGGAAGAGGAACAGGAGGAGGAGGAAGCAAAGATAAGGGTTAATAGCCATTTCTTTCCCTTCTCCTTTCCAGAGGTCTGACTACAGATTCTTTGAACTTCCACCCAGGAAGTTAGTATGTGCACTCGAAAAATATAAGTTGAGCTTCTACTGTGCACCAAGCACAGAGATAAACATTAGCAAGGGAGACAGATCCCTGCTTACAGTCATGAGGGCCATCAAGAAAAATGCAGCCAATCATGATGCCAGGCAGGATCCTTGTGCTTGCATAAACCAACAGGTCTGCAGGATATGGCATTCAGAGACAGGTAGAACAATAACAAAATCAACAAACAAAAAACCCTGGTCGACCTGTAAATAGGGTTATTTAAGGGACAGGGTATTAAACATGGTTGAACAGCAATCGCAGAATAATGCAAAAGTGAAAACCGCATTAGAAAGAGTATGTGTTAAGGGAGGGTAGCAAACCTGGAAAGTACAGGCAAAACTGAAGACGGAGCCTGTACTGGTTTAAAGAGTAGAAATGTGAGGAGTCTTTGAACACAAAAGCAGGTTATCTTTTTTTTTTAATTTATTCATATTACATCTCAGTTGTTAGCCCATCCCATGTATCCTCCCATTCCTCCCTTCCTCCCACTTCCCCCCTACTCCCCTCCCCTCCCCTAAGTCTGTGTCTGAGGGGGACCTCCTCCCCCTGAATATGCTCATACGGTATCAAGTCTCTCCTTGGTGACCTATTATCTTTCCTCTGAGTGCCACCAGGCATCTCCATCCAAGGGACATGTTCAAATATGGGGCACCAGAGTTTGTGTGAAAGTTAGATCTCCTTCTCCACTCAACAGTGGAGAATGTCCATCGGCTAGTCCGGGTAGGGGTTCAAGGTTTACTGCCTATTTTTTCCTTGGCTGTTGCCACAGTTTGCGGAGGACCCCAGGGCCCAGACTCGCCTGTAGTTTTCCAGGACCCCCTGGATCCTTCTATTTCCTCTTTCTCCCAGGCTTCTCACACCTAAAGTTTAAAGAACTCAAGAAATTAAACACCACCAAACCAAATAACCCAATAGAGAAATGGGGCACAGAGCTAAACAGAGAATTCCCAACAGAGGAATATCAAATGGCTGAGAAACACTTAAAGAAATGCCCGACCTCCTTAGTCATCAGAGAAATGCAAATCAAAACGACACTGAGATTCCATCTTACACCCATCAGAATGGCTAAGATCAATAACTCAACTGACACCTCATGCTGGCGAGGGTGTGGAGAAAGAGGAACACTCCTGCATTGCTGGTGGGAATGCAAACTAGTACAACCACTTTGGAAAGCTATCTGGTGCTTTCTCAGAAAAATGGGAATAGGGCTTCCTCAAGACCCAGCTATTCCACTCCTTGGAATATACCCAGAGGATGCACTACCACACAACAGGGACATATGCTCAACCATGTTCATAGCTGCCTTATTCATAATAGCCAGAACTTGGAAACAACCTACGTGTCCCTCAATAGAAGAATGGATAAAGAAACTGTGGTACATTTACACTATGGAATACTACTCAGCTATTAAAAACAAGGAATTTCCAAAATTTGTGGACAAATGGATTGAACTAGAAATTGTCATAATGAGTGAGTTCACACAGAAGCAAAAAGAGCTAAATGGTATATACTCACTTATATCGAGACACTAGTCCAAGGTGTACGTCCCCATGAAAAACTGTACCTACCAGGATAGTGGGTAAGAGGGGAGGACATCCTATTGAAAAGCAGGTTATCTTACGGGCGCTTTATTCTAACGTTTCAAAAGATGCTATGGTGCTAATCGCATCATAGCACATATTGAAAGCAAAGCAGGAGTGACAGCCCACCTGTAATCCTCATGCTCAAGAGTCAAAGACAGGGGATCCCTCAGGACACACCTGCTAATTAACTAGACCAGCAGGGTCACTGAACCTTGAGTTCAACCAGAGACCTTACCTCAGTAAATACTGTAGTGAGCTAGAGGAAGACACCTGACTCCAGCCTTTGGCTTCCTTACACATGCACCACACATACATGAACACAAATGTTATTACTTGTCAACTATAGTATACAGACCGGAAATCCTAACACTCAAGAGATAGAGGCAAGAAAATAAGCTCAGAGCCAATCGGGGATACATAGGGAGGCTGTGTCTTAAAACAAAACAAAATAAGTTGCGGAGTGTAGGGAAGTCAGGCATGAAAAAGCAGAAGGACTCAAGAATGGTATACCTGGCTTAGGAGAAGCAAGTACTGACTTTAAAGAGTACCAGGAGAGCTCAGCAGCAGAGTGGATCTCTGGGTCTGTGGCTTATTAGAACAACAACAAAAAAAAAATGGAACGGGGACACAAACATTGTCTCACTGATGTCTCAGGAAGCTAAAGAAGTAAATAAAATGATCTACACAGATTCAAATGCTTAAAAGCTTGCAAGAAGCCACAAAGGACAAAGGGAGTGATTCAAAGTGCGCTGACAGGTGGAAATCGGGGAGGCATAGCGGAAGATAACGTGGAGGAACCAGCCTGAGCAGGAGACAGAGGTGAAACGTGCTAAATGCTGCTAAAAGCTCAGAATGATGGAGTAAGAAGGGCCTTGGAAAGCGTCCATCAGTGTTAAGACCCCAGAGGGAAAACTCGGGTTAGAGGAATGGGTTTGAAGTCGGACGGCAAACAGAGCACCTTCTGGAACTCAATATTGCCATCTCGCACTCTAATATGAACAAGGGTGTCAAAAAATGTTCTTTGTGTCTAGCAAAGATTCATCAGCTCCTCTAAAATAGCTCACATCTGATCAGCAACGGAAGAGCCAGTGACGGCATGTCAAGCCTTCCCAAGTGGATATGCAAATCAGACCTCACTGTCACCCTGGCTTGGATGACTGAGTTTTCCAGTCTTCTTTCCCTGTGAGACCAGTGCTGAGTAACACACGGGACCGTTCTCTCCGCCCCTTCCTAAAATGCAGGGTCAACTCTGGGCCCTTCTTAAGTCTCGTTTTGTATTTCAGATAAAAATATTCCCCAGAGAAAAGGCGACATTTGTCATTGTGGTTGTTGTTGTTGTTGTTGTTGTTGTTGTTTTTAAGTCTACCAGCTGTTTAGTCATGACCAGCTGTGAGTCTTGCAGAGGTAATGGTTCTTTGTTTTTAACTCACTATTAAGACATTCTTGACAACCATGCTACAGTAAAGGGTGCTGCCAGAAGAATGTTGTAAGGTTCATTTAGCACATATTTTTAAAATCAGCTAATGTATTCCCTAGGATATTCTTTGTTTTTTTTTTTTGTTTTGAAGATAATTACTTGTGGCCAAATTTTCATTGAGGCTCAATTAAACTACTGTTCCTGTTGAGGACACACTGTGATTTTCTTTTTTTCTTTCTTTCTTTCTTTTTTTTTTTTTTTTTTTAACCTTTTATTTGGTTATAATTTAAACTGAGTCTCCTTTGGGCGGGGGCTGGGGCAAAATGATTTAAGAACAATAGCGTGTATGAGCACTTATTTACTTACTCCTTTTCACGCTTTAAAGTTTATGCAGAACTTTGTATTCCTAGAGAAACAAAACCTCCAAATTTATTTGCCATATCAAGGTTAAGCAGATCCTGGGAGGAAAGTTAACTATTTATAGACATGCTTGAATCTGCAAGTTTCTGCTTGAATTTTACTACTTTATGCTTTTACTAAGAAAACTCACCTATAGAACACCCGATAGAGAAACACAGAACATCCTCCTCAATCTTTCAGCTACAGAGCAAAAATAATTTAGACCAGGCATGACAGCACACACCTTTAATCCCAGCACTCAGGAGGCAGTGGTGGGCATATTTCTGAGTTCAAGGACAGCCTGATCTACAGAGTAAGTTCCAAGATAACAAGAACATTTAAAGATGTTTTTATTAGTTTAAAGATTCTATGACAAGAAGACAAGTTAACTTGTCACCCAGATGATGAGAATCAATGAACCTCCTTATGGAGATGGCTTCAAATGTGGCAAACAAACCACTGGGCAAAATGTCCTCATTTCCGCCACAGGCAAAATTATGCCTAAAAATGGGAAAGCTTAGATACAGGCAGAGTCGACAGCCAAACTCTGCCAAGATAGGGTAAGCAAGTCCTCAATAGTTACTGCCTCACAAATTTGTCTGTCAGATATATTGGGCCAGAAAGCTGAAGATGATGCTCCAACATTATAGAGAGATTTAGGTCACTGTTCAGGCAGCAAACTGTCCTGTCATCTTCTCATTGTGGAAGCTGCTTACCTGCACTTCCTGTCTATTCAGATAATTAGTTTTATTCCTTCTCAAGTCTCTGATGGGATTGAAGACCAGAGAGTTTGGTTTTACAATTAAGCTTAGTTGTTTTGGGATTAAGATGTTTTTAGGTCTAGATAGATGTTTTAAATTGATAAAGATGAGATATGATAGATATTGAGTTACATTCAGAATTTTAGATGCATCAAGATAGGAAAGATGTTTTCTTCAAGGTCATCAGATACAAATAGCCAAAACACTATGAACATAACATTTACGTAATTCCTGATTTTTTCATGGTTCTTCTTGCTGTAGGTAGTTTATTGTATATATGTATAATAATATAAATGTATATGTAAAAAATAATTTTAAAAACAGGAAAAAAAGAGATACACAAAGAGACCCTGACTCAAAAACAAAGAAGAGGAGGAAGAGCAGGATAATGAAGAAGAGGAGGGGTTCTTCTGCCAGAAGTAGAAACTATGTATTCACCAAATTTGTTCTAATGTTCTAAGCCAGCCAACTGGTATACCTGCCTACAACTTCTAGTGAGGACTAGGCGCATTGTATTCAAATGAAGCCAATTTGTCTACCTCTACTACTAAAAGCTACTAAAGAGTGGGGATAAAGAGATGGCTCAGTGGTTAAGATCATTTGTTGCCCATGTAGAGGACCCAAGTTAATTCACAGAAGCTGCATGGTAGCTCATAATTCCACTTCCGGGGGATCTTCTCCCTTGTTCTAGCTTCAACAGGCACCAGGCATATACAAAGTACACATAAATACAAGCTGGCAAGATTTCCAAATACATAAGTATTTTTTAAAAATAAACAGCTAAAAAAACAAGAGCTAGATAGAGGGACAGACTGCGTCAGGGCATCTAAGAGCTCCTGTGCTTCCCTAGTGACTAGTTCACTAGTGTCTCAATTTGAGATGGAAAAAGGGGTAGAGGAGTCTCAGCTATATGTTTCTCTACTTTGTTTTGCAGGATCTTCAGAAAATAAATACTGTACCCACAAATATAAACATATATTACTGAATTATGTTTATATATTAACAGGAAATCACTAATACCATAGTGAGTAACACATATACTTACAATAGGAGCACAAACTATCAAGACATGCAGACATGATGGCCTACTAGTTTTGCTCCATGAATACCACCGTCCTTGAGTTAAGGTCTAAAAATTGAGAGAGTGCTAGCTTAGGATATGATGGGGGTAATTAATGATCTAACGTCTTTATGTAACTCAAGAATGAGCAGCACCATGCCAGGATAGGACTCTTGGATTTGAGTGATTGAGAGTTTTTCGAAATAAGGTTTCACTGGGTAGCCCAGGCTGTCCTGGGACTTGATTTGTAGACCATGCTGGCCTTGAACTCACAAAGATATGCCTGCCTCTGCCTCCTGAGTACTGGGATTAAAGGTCTATGTCACCACTATCTTGAATCCTTTATTTTAAAGGTGTTAGATTCTGTGTTTCTCATGGAGACTTAAATATCAGAAGATACAGTTTTCTAAACTTGGGGGGCGGGGGAAGGCTGTGAAATACAGAGTAGCAGAGCATAATGAAGCCAAGAAGCCAAGACAAATTAGGGAGATGATCCAGAGAGGATCCACACATGTATTTCAGAAACATACCACAGGAGAATATATGGTCAGAAGCCTTGGAGATGGGCACACAGAGCCTGTGAAGGGTTGTCACCTCCAGAAATCATGTCCTACCATCTCCTCTAGTCTAGCTGGACACTCTTTTCTGCACCCTCATGTTGACCTGTGCCTGTCCCGCTGCCTTCTGCTGACTTGTCAGCTGCCTTATAAGGCTGAAAGTGTCATGGCTTAAGGAGATTGTCTCTAATGTTGGCTTCTTTCAGTGATGAACAGATGTGTACATTGAAATTAACACTTCACTGTCCACACTGGTGTTTATCACAACAGCGGGTAAGCAAAACAAAGAATTTCATTAAATCTCTGCAGCTTAGGGTGTAGCTCAGTGATATCCTAGCATTCATAAGGCCATGGGTTCGCTCCCTAACACTACAGAGAGAAAAAAGTGTGTGTGTGTGTGTGTGTGTGTGTGTGTGTGTGTGTGTGTGTGTGTTTAGTCTGGTGTTGTAGCTACAGCCTATATTTCCAGGTATTCTAACCACTTGAATCCAGGAATTCAAATCCATCATGGGCAACACGGTGAAACTGTTTCCAAATAAGAGGAAAAAGGAAATCAAAAATCTCTACTTCGTATCCTAGACCAATTAAATCAGAATTAGAGTCAGAGCCCAACTCCCTGGGTAATTCCTAAGAGCGGCCAAGCTTGGGAAGTAGTGCTGTCATCATGTCAGTCAAGCGCCTCTCGGGTTCACAGTCAGCTGCGCCCTCTCTGCCCTGCATGTGGTTTGGCTGGCTGCCTGCCGGCAGGACCATCCATCTGTTGGTGGCAGCAGTCGTCTGTGCTGCTTCTGTTTTCCCATCATTCTCTCTGCATATTCATATTCTTCACCCTGATTTAGAGGACTGGAATAAGACTCTTACGAGATTTTATAAGTTGTGGCAAGACAACAAACGCACCTACATTTCCTTAGATCCTCAGAAATGCACATGTGCTTGTGTGTATTTATAGATATAATTCTACCCAGAGTTTAACTTCCCTGTAGTTCCTCCATTCTCAGAAAATGTGTGAGCAGGCTTCTCCAGTTTCTGGAAGAGGTGCCAGTTTTGGCTCTGTGGTGAGTCTTTTCCACCCTCTAGTGGTGTTATTGGAGCACATCAGTTTTGTTCAACAGGATCACTTCCATTCCTAGCCTCTCCAACAGCATCCAAGAAGACTGAGATGGGGAATCCTTAACTTTTGTCCATTGCATTGACCCAATGATGCAACTCATTCATATGAGGAAGAGAATTCACTAAGCATAATTGATTTCTCGGCCTTTTATTTGTCCTCCAAAGACCAGTCAGAAATAGCCATAAGAACAGGTCATTCACTTGGCAAAGGTTTATTGAGCATGTTATGTGTTCTGACAGAACGAAAAGAGCCCTAGTGCAGCAAAGTATCAAAATATTAAGACAGTAGCAGACTGTTATAAGTTAGGGCTTAACATTGGCATCAGACTGACTCATTTCCTATCCTACACTTGAAAGTTCTTTAATATGAGCCAAGTTATTTAGCCTCTCTCTATACAACAGGTCCTTGTCTGCAAAGTAATCATACAGCTCTCTCAGAGGATATTAGGAAGTACAGTCTAATACTATCATCATTCTAATTATCAAAAATATTTTAAAGGTCCTAATTTTACCCTGGGAAAATGTCCTCAAACATTTCTTCTTCTTCCCAGGCAATGCACGAGCTATAGTCAACTTCTTCTGTAAACATGGAAGAAGACCCCAAGGTCTTTGGCCTCTTTGACAAGTCAGTTCATAGAATTTAATTTGTTCCTGGTCTCTTGGCCCTTCCTCATAGTTCCTATCTAAACCAAGGGTCAGAAATGACAGCTAAAAGTCAAAACTCTAACCCAAAGTTTGTTTGGTACAAATTGTTATTGGGTCATATCTGCATTTGTTTGTTTATTTTCTCCAGAGGTTTTTCTTTCTAGCAGAACCCAAAAGACCTGCAGGACACACAACTTTCATTTGCTGGCCTCTCATCTAAAATATCTTCGTGCCCTTCATCTAGATTTTCTGGTTTCTCTGTATTTACACCCACCTATGTCTGGAGAGTCGAGACATAGAACTTCCAAGCTAGCCAAAGACACAAAATCACCTTTCACTCTCGCCAACCAAGAACTTCCCAAGCCTGACGTCTACCTTCTTTCCCTCATTTTTATAACCAAAAGTCTTAGGTTGTGGAGAGGGGAGAAAATGAGTAATTTTAAAACCTTTCAAATTCATAATGAAATAGCTTCTCTTAAGATAGTCCCCTTAAGTCAGGCATGGTGGCACATGCCTTTAATCCCAGCACTCAGGAGGCAGAGGCAGGAAGATCTCTGTGAGTTCAAGGTCACTCTGGTGTACAGAGTGAGTTCCAGGACAGCCAGGGTACACAGAAACCCTGTCTGTAAAAAAAAAAAACAAAACAAAAAAGTAAGGAAAAAAGATATTCCTGTTGATATTTTTAAAGCTAATTTACTGGGTTTTTATACCTCGCCTCCCTTCCAACCCTTATTACATCCTAAACCCTTCCAAACCCCCAACACTAAGTAGGAGAGAAAGAAGATTAGAGAAGAAAGGAGGCATAGACTTCTACAGGCTACTTCCTGCTAATTAGGGACATCGGGGCTTCAGGGTATCCAGCAGTCCAGCAAACAAGCAATCCAGAAAAAGCACACACAACAGCAAATTCAGCATCAAGAGCAACCAGCAGCAGCAGCAGCAGCAGCAGCAATGACAGGAGCAAAGGCAGGTGGAGAGGTAGCAGCCCCAGACCCTCTCAGGGATACCCCATTTATACTCTCTCGAGAGTCCCCAGAATTAAGCTATCTGTATCTGGCAAAGAACATACCCCTGCCAGTGCAAGAGGCAAATCATAATCACCTGCTGTGAAGCAGCTTCTTATCCATACTTGGGATTAAAACAAAAACATATTCACATAACATAACTGGGTTTTTTTTAAGAAACCAAAACTCTCACTACATATTCCTTCAATTTCCAACACTCTCATTTCTTCCTAAGGTTTAGAATTATTAAGCCATAAACTTTATTTCATCCCCTAGGTAACCAGAAAATGGCCTACCCTCTCTTCTCAAAAACTAATAAAATAGCTTTTTAAAAATAATGGTAATCCCTGGGAGATAATACATTTCAAAGCAAAACTGACAGACTATAACAAGAGTAACGTGTATATGCTGAAGTGGCATATAAATAAGAAGAGAATCCCTATATTTGTTGAAAAGGAAAATATTGCAATTAGTATGGTTAGGGAAAGCTTTGATACATAGTAGTTGCTTATTTGGGGGATAAGAAGGGGTCATGCTAAGATTTTTGTACTTCTGTGCCCCAAAATATACATAAAGCAAAAAAAAACATTTCTTTTTGGTGTTGTTAAGGCTAAGGTATAATGTATTATGTATACAAATGTGTGTGTACATGTTCATTAGTGTGGGAACATACAGGTGCACATGCCCCAGCTGTGCCTGAATTCTTATGTGCATACTAGGGATATAGAATCAGCAAACAGTTTACCAACTGAGGCATGTTCCCAGCCCCACCAAGACTCCCTTACTTTCTACTAATTTTGCCTAAATGCCTTTAACAAAGGAAGGAAGGAAGGAAGGAAGGAAAAGAAAGAAAGAAAGACATTGCTGAGTGTGGTAGAGCACCTTTAATCCCAGCAGTCAGGAGGCAGAGGCAGCCTGATCTTTATGAGTTCAAGGCCAGTCTGGTCTACAAAGTCAGTTCCAGGACAGCTAGGGCTATTACACAGAGAAATCTTGTCCTGAGAAACCAAAAGGAGAAAAAAGGAGGAGGAGGAGGAGGAGGAGGAGGAGGAGAAGAAGAAGAAGAAGATGATGATGATGATGATAAAGAGGGAGAGGACACAAAATCCATTTTCTGAATAAGGAGATTGGTGAAAACATATGGTAAAGAGAGTTAGAATACTGTGGATGAGTAACTCAACAGTAATTAAAATATAATTAATTTGAGTTTAAAGATATAATGAGAAGATAGTTTGGGGTTTAAAAACTTTTAAACAACTTGGATTCAGTGAAATAATCTATCACCTCACATAGGTGATAGATGTTTTCTTTTTAAACTCTAACCTCTCCATGTTTAGCCAAGGGATGATAAATTTTAGTTTTTAGAACATAGACCAGTTCCCTGCCTGGAATCCATGATTGTGATAGTAAGAATCAATTAACTATTTAATAGTTGAAAAACACCATCAGGTTTAACATTTACCATCAATGAGGCTGCACAGATTAATTAAAATGTCACACTCCTTTGCTTTTAGCAGGCACTTTATGACACTACTGCAGTAACTGATCATCAAACCAAATGACCTACTGACAGCATCATGAAAGTGACTGCTGGAATATTATTTTAAAGTCTGAGGCTCATGCTAAAGGAGGCATTGTAGTGAATGAGCTCTTATTCCTTTAAAAAATGCTTATATGCAGGTTACACTGATAATTGTGCTTTAAAAAATTTAAATGGCTGGCTAATCTAATACTGCAATACAGAAATAGTTTATGGAAATTTTTACAAATTTCAAAGCTAGAATGTATTACCTTAGAAAGAATAACTAAGATTTGCAAATATATTTGCATCTCAAAGATACACACAATTAGCAGGTAAAGATGCTTGCAACCTAGCCTGACAACTTCAGTTTGGTCCCTGGGACCCACAAAGTAGAAGAATGAACTTCTGCAGGTTGCATTCTGACTCCACATATGTGCTGTGGCATATGTGTACACGCACACACAAAGACAGAAAGGGAGAGGGAAGGAAGGAAGAAAGGGAGGGTAGGTGTAATTTTATAAAAGACCACTTGGCCAGCTATTCTGTTTATGGGCGAAGGGGTGCTTGAAAGTCATGTATGTTTGTTTGTCTCAGTGTGCCTGTGTACACACCTGTGCATGTGAGTACATGAAGAGTTCAGAGGTCAACACCAAATGTTTTCCTCAAAATCCATCATATTATTTTTAAATAAAATCTCTCACTAATCCTGAAGCTTACCAATTCATCTGTACTGGCTGGCCTCTCTGCGACAGGAACCCACCTGTCTCCACCACCCCAGCACTGAGATTACAGGTGTGTGCCACAACAGCCAGCTTTTTACACAGATGCCAGGGTACCGAACTCAGGTTTGCATGCTTGTGTGGTGAACACTTTCCCAAATGAACCATCTCCCCAGTATGTTCTATTTTTTTAAGAGATATTTTCACTCAATGTCATGGTATCCTGGATGTCTATGGTCACACAATAATTGCATTTGACTCTGGTTTTAATTGGAGATTTCAATGGGTATTAAAAAGGTATAACACTTATTGTTCAGTTTCTTCTTTAGTGTGTGTTGCTATGCTGAAGGCATGTCTCACATGACATGTTCTTGATAGTGCCCTCTTTAACGTCTGCCTTTTATGTTGCGTTACTGTAGGCTTATAAAATAATTTGATACATGATTTTTGATTCCCAGAGTTTCATATATGCACATAGATTCAATAGAGGGGACTGAACCTAGGGCTTTACACATGCTAAGCAAGTGTTCTAGCACTGAGCTGTGTGTTCAGCTCTGCTTTGGCCTTTTTTTTTTTTTTTTTTTTTTTTTTTGTCCTGAGACAGGATGTTACTAATTGTCCCAGCCTGATCATGTACCCCAGGCAAATCTTGAGCTTGCGATCCTCCTGCCTCGGCCTCTAGAGTAACTGGGGTGATGAGTCTGTACAACTATGAGTTTTTGTATTTGCTAATAAGTGCTGATATGTCAACAAAGTCGTGGCAAATAATACTCAATGTGTGTTTGTACAGAATTATGAAGTTTCACGTTGCAAAGCGGAAGTTTAAGGAAACGTTACGTCCATATGATGTAAAAGATGTCATTGAACAGTATTCTGCTGGTCATCTGGATATGCTGTGTAGAATTAAAAGCCTCCAAACACGGTATGGAAATTACCTGGGGTTTTCTACAATCCACAAAAACCTCTCAGTTCTGCATTTCTGGTTAGTTTTTGGTAGTTGGCTGAGGGGGTATGTATTCTTGTCTTCATACAGACATATATAACCCATTGACAGCCTCCACATAGCTCAGTTCCCTCTTCTGGAAGATGGGGAGAATGTCAGTGGTGCCTCGTAGGGTTGACTAACCATTGATTAGTCACTGTGGTGTGTAACAGGTAGTAACCCTGGCATGGCTGCTCAGTAAGTGTTAATGATGCGCTAACAATGGAGCCTAGTAGAGCACTTCATAGTAGGCCATAGCTTTTTTACCTGCTTATCATATCAGGTATGAAACCCATCCTGACTGAATCTGGCTAACCAGTGTAAAATAATCACAATTGTGATTTCACTGTTTTTTATGGTTGAATCCAGAACTCAAGTGCTCCAAGATGGAAACAAATTATTTTGCTTGTACAGTTTTTCCTCTAGAAATGCTTTCATATGTGATTTCAATAATTAATCTTTTGTAATCTTGTGTTAAGAAAGGCATCAGGAACTGGAGAGGGGCTTAACTAAGAACAGTCACTGCTCTTCCAGAAGACCTGAGGCCAGATCCCAGCACCCATGTCAGGTGGCTCACAGCTGCCTCTAACTCCAGTTTTCAGGGAGTCTGACTCCAAAGGTCACCGCACACTTGTGGCACACACACACACACACACACACACACACACACACACACACACACAAATAATACAAATAAATCTCTTCTAGAAAGAAAGATAAGCGTATCAACTGGAACACATTTCACCTTGTTTCATCTTGGTTTGTTTTTTGTTGTGTTGTGTTTTATGAGCATTGCATTTGGGCCTAGTGCAATGTTGTCTGTGCTTATAGCCCGGTATCTTCTCTGTTTGCCAGTGTTGACCAAATTCTTGGAAAGGGGCAGATCACATCGGATAAAAAGAGCCGAGAGAAAATAACAGCAGAACACGAGACGACAGATGACCTCAGCATGCTTGGCCGGGTTGTGAAGGTTGAAAAGCAGGTACGTCTGTCTCAGCCACACTCTTTAACTTCAGCCATGATTCATTAAGCAGAGCTGGGTATATGCAACTTAAGTGTTAAGATTAACATTGATCTTCTTAAATTTTATTTTATGTGCAAGAGTCTTTTGCCCACATGTCTGCACACCAAGATTGGTACCCAAGGAGGTCAGAAAAGGCCGTTGGCTCTTCTGGAACGGGAGTTGTGAATGGTTGTGAGCTGCCGTGTGGGTGCTGGGAAGCATAGCCTGGTCCTTTGAGAAAACCATAAGTGTCCTTAACCTAAGCTATCTCTCCAGGTCCTAAAGTTAATCTTTTGTTTTGTTTTGTTTTGTTTTGTTTGTTTTGTTTTTGTTTTTGTTTCTTGTCACAAAGTCTCTCTACATAGCTCTGACTGTCCTGGAACTTCCTATCTGGACCAGGCTGGCCTTGAACTCACGGAGATTCGCCTGCCTCTGCCTCCCACATGCTGGGATTAAAGGCGTGCGCCACTATGCCTGGCCTTATAAAGTCAACCCTAATGACCAGTATATGTTAAAGGAAGGAAGTGAAGAGTGGTTGAGATTAAAGTGTCCTTATGTACAAACATTGTTCTTTAAAACATCTTGGATTTTCATTAAAAGAAAAGACAATTTTGTCTTGTCAGTTAATGTTTACCTGGAGGCAGCTATCGAATTTCCGTGATAATATAGTAAACATCTATTTGTTGGGTATGGTTTATTTTCATTGTGTCTCTTAGTTTCCTTCATTTAAAACAAGATTTAAAATCTCATCGTAATTGTGACAAACATTGGTTATTTCTTAACCCTGAGACTGCATCTTTTGGAAGAGTCTTCTCAATGGAATTTATTCAAGAGTGTTTATTTATTTGTTTATTTATTTATTTACTGGGGAGAGGATGGGGGCAAGGTCTCACTATGTAGCCCTGGCTGGAAATCAGCCCAAGCAGGCCTGAACTCTTAGAGATCTGCCTGCCTCTGCCTCTCAAGTGCTGGGATTAAAGATGTGCACCGTCAAGCCTGAGTTTAAGTGTAAATAAGACTGATACTTTTAAGTTTGTTAATTCCAGTATAGAGTAAGTTCTTACCAAAATTCACTAGCATTCCAGAAGAGAAATCAGTCAGTGTAGCTAAGAAAAACATGCTGATTGAAAATCATCTTGAAATTGCATTTTAATGGTGCTTATTTGATTTTTAAAAAAAGAAAAGAAAAGAAACCTGTATTTAAAATGTTGAACAGTAGAGTTGGAGAGGTGGTGCACAGAGGGTCACACAGGAGGCAAAATAACCCTCTCTGTTCCCTCACTGGCACTGTCACCCTCACCATCATGGCCCTCTTACAAGTCAGAACTCCATTGACCCTCATTGTATTTGTTTGACTTTAGCAATACAATCTTTGGGGGGGGGGTATTTTTTCTCTTTTCTTATTTTATTGTTTTATTTTTCATTTAGTTAATTTATTCAGATTACAACTCAATTGTTATCCCATCCCTTGTATCCTCCCTGTTCCCCCCTCCCTCCCCCTTTCACCCTATTCCCTTCCCCTAGGTCTATGACCGAGGGGGACCTCTTCCCCCACTATATGGTCATAGGACTTGATAGCCTATCAATACAATCTTATTTCCCCTTTTAAGTCGCAAAAGTGAAGTCTTCACAAGAGGGTATTCTCATGTGTAACCATTCTCCCCATTTTCAGGTCCAGTCCATCGAGTCGAAGCTCGACTGCCTGCTGGATATCTACCAACAGGTCCTGCGGAAAGGCTCCGCCTCAGCCCTCACCTTGGCCTCCTTCCAGATGCCGCCTTTTGAATGTGAACAGACATCAGACTATCAAAGCCCTGTGGACAGCAAAGACCTTTCCAGCTCCGCACAGACCAGCGGCTGCCTGACAAGGTCAGCCAGTGCCAACATCTCAAGAGGCCTGCAGTTCATTTTGACGCCAAATGAGTTCAGTGCTCAGACTTTCTATGCGCTTAGCCCGACTATGCATAGCCAAGCAACACAGGTGCCGATGAGTCAAACCGACGGCTCCTCCCTGGTGGCCACCAATAACATTGCAAACCAAATAAGTGCTGCACCCAAGCCAGCAGCCCCAACAACTTTACAGATCCCACCCCCTCTCCCAGCCATCAAGCACCTGTCCAGGCCGGAAACTCTGCACCCAAATCCCACCGGCTTACAAGAGAATATTTCTGATGCCACCACCTGCCTTGTTGCCTCCAAGGAAAATGTTCAGTTTGCACCGTCAAATCTGACCAAGGACCGTTCCCTGAGGAAAAGTTTTGACATGGGAGGAGAAACTCTGTTGTCCGTCCGACCTATGGTCCCCAAGGATTTGGGCAAATCTTTGTCTGTACAAAACCTGATCAGGTCAACAGAGGAACTGAGCCTCCAGTTTTCAGGCAGTGAGTCCAGTGGCTCCAGAGGGAGCCAGGATTTTTATCCCAAATGGAGAGAATCCAAATTGTTTATAACTGATGAAGAGGTGGGGGTGGAGGAGACAGAGACAGATACTTTCGACGGCACCCCACAGCCTTCGGGGGAAGCTGCTTTTCCGTCAGACTCTCTAAGGACTGGAAGGTCAAGGTCATCTCAGAACATTTGTAAGACAGGAGACAGTGCAGATGCCCTCAGTTTGCCTCATGTCAAACTGAACTAAGTTCTTTGGTTTTCCTTCTAGGCGTAGCTTTTCTTTCAGGCATACATATCACTGCATGAACTACTCTGAAAGCCCTTCTAAAAAGTCGAAGTTGCAAGAAGCAGGAAGAATATGAAAGGCCATTTATAAGCCCCGTTATATTTTAATTGCATGAAAATGCATGTTTAGGGATGGCAGAAACTCCAAGGTACATCGACATTAACCCATGCATTCAATTGTGTACCTTGAGTCTAAAATCCCAAGCAAACAGTTGCTGCTGATGCTATGGGGTGCGCGAAGATGTCGGCATTAGTTCAATTGCAAGAGTTGACACTGTACTTTGAAATTGTGAGAGTAAACACCTTCAAATTTCAGGCATTTCTGCTTTATGACTAGATACAAAGTGCATTTTCAAAATTAGGCCATAATGTATGTTTAGACACAATGCCTACCAACAGCTGCTAATAACACAAGTGAAGCAGATTTGGAATATAGCAGAAAAGGCTGCTTATTTCAAGATACCTTTGCCAACCTCCGCAGTCATTTTATTAATGTAATTTGAATGTCAATCTGTGTGCTTTTGGTGACTTAGCGCTGTGGCAAGCAATTTTGCACATTGTTTTCATGTTGTCCTTTATGCTGAGAATGTTTTCCAATTATAAAATGGGCAGATAATGCTATTCAGGGCCAGTGGGGCAGGAGACTCACTCTCCCTTGGACACCTTCAACTCCATGAAAAAGCATAGTTTCTAATGGAAGAGTCAACCCTGTCAATGATCAGCCTCTTTACAAGAATAGGAGACACTGACGGATGTAACGGCCTGTGCAGCTGGGCTGGTCTCTGGTGAGGATACAACTACAGGTCAGTCTGCCCATCCTCTCCACTCAAATGGCCAGTGTGATCAGCTATTCCCATTTAGCAGACATAAAAGCGCCTGAGGAAGAGCCTATGTACTTGAGATTGGGGGAAGAAGACTTTCAAAGGCTAACACAAGATTACTACAAGTGGGGGGGCATTAAAGGAGGAGACTCCCACCCACCCCCAGTGGGCAGTGAGGAGAGTAGCCAAAATGAAGTAACTAGATTTTTTAGAAAATAAATATTGCTAGGAAATTCAACTACCTGAACATCCCTTATTCTTGTATAACAGAGAATTTTGCAAGTTATTTATTTTTAATATGCCCTGAATGTCTTTTGCTATAATGTAGTACATTTTGCATATGAAAGGCTAGAACTAAACTTCCTTTACTTTTATACAAGAGTGAAAACGTTTCTATTCTTCCCAAAAGTATTATCCCAAATGTGAAATTATTGGCTCAGTTTCCAGGTTATGAACCTTAATAATTACAAGCCAGAAAGCACTGGATGTGTCTGCAAATCAAAGCTCCTTAGTAATATATTATGATGGAAAAGAAACAAATAAAAATATGTATTAAAATGTATTTATCAAAAGACAAACAATACTAGCTGCTTGTTAAAATTCAGCCCACATCCATAATCACAAGCACAAAGCTAGCCTGGATTATACAGCAAGACTGGAGAGAGGGAGGGAGGGAGAGAAGAGAGAGAGAGAGAGAGGGGAGAGAGAGAGAGAGAGAGAGAGAGAGAGAGAGAGAACAAACTACATATCTTTGATCATCAGAATATTAACCAACATTCAAAACAGCTTGGAAAGTCTAGCATATGTGCATACCCATAATATTATTTGGAATGTAGAGGCAGGAGATTCAGGAGTTCAAAGCCAACATTGGCTGTGTGAAACCTAGTCTCAAAAAAGTTAGGAAGGAAGAAAGGAAGGAAGGAGGGAGGGAGGGAAGGGCTGAGGGAAGACCATAACTGCCATTTAAATTATCTAAGCTTTAATGGCTGTAGGATTCATGAAAGAAAAGGTGTTTTTCTATTTGTGCTGGAAAGTGGGGAGAACCCTTTTCAGCCCGCTTAGCATTCAGGACAAATGAGCAGAATCTAAGGATAGTCAGGTGATTGTTGAGAGAAAGGAGGCCTCCAAATCTACCAGGCCTCACCACACCTCCCCCGCAACAAAACCTTGCCCCAGCTGTCCTTGCTTTTCTATCCCCTTAACTGTTTGGTGATTCCACACCACAATTTCACTTTAGAACTTCACCAGGCCTTAACCAGCCTCCACGCTCAAGCAAGCCAATCCTCTTTTCCTCAAATGGGCTTCCCAACCTTTAAACAATTTTGTTAATTCTTAGCAAACAGTGGAATGTTAAAAAAAAGTCTTCCTCATCCTCACTCCCATTCTCATGCCTCTTACAGCATGTGGACATGGTGTGGTCTCACACACACCTCTAATCCCAGGATTTGAGAGGCTGAGGTAGGTGGATCTTTGTGAGTTCAAGGCCAGCCTGGTCTAGAAAGTGTGTTCTGGGCCAGTCAGGGTGACAGAGAGACCTCCTCCCTCCATCACACACAATACACACAAAACAAACAAACAAAACCCTTTTTAGATCCTAATATAGTCTCTCACAGTATAGCATTCAGGATCTTTTGGCCTATGAAAACACTTATAAAGCCTGAATTTTACACTCCATCAAAATGTTTGGCAAGCCTTTAAAGCTAGTCTTCTCTTTTTCCAAACAGAATGCTAGTCAATTATTAATATGACTTTTTTTTATTTACCTGTGTGTCCAACCAACCTGAAGTAATGATGTACTCTCCAGAGGATACTACACACACATGTGTGTATTTATGCACAACACATCCCGCCATTGAGCAAAAGCCAGAGATGCCCGGCACTGAACAAGGCTCACTCCAAATACTGGCTGAGGAAGAAGAGGGAGCTAACAGCTTCCAGACAGCACTGATACTGTCTCAGGTCGAACCCCACTGGCAGCAAGAATTGTGAATGTATTGGGGACCCCTTCTGAGGCATCCTCCAGCCTCAGACACAGTACGGTTCATCCAACATAGCTGAAGACTGAAGATTCAGAGACAAAGCCTAAACACATCACTGCAGTCTTAAGCATAGCAAAATGTGAAACATGTCTGTACATTGAAGCCATGACCATTTTGTGTCTACTTTATTCTAGCACAAAAACTCTTGGATGTTGAGAGATATGTTTTTTGGTGTGTGAACTTCGGGGTTCTGTGTATTGTGTTATTCTCTGAGGGTGGGGAATGGAGGAGGGGAGTCTCCCATTTACACTTAGCAGAGACCCGCTGTTCCACCCCAAAGGGTATCTAGGAGCACAGTGCAGCTGAGCACACTGAGAAGCCTTGTGCTTTCTCAGCTCAAGTCCATCTGCCTTCTGCAATGCACGTGGTTGATGGAGCTAATATGTACCAGTAAGCATCCCATTGTTAGACGGTCATCTAAAAAACCACCATGTCTAATCTAAGTGTTTGCATTTCGTTGAACCAAATTAATATCTGTAGATTGCAAGTTCCTTAAATTAAGATGCTTTCTTGGTTGGGTTTTTCTAAGTACTTAGCTCTTAGATGCCTTTCTGGTCTCCCATTGACTCAGTTTGTTTTGTTTTGGTTTGTTTTGGTTTGGTTTGGTTTTTCTGAAAGGTTCTTAATCTGAAAGTAAAACAAGTGTAATAGAGGAGTTGAGGCATAAACCAGCTATAAATATCATCCCATTTCCAGAGCAAACCTATAAAGAATGATGAGATCCAGGCAACAGATCATTCAATCAGATCAAGGAAATACCATCAACGCTCACTCCTCAGAACCTGATTTTTTTTTTTTTTGCCTTAAATGACATGGTTGTGTTTTTGTAAGAAAAATTTAATTTAATATAATTATGTGCATTTACATGAGCAGTTCCAAAAGTCATGTACAAAACCAATGCAATTGTCTGTTTCCTGAAAACAACTAAATCAGGAATCTCATACCCATTTCAAGCTATCGTTAAAATGTAATTTCCTTTGCTCTTTTACTGAGATAATTTGTTTTAAACTAAAACATTAAAAAAAAAAAGATGTCTATAAACAGCTAGTGAGACTGTTTTTATCTGGATTGAACTGGTTGGATCTGTTTTAAATATCTGTGATGAGCTCCATGGTTCCAGTGCTGTGGACCTGACTGGCTGACTCAAGTAACTCAAGTATGCACAGATTTTTGAAGTGTAGCATGTACGTGACGCTGCTAAAGAAACTGTCGCATTTAGGGGAATGTAGGAGATTTGCATATGTTCTCAAGGATAAAGAAAAACTATGTAAATAGATAGATATTGACTACTGAGGATTCAACTCAAGTCCCTGACCATGTGAGCCCCAATACAAGAAAAATCGAATTTGATATAGGTCACATCTCACACACCAGATTACGTGGTTGGTTGTTGCCCTGAGTACAAACTGAATAGCCTTTATCTACACTTCCTGGGAACAGAAGTGGTTTAGATTACAGATTAATGTTGATTTTAGGATATGTGAGAATACATAATAAAGTTTAGGGATGAGATCCAAGTCTAAACACAAAACTCATGATGTCACATACACCCAAATCTAAACCCTTGCAGAAGTCTGTTAAGTACACTACCGTGGAGCTCACCAGACACTTATATACTATTTTTAATAACGTGGGCCATGGAAGAAATTTTCACGGAATGGAATTTCCTATGTATGGTGTTCGTGTAATCAAAAGCTTCTGGATGTGAGAGTCTTTGGGGAGTCAGCCTTAGAGATACCCAACCAGTTTAACAATAGGGTTCGCTAAACAAGTGGCAAGAAACAAAAATCATGTAGAGACTACATGGGAACAGGTACCTGGCTCTCCCTTACCAGGAAAATGTTCCTGCCTTGAATGGACAGTGTCCTTTCTTCCTGATAAACTCCATTATAGGATCTGGAGAGGTGGGGGAGGAGGGGTACTGCTCTTACAGTAGACCCCGCACCACTTCCCAGCACCCACCTCTGAGCAACCTCCAACATCTTGTATCTCTAGTTCCGGAGGATAAGACACATTCCTCAGGCCTCCGAGGGCATTACACATCTGTAGCATACGTAAACTCAAGGAGGAATATACATGTAAAGTTTAAGAACAAATAAATCTTAAAGTAAAAAATAAAATAAATAAGAAAAATAGATTCCACTACAGCCAAGGAGCCTCATGCCTGTAGTCTTAGCTCTCTGGAGACTGAGACAAGAGGCTTGCTATGAATTGAAGACCAGCCTGAAACTACATAGTAAGTATCTTTGTCAAAAAAACAAAACAAACAACAACTACAACAAGAAAAATACCAGTGACGGTGAAAACTCCTATTAGCTTTAACTACTGGCAACCCTATTCCAGGAGTTCAACTATTTTCAAGGAAACTCAGACTCTTACAACTCCAGACTGCACAGGCACAAAGTCCTGAGGGAGACATCTTTAGACAAAGGGGAAGCAGAATGAAGTGTTGAGAAGGAAGCTCCCACCTTAGCTTTAAAGACATGACACAGGATGGCTTCTCAACTACTAACTTAGAAATGATTGGAAAAGCCGGGCGGTGGTGGTGCACACCTTTAATCCCAGCACTTGGGAGGCAGAGGCAGGCGGGTCGCTGTGAGTTCGAGGCCAGCCTGGTCTACAAAAGCAAGCCCAGGATAGTCAAGGCTACACAGAGAAACTCTGTCCCGAAAAACTTAAAAAAAAAAAAAAAGAAGAAAAGAAAAGAAATTATTGGGAACAAAACCGCGGAAGGCCATAGTCTTACGGTGCCATACAAAGAGCCTGCTAAAAGCAACTTCAGGAAGGGCTTGCTTTTGTTCACAGGTCGGAAGATGGTTCCCCACGGCAGAGAAGCCAAGGTGGCGCGGATTCATATCAGTGATCATTAAGGAGAGAGAAAGGAAACTGGGCCGAAGCTGGCTTTCTGCTTTTTCTGCAGCCCAGAACCCAAATCCAGGGAGCAGTGCAACATGCTTTTATTACAGATTTTTTTTTTTTTTGCCTCCATTAAACTAATTAACATAATTCCTCATGCCCAGGTCCATAAGTTAACCGATCTCTCGCAGGTGTTCCTAGAGACCCTACTTGGATGAATTCCAGCCACGATGAGAACACTGTCAGGTGTAAGTACTGAGCTAGCCTGCTGTCTTTTGAGCTAAGACCGAGTCTAGTAGCTCAGAAAGATAGCTCCAGCGTTAGGAGCACTGGCTAGGCTAGGCATGGTGGCACTCACCTTTAATCTCTGAGTTCGAGGCCATCCTGGTCTATATAGCAAGTTCCAGGCCAACCAAAGCTACACTATGAGACCCCCATCTCAAAACAAACATACAAATAGCACTGGCTACTCTTGCAGAAGATCCAGATTCAATCCCAGCATCCACATGGCAGTTCACAGCCATCTGAAACTCCAGTTCTGAGAGATCCAACACCATCTTCTGGCCTCTGTGAGCAAGGAGTCCACACTAAGCAATGAGCACTGAGAATGCAGCCAGCATACCTATACACATGTTAAATATTTTTTAAACTGCTTAAAAAAATTTTTTTGAAACTAGCAGTACCTCCAACATAGGTTAATATGAAAACAGATAACAATTATTCTGTCCTAACCACGGATTTAAAAAAAAAGAGGAAGAAGAGCCAGGTGTGGTGTCACACGCCTTTAATCCCATCACTAAGGAGGTATAGGAAGGCGGATCCTTATGAGTTCAAGGCCAGCCTGGTCTACAAGGAGAGTCTAGGACAGCCAAGGCTACAGAGAGAAACCCTGTCTCAAAAAATCAAACAAAACAAAAGTAAAAGTGTCGCCTGCACATTTGAAGTGGCGGACATTATATTCCTGGATTCAAATGCTTCAAGTCTTATAAAAGTATAGCTCTGGGGGTAAAAAATTGAGCCCAGCATGGTAGCACATGCCTTTAATAGCAGCATTCCAGAGATGGAGGCAGGTGGATCACTGTGACCTCAAGGCCAGTCTGATCTAAAAAACCTGGGTCCAGAAGAGCCCAGGATAGAGAGAAATCCTGTCTGGGAAAGAAAAAAGAAAAAAGAAATTGGGGGGGGGGGTGTTTGGTAGGTTTTTTGTTTTGTTTTGTTTTTTGTTTGGTTTCGGGGGGTTTCATTTTTGGTTTATTTGTTTTTTGTTTGGTTATTTGGGGGTTTGGGTTTTTTGTTTTGTTTTGTTTTTCTTTGGGGGGGGAGTTGGTTTTTTAAGACAGAGTTTCTCTGTGTGGCCTTGGTTTTCCTAGACTCCCTTTGTAGACCAGGCTGGCCTCAAATTCAGAGATCTTCCTGCCTCTGCCTCTACCTCCTGAGTGCTGGGATTATAGACATGAGCTTCTACCGCCAGTGATCGCTGAAATTTTTTGAGTTTTTCATTAACTGTAAGAATTCTCCTTACAACTCATCTAATTCTAAATTAGGGAGTTTTAATATTTTTAATTTATTCTTTAGGTATGAGTGTTTTGCTTTTGATCATGATCTTTATTAAAGCAATAAAAGTAAACTGAACACAACAACAAGCTATATAGTGAAATTCATGCACTAACAATTATATTATACCAAACATATTACATTACTATGATGAGGCAGTTAGGCAGTTTTTTGTTTAAAGCATACTAACACCTTTACTGAAAAAAGAATGGGGAAAATGTTTTTTACAAAAACAAGGAGAATGAAAAAGAAAAAAAACACTAATCAAGCAACCAGAAACAGAGAAACTTCCACGCCCCATCTTATAGAGCTAGAGAAAAAGGCATCATGTCCTCTAATCCACTTCCTCATCAAACTTCCAAGCTCTTCCTGTCTCTCCTGTCCCTGTCCCTTGGACACTGTTGGTGTTTCCTCTTGCTGTCTGTCCACATGACAACTGCTGGTAAGCATTAGCACAACAGGTCTCTTTAATCACTAACGCAGAAGGTAGACTCAAAAATGCCTTCCTGGCGCCTAACAAAACCAACAAATGTCAAATGGAAGTTCCCAAAGTGGTACCATCCCAAAGTACAGGATCTGATTGGCTGAAGCTTCAGCCAACTCAGGAGCTGGGTATATAGAGCAGTCAGAACCACAAACACTCATCTCCAAAGAAAGGCAGTGAGAAGGCTGGTGAGGTGGTGCCCTCCTTTATATCCCACCAATCAGAAGGCAGAGGCAGGGAGATCCCTGTGTGGTCCAGGACAGCCAGGGCTACAAGGGGAAAATAAAAAAAACAGTAAAAGACACAGACAAAAAAAAAAGTCACACAGGCCGAGGTACTTCTTATTCTCATTGATATTTTGGAGATCATAAAATCTATTCACTGAGAATTCTTTTGGCATCTCTCCATAGAGGACCAAACTTCAGAGAAAGCGACCAGCATCAGCAAACTGTCTCTGCCCTGTCCCCCTCAAAAAAAACCCTTATTTTCTTGTTTGAGACCATATCTATCTAGCCCAAGCTGACCCAAGCCTGCCTCTATCAACCCAGTTCTAGGATTAAAGGCGTACACCACCACACCTGGCTTTATTTCTTTTATTTTTGAGATTGTAACATAATCATATTACTGGGAAGGGCGATGCATGGGTTTGATCCCACCTTCGGAGAGGCAGACAAAGGCAGACAGACTTCTGTGAGTTCAAGGCCAGCCTGATCCACAAAGTGAGTTCCAGGCTAGCCAGGGTTTATAATACACAGACTACAGAAGAGACAGTATAGTCTGCCCAGACCTAGGAACACAGCTAGCAAATATATCAGGTGAGATAGTTTGTCCAAAGGGAAGAGAGTAACCCATAAAAGGCATTGAACATTAGGGAACTGGGTTTACTGGGTGTTTTCCATCACGGCACTGTCTTATGATTGGCAGACTTCTCTCAGAGAGATGCCCGTGAGTGACAGGATGGTGCGCCAATTCAAGTCCCTTCACAGTCCTTCAGATTTTTCTCAAAGGCTGGTGAAAATCCTCACACCAGCTTACACCAGGAGAAATCAGTCTTAGGTGGACCCTTTCTGCCTGATTACTGGAGACAGGCCCCAGCTATGTGCCTGCACCCTGAGAGCGGCATCCAAGTCAACTGTGGTCAGGCGTTGATTCTGGACACGCAGTAACATCTGTTGGCCTGGGGAGGGAATGGCAAACCATGGTGAAGCAACGGTTTAAAACTAGGCAACCAAATATTCTAGGGAACATGGTAGGGGAAGATCTCAGCCAGGCCCAGCCACCACAGGGTGGCTTCATGTAGTAAAACCTGGCTGTAACATACAGCTGTTTTCCTTTGAATGGATTTTGAGGAGCATCTGGATCCCCAGATCCCTGGGAGGCTGGGTGAGCATTTATAGGGTACCACACACCAATTATTAGACAGCTAATCAGCCCCTCAATCCCAATTCTGCCAAAGGCACCCACCTCGAGCCTGGTGGTAATTCTCCTGGCTACCCAAACTCCAAATCATATCCATCAGCCACTGCCTTGCTCTCAATGGTCCAACCACAGAGACTCGGGTCTGGCCTGAGGCGGTGAACCAAGCCTCCAGTTGAATGAGGGTGCCGCTGTGTTCCTCGATGCGTCGGAGGTGTAAGTCTTCATGGCCTGTACACAAAAGAGATGGTAGGGAGGAACAGAAGCACTAGCATTTGCTTTATGGACAGGAGCCCAGGAGAAGAGAAGTCTTGTGTAGCAGTTACCTCCAAGAACAAAAGCTTCCGTTTGGCCAGGTGTGGTGGCACACACCTTTAATCCCAACACCTGGGAGGCAGAGGCAGGCCAGCCTGGTCTACAAAGAAAGCCCTAGACAGCCAAGGCTACATAGAGAAACCATGTCTCGAAAAACCAAAAAACAAACAAACAAAAAAAAGCTTCTGTTTGGAGTAAAGCTGTACAACACAGAGAGTGGGAAAAGGAGATCAAATAGGTTGTGCCAATCACAGTGGTATATTCCTTTAATCTAAGCATTCAGGGGACAGAGGCAGGCAGATCCCTTTAAGGTCAAGGCCAGCCTGGTCTACATAACTAGTTCCAGGCCAGATAGCACAACATAGAGAGACATCATCTCAAAAATGAACAAAAAAAAAATCAAACATTCCTTCCTGCAAGAAAGCCTCTTAAGACAGAAGCAAACTACTTCGATAGATCTCTCAAAATTGACTAGACTCCCTGGCTACCAACGCCGCAAGATTATGTAAACCAGAAGGTTAGCTGTAGGGACAGTCAAGGATATACAGAGAAATACAGTAACACAGGCTCGAAAAACAAAAATAAGCCAAAACCCCCAAAAACAAAAGAGTATGTAAGGAGAGAAAAAAAATGCCAACAGTCACTCTCAGACAGACTGATCAACTGAGAAACTCAGTCTCAGAAACTGGGAGAAAGTAAAGACCATCTGAGCTACCTGAAAGATGCTCACACCCACTGGTCCACTAGGAAAGAACACACTCCAACCCACTGAACTGCCTGCAGGCTGCTTTTCAGGGTGCTCTGGGCCTCTAGCTTTGCAATCTGGAGTGTGCTATGGTGATACCGCTGACTTTCTACTCCTATGGGTAACCCTCACCTGTGTTCATACAAGCAACCCAACAAAACGTGAGTGATCCAAGTCCTACTTACAGTTTTCTTACTAGGCTATTCTTTGGTTCCCTATGTCACCTCCCCAGGGTGACTGTCACACAACTGAGCAACTGAGGCTGACTGACAGGAGGGGGGAAAAAAGGAGAAAGGTGGAAACCATGAAAGGTATAGGCCGAGGCTACCTACCAAATATGAGCTCCTCCTGGCTGTGGTCTATGAATAACACCAATGGGGCATCAAAGTTTTCAGGATTCATCCACCAGGCATTCTCACCGGCCACGTCCACTTCCATCTCAAATCGTCCCCCAACTTCAGAAGAAGGCAAGGCCAAGCAACTGATTGCAGAATGGTGTGGACAAGGCCTGGGCCCTGCTTTATACACTGGAGCTGAACACCCCACCCTTAACACACCTTAAGGTAGGGACCCACCCAGTGGGGGATTTTTTTAAAAGATTTATTTATTTAAGCCTGGTGGTGGTAGTGGTGGTGGTGATGGTGGTGGTGGCGGCGGTAGTGGTGCACACCTTTAATCCCAGCACTGGGGAGGCAGAGGCAGGAGGATCTCTGTAAATTCAAGGCCAGCCTGGTCTACAAAGTGAGGCCAGGACATTTTTTTTTCTTTTACCCTCTTTGGTATTTTTGTTTCTTTGCTTTGCTTGAGACAGGGTCTCTATGAAGCCCTGGCTGTCCTGGACCTCAAGTGATCCTCCTGCCTCTACCTCCTGAGCGCTAGGACTAAGGGTGTACTTCCCCACCCAGCCTTCTTCTTTCTTTATTTTTATTTGTATTTTCTTTTTTTTTTTTTAATTAATTTATTCATATTACATCTTGATTGTTAGCCCTTCCCCTGTTTCCTCCCATTCCTCCCTCCCTCCCACTTCCCCACTTCTCCCCTCCCCTATGTCTGTGATTGAGGGAGACTTCTTCCCCCTATGTATGCTCTAAGATTATTGAGTCTCTTCTTGGTAACTTGCTATCCTTCTTCTGAGTGCCACCAGGCCTCCCCATCCAGGGGACATGGTCAGAAAAGGGGCACCAGAGTTCACGTGAGAATCAGATCTCACTCTCCACTCAACAGTGGAGAATATCGTGTTCGTCGGCTAGGTCTTGGTAGGGGTTCGAAGTTTACTGCCTATTTATTTGTATTTTCTGTGACACAGTTTCTCTAAGTAGTCTTGCTAGTCCAAGACTCCCTCTGTAGACCAGGCAGGCCTTGAACTCACAGTGATCTGCCTGCCTCTGCCTCCTGAGTGCTGGAATTAAAAGCTTCTACCACCACCTCTGAAGATTGATTTATTTATGTATATGATTGTTCAATCTACCTGTATGCCTACGGGACAGAAGAGGGTATCAGATCCCATTATAAATGGTTGTGAGCCACCATGTGGTTACTGGGAATTGAACTCAGGACCTCTGGAAGAGCAGCCAGTGTGCTTAACCACTGACCCATCTTTCCAGCTCCACTCACCCATCTTTTCAAGAAACATTTGTGTGTTTAGTAGATAAGATTAAGCCATCTGTCTTGTGAATTTTACTCAAGAATTACAAGCTTAGGAGACACCTACCCATCATGTCCTTAAATAAAAAAAAAATTAAAAAAAAAAACCCTAAACTCTTAGCATGAAACAGTCCCAAGGTAGGATCTGGAAGGAAATTACTTTCTTATATTACTGCTCTATCACAGAGTTCATGGCATACACCTATAATCCCAGCACTCTGGGAAGCAGAGGCTAATGGATCTCTGTGAGTTCAAGGCCATTACTTTCTTATACTACTGCTCTATCACAGAGTTCATGGCACACACCTATAATCCCAGCACTCTGGGAAGCAGAGGCTAATGGATCTCTGTGAGTTCAAGGCCAGCCTTGTCTATAAAGTGAGTCCAGAACAGAAACCCTGTCTCCAAAAACCAAAATAAATAAGTAAATAAATCCATCCATACATAAACAAAGTTATTGCTCTATATACTATCTACTGCCTTTCCTAATCTACAGGGCTCTGAGGCCCTTCTAACCTCAAAGATAAATACCCTCTAAAAATCAATAAGATAACAATGCACTGAGTTCGATGAGTTGGAATTGGATCTCCTATTCCAGTTTTAGTTGAGCAGGGTGGCCCTAGGTATTAAAGGATTTGAATCTTTATTATTGAAAGCAACTCAAGTGGCTTGGCCTTGAACCCACACACATAAATACAAATAAAGTATTTTGTTTTTAATTCCTCGTCTTTGACAGGGAGTGGTGGTACACACCTTTAATCCCAGGATTCAGGAGATAGAGGCAGGCAGATCCCTGTGAGACTGAGGCCAGCCTAGTCAACAGAGATAATTTTTATGGACAGCCAGGAATACACAGATAAGCTCTGTCTTGAGAAAACATAATAGTACTAGTAATAATAATAATATGATAATAGTCATCATGATCTTTGGTTGATTTAACTAATCAGAATGAGCTAGGGGCAGCGAAGCTATACTATATAAATGCAGGCTTGTTGGAAGCAGCAAGGGAGGGAGGTGGGAAGGGAGAGCAAGCCCTGGGGAGGGCAGGGAAGGAGAGAGGGCTGAGAGGTGGGAAAATGGCAAGAGGATCCAGATTGAATCCCAGCATCCACATGGCAGCTCATAACCATCCAGTTCTGAGAGATCCAACACCATCTTCTGTCCTCTGTGTGTAGGGAATCCACACGGAGCAATGAGCATTGAGCATGCCAGCAGAACACCTATACACATACTAATTTTCTAAACTGCTTTTAAAATTTTCTGGAACTACTTTAGCAGTACCTCCAACCTGAAAACAGACAAAATTATTCTGTCCTAACTTCTGGCTTAAAAGAAAGAAAGAAAGAAAGAAAGAAAGAAAGAAAGAAAGAAAGAAATAGCCAGGCTTGGTGGCACACGCCTGGAATCCTAGCACTCAGGGAGGCAGTAGGAGGCTGATTTCTGGGAGTCCAGCCCAGCCTGGTCTACAAGGCAAGTCCAGAACGGCCAAGGCTACACAGAGAAATCCTGTCTCGAAAAAAACAAAAAAGAAAAATCGGTCCCTGGCCTTGAAGTGGCAGGTATCAGTTCCCTGGTTTCAAATTGTTCAAGTCTGATACCAGCATAGCTCTGGGGGAAAAACACTGAGCCAGGTGTGGTGGCACACGCCTTTAATCCCAACACTTGGGAGGCAGAGGCAGGCAGATCCTTGTGAGTTGTGAGTTGTGAGTTGTGGGCCAGTCTGGTCTAAAAGTGAATCCTGGACAGCCAAGGTTATATGAAGAAACTGTGTTTCTCAAAAAACCAAGGTAAAAAAAAAAAATTGAGTGCTAGGACTATAGGTGTGCACCAATGCACCCGGCTATATCTGTTGTTGTTATTATTGTTGTTGTTGTTGTATTTTTTTTGTTTTTTCATTAACTGTAAGAATTCTCCTTACAACTCATCTAATTCTAAAGTATTGAATTTTGATTTTTTAAATGTATTCTCTAGGTCTGATGACTGATTTGTTTTGGTCATGATCTTTATTAAAACAATAAAAAGTAATCTAGAACACCCCTACAAGCTACAGAGTGAAATTCTACATATTTTTTTAAAAACACTCAAAAAACAAAAAAGATTGCCCAATTTTATCCTAA
The DNA here is from genome assembly GCF_964271855.1 of Acomys minous. Lineage (NCBI taxonomy): Eukaryota > Metazoa > Chordata > Mammalia > Rodentia > Muridae > Acomys > Acomys minous. Next base: position 69,717,125 of record NC_140495.1, on the reverse strand, counting down.
TACCTTCACTTACAGTCATGTTACATCAACTACATTATAAAAAATGATGGAGCAGTTAAGGTTTTTGGTGTAAAGCATACTAGCACCTTTGCTGAAAAAGAACTGGGAAAATGTTTTTACAAAAACAAGGAGAGAGAATGAAGAAGAAGAAAAAAAAACACAAGTGAAGCAACCACAAATGCAGAAACTTCCAAGCCCATCTCACAGAGCTGGAGAAAAAGGCAACATGTCCTTTAATCCACTTCCTCATCAAACTTCCAAGCTCTTCCTGCCTCTCCTGTCCCTGTCCCTTGGACACTGTTGGTGTTTCCTCTTGCTGTCTGTCCACATGACAACTGCTGGTAAGCATTAGCACAACAGGTCTCTTTAATCACTAACGCAGAAGGTAGACTCAAAAATGCCTTCCTGGCGCCTAACAAAACCAACAAATGTCAAATGGAAGTTCCCAAAGTGGTACCATCCCAAAGTACAGGATCTGATTGGCTGAAGCTTCAGCCAACTCAGGAGCTGGGTATATAGAGCAGTCAGAACCACAAACACTCATCTCCAAAGAAAGACAGTGAGAAGGCTGGTGAGGTGGTGCCCTCCTTTATCCCACCAATCAGAAGGCAGAGGCAGGGAGATCCCTGTGCAGTCCAGGACAGCCAGGAATACAAGGGGAAAATAAAAAAGACAGTAAATGACACAGACCAAAAAAAAAAAAAAGTCACACAGGCTTCTTATTCTCATTGATATTTTGGAGATCATAAAATCTATTCACTGAGAAATCTTTTGGCATCTCTCCATAGAGGACCAAACTTCAGAGGAAGCGACCAGCATCAGCAAACTGTCTCTGCTTTGTCCCCCTCAAGAAAAGCCCTTATTTTCTTGTTTGAGACCATATCTATCTAGCCCAAGCTGACCCAAGCCTGCCTCTGTCAACCCAGTTCTAGGATTAAAGGCGTACACCACCACACCTGGCTTTATTTCTTTTATTTTTGAGATTGTAACATAATCATATTACTGGGCAGGGCAATGCATGGGTTTGATCCCACCTTCGGAGAGGCAGACAAAGGCAGACAGACTTCTGTGAGTTCAAGGCCAGCCTGATCCACAAAGTGAGTTCCAGGCTAGCCAGGGTTTATAATACACAGACTACAGAAGAGACAGTATAGTCTGCCCAGACCTAGGAACACAGCTAGCAAATATATCAGGTGGGATAGTTTGTCCAAAGGGAAGAGAGTAACCCATAAAAGGCATTGAACATTAGGTAACTGGGTTTACTGGGTGTTTTCCATCACGGCACTGTCTTATGATTGGCAGACTTCTCTCAGAGAGATGCCCGTGAGTGACAGGATGGTGGGCCAATTCAAGTCCCTTCACAGTCCTTCAGATTTTTCTCAAAGGCTGGTGAAAATCCTCACATCGTAGCTTACACCAGGAGAAATCAGTCTTAGGTGGACCCTTTCTGCCTGATTACTGGAGACAGGCCCCAGCTATGTGCCTGCACCCTGAGAGCGGCATCCAAGTCAACTGTGGTCAGGCGTTGATTCTGGACACGCAGTAACATCTGTTGGCCTGGGGAGGGAATGGCAAACCATGGTGAAGCAACGGTTTAAAACTAGGCAACCAAATATTCTAGGGAACATGGTAGGGGAAGATCTCAGCCAGGCCCAGCCACCACAGGTGGCTTCATGCAGTAAAACCTGGCTGTAACATACAGCTGTTTTCCTTTGAATGGATTTTGAGGAGCATCTGGATCCCCAGATCCCTGGGATGCTGGGTGAGCATTTATAGGGTACCACACACCAATTATTAGACAGCTAATCAGCCCCTCGATCCCAATTCTGCCAAAGGCACCCACCTCGAGCCTGGTGGTAATTCTCCTGGCTACCCAAACTCCAAATCATATCCATCAGCCACTGCCTTGCTCTCAATGGTCCAACCACAGAGACTCGGGTCTGGCCTGAGGCGGTGAACCAAGCCTCCAGTTGAATGAGGGTGCCGCTGTGTTCCTCGATGCGTCGGAGGTGTAAGTCTTCATGGCCTGTACACAAAAGAGATGGCAGGAGGAACAGAAGCACTAGCATTTGCTTTATGGACAGGAGCCCAGGAGAAGAGAAGTCTTGTGTAGCAGTTACCTCCAAGAACAAAAGCTTCTGTTTGGCCAGGTGTGGTGGCACACACCTTTAATCCCAACACCTGGGAGGCAGAGGCAGGCCAGCCTGGTCTACAAAGAAAGCCCTAGACAGCCAAGGCTACATAGAGAAACCATGTCTCGAAAAACCAAAAAACAAACAAACAAAAAAAAGCTTCTGTTTGGAGTAAAGCTGTACAACACAGAGAGTGGGAAAAGGAGATCAAATAGGTTGTGCCAATCACAGTGGTATATTCCTTTAATCTAAGCATTCAGGGGACAGAGGCAGGCAGATCCCTTTAAGGTCAAGGCCAGCCTGGTCTACATAACTAGTTCCAGGCCAGATAGCACAACATAGAGAGACATCATCTCAAAAATGAACAAAAAAAAATCAAACATTCCTTCCTGCAAGAAAGCCTCTTAAGACAGAAGCAAACAACTTCGATAGATCTCTCAAAATTGACTAGACTCCCTGGCTATCAACGCCGCAAGATTATGTAAGCCAGAAGGTTAGCTGTAGGGACAGTCAAGGATATACAGAGAAATACAGTAACACAGGCTCGAAAAACAAAAACAAGCCAAAACCCCCAAAAACAAAAGAGTATGTAAGGAGAGAAAAAAAATGCCAACAGTCACTCTCAGACAGACTGATCAACTGAGAAACTCAGTCTCAGAAACTGGGAGAAAGTAAAGACCATCTGAGCTACCTGAAAGATGCTCACACCCACTGGTCCACTAGGAAAGAACACACTCCAACCCACTGAACTGCCTGCAGGCTGCTTTTCAGGGTGCTCTGGGCCTCTAGCTTTGCAATCTGGAGTATGCTATGGTGATACCGCTGACTTTCTACTCCTATGGGTAACCCTCACCTGTGTTCATACAAGCAACCCAACAAAACGTGAGTGATCCAAGTCCTACTTACAGTTTTCTTACTAGGCTATTCTTTGGTTCCCTATGTCACCTCCCCAGGGTGACTGTCACACAACTGAGCAACTGAGGCTGACTGACAGGAGGGGGGGGAAAAAAGGAGAAAGGTGGAAACCATGAAAGGTATAGGCCGAGGCTACCTACCAAATATGAGCTCCTCCTGGCTGTGGTCTATGAATAACACCAATGGGGCATCAAAGTTTTCAGGGTTCATCCACCAGGCATTCTCACCGGCCGCGTCCACTTCCATCTCAAATCGTCCCCCAACTTCAGAAGAAGGCAAGGCCAAGCAACTGACTGCAGAATGGTGTGGACAAGGCCTGGGCCCTGCTTTATACACTGGAGCTGAACACCCCACCCTTAACACACCTTAAGGTAGGGACCCACCCAGTGGGGGATTTTTTAAAAAGATTTATTTATTTAAGCCTGGTGGTGGTAGTGGTGGTGGTGATGGTGGTGGTGATGGCAGTAGTGGTGCACACCTTTAATCCCAGCACTGGGGAGGCAGAGGCAGGAGGATCTCTGTAAATTCAAGGCCAGCCTGGTCTACAAAGTGAGGCCAGGACTTTTTTTTTTTCTTTTACCCTCTTTGGTATTTTTGTTTCTTTGCTTTGCTTGAGACAGGGTCTCTATGAAGCCCTGGCTGTCCTGGACCTCAAGTGATCCTCCTGCCTCTACCTCCTGAGCGCTAGGACTAAGAGTGTACTTCCCCACCCAGCCTCCTTCTTTCTTTATTTTTATTTGTATTTTCTGTGACACAGTTTCTCTAAGTAGTCTTGCTAGTCCAAGACTCCCTCTGTAGACCAGGCAGGCCTTGAACTCACAGTGATCTGCTTGCCTCTGCCTCCTGAGTGTTGGAATTAAAGGCTTCTACCACCACCTCTGAAGATTGATTTATTTATGTATATGATTGTTCAATCTGCCTGTATGCCTACGGGACAGAAGAGGGTATCAGATCCCATTATAAACGGTTGTGAGCCACCATGTGGTTACTGGGAATTGAACTCAGGATCTCTGGGAGAGCAGCCAGCGTTCTTAACCGCTGACCATCTTTCCAACTCCACTCACCCATCTTTTCAAGAAACATTTGTGTGTTTAGTAGATAAGATTAAGCCATCTGTCTTGTGAACTTTACTCAAGAATTACAAGCTTAGGAGACACCTACCCAACATGTCCTTAAATTAAAAAAAAAAAAAATCCCTAAACTCTTAGCATGAAACAGTCCCAAGGTAGGATCTGGAAGAAAATTACTTTCTTATACTACTGCTCTATCACAGAGTTCATGGCACACACCTATAATCCCAGCACTCTGGGAAGCAGAGGCTAATGGATCTCTGTGAGTTCAAGGCCAGCCTGGTCTATAAAGTGAGTCCAGAACAGCAAAGGCTACACACAGAAACCCTGTCTCCAAAAACCAAAATAAATAAGTAAATAAATCCATACATACATAAACAAAGTTATTGCTCTATATACTATCTACTGCCTTTCCTAATCTACAGGGCTCTGAGGCCCTTCGAACCTCAAAGATAAATACCCTCTAAAAATCAATAAGATAACAATGCACTGAGTTCGATGAGCTGGAATTGGATCTCCTATTCCAGTTTTAGTTGAGTAGGGTGGCCCTAGGTATTAAAGGATTTGAATCTTTATTATTGAAAGCAACTCAAGTGGCTTGGCCTTGAACCCACACACATAAATACAAATAAAGTATTTTGTTTTTAATTCCTCGTCTTTGACAGGGAGTGGTGGTGCACACCTTTAATCCCAGGATTCAGGAGACAGAGGCAGGCAGATCCCTGTGAGACTGAGGCCAGCCTAGTCAACAGAGATAATTTTTATGGACAGCCAGGGATACACAGATAAGCTCTGTCTTGAGAAAACATAATAGTACTAGTAATAATAATAATATGATAATAGTCATCATGATCTTTGGTTGATTTAACTAATCAGAATGAGCTAGGGGCAGCGAAGCTATACTATATAAATGCAGGCTTGTTGGAAGCAGCAAGGGAGGGAGGTGGGAAGGGAGAGCAAGCCCTGGGGAGGGCAGGGAAGGAGAGAGGGCTGAGAGGTGGGAAAATGGCAAGAGGATCCAGATTGAATCCCAGCATCCACATGGCAGCTCATAACCATCCAGTTCTGAGAGATCCAACACCATCTTCTGTCCTCTGTGTGTAGGGAATTCACACGGAGCAATGAACACTGAGCATGCCGGCAGAACACCTATACACATACTAATTTTCTAAACTGCTTTTAAAATTTTCTGGAACTACTTTAGCAGTACCTCCAACCTGAAAACAGACAAAATTATTCTGTCCTAACTTCTGGCTTAAAAGAAAGAAAGAAAGAAAGAAAGAAAGAAAGAAAGAAAGAAAGAAATAGCCAGGCTTGGTGGCACACGCCTGGAATCCTAGCACTCAGGGAGGCAGTAGGAGGCTGATTTCTGGGAGTCCAGCCCAGCCTGGTCTACAAGGCAAGTCCAGAACGGCCAAGGCTACACAGAGAAATCCTGTCTCGAAAAAAACAAAAAAGAAAAATCGGTCCCTGGCCTTGAAGTGGCAGGTATCAGTTCCCTGGTTTCAAATTGTTCAAGTCTGATACCAGCATAGCTCTGGGGGAAAAAAACTGAGCCAGGTGTGGTGGCACACGCCTTTAATCCCAACACTTGGGAGGCAGAGGCAGGCAGATCCTTGTGAGTTGTGGGCCAGTCTGGTCTAAAAGTGAATCCTAGACAGCCAAGGTTATATGAAGAAACTGTGTTTCTCAAAAAACCAAGGTAAAAAAAAATTGAGTGCTGGGATAATAGGTGTGAACCAATGCACCCGGCTATATCTGTTTGTTGTTGTTATTATTGTTGTTGTTGTATTTTTTTTTTTGTTTTTTCATTAACTGTAAGAATTCTCCTTACAACTCATCTAATTCTAAAGTATTGAATTTTGATTTTTTAAATGTATTCTCTAGGTCTGATGACTGATTTGTTTTGGTCATGATCTTTATTAAAACAATAAAAAGTAATCTAGAACACCACTACAAGCTACAGAGTGACATTCTACATATTTTTTAAAAACACTCAAAAAACAAAAAAGATTGCCCAATCTTATCCTAATACCTTCACTTACAGTCATGTCACATCAACTACATTATAAAAAATGATGGAGCAGTTAAGGTTTTTGGTGTAAAGCATACTAGCACCTTTGCTGAAAAAGAACTGGGAAAATGTTTTTACGAAAACAAGGAGAGAGAATGAAGAAGAAGAAAAAAAACACAAGTGAAGCAACCACAAACGCAGAAACTTCCAAGCCCATCTCACAGAGCTGGAGAAAAAGGCAACATGTCCTTTAATCCACTTCCTCATCAAACTTCCAAGCTCTTCCTGCCTCTCCTGTCCCTGTCCCTTGGACACTGTTGGTGTTTCCTCTTGCTGTCTGTCCACATGACAACTGCTGGTAAGCATTAGCACAACAGGTCTCTTTAATCACTAACGCAGAAGGTAGACTCAAAAATGCCTTCCTGGCGCCTAACAAAACCAACAAATGTCAAATGGAAGTTCCCAAAGTGGTACCATCCCAAAGTACAGGATCTGATTGGCTGAAGCTTCAGCCAACTCAGGAGCTGGGTATATAGAGCAGTCAGAACCACAAACACTCATCTCCAAAGAAAGACAGTGAGAAGGCTGGTGAGGTGGTGCCCTCCTTTATCCCACCAATCAGAAGGCAGAGGCAGGGAGATCCCTGTGCAGTCCAGGACAGCCAGGAATACAAAGGGAAAATAAAAAAGACAGTAAATGACACAGACCAAAAAAAAAAAAAAAAAAGTCACACAGGCTTCTTATTCTCATTGATATTTTGGAGATCATAAAATCTATTCACTGAGAAATCTTTTGGCATCTCTCCATAGAGGACCAAACTTCAGAGGAAGCGACCAGCATCAGCAAACTGTCTCTGCTTTGTCCCCCTCAAGAAAAGCCCTTATTTTCTTGTTTGAGACCATATCTATCTAGCCCAAGCTGACCCAAGCCTGCCTCTGTCAACCCAGTTCTAGGATTAAAGGCGTACACCACCACACCTGGCTTTATTTCTTTTATTTTTGAGATTGTAACATAATCATATTACTGGGCAGGGCAATGCATGGGTTTGATCCCACCTTCGGAGAGGCAGACAAAGGCAGACAGACTTCTGTGAGTTCAAGGCCAGCCTGATCCACAAAGTGAGTTCCAGGCTAGCCAGGGTTTATAATACACAGACTACAGAAGAGACAGTATAGTCTGCCCAGACCTAGGAACACAGCTAGCAAATATATCAGGTGGGATAGTTTGTCCAAAGGGAAGAGAGTAACCCATAAAAGGCATTGAACATTAGGTAACTGGGTTTACTGGGTGTTTTCCATCACGGCACTGTCTTATGATTGGCAGACTTCTCTCAGAGAGATGCCCGTGAGTGACAGGATGGTGGGCCAATTCAAGTCCCTTCACAGTCCTTCAGATTTTTCTCAAAGGCTGGTGAAAATCCTCACATCGTAGCTTACACCAGGAGAAATCAGTCTTAGGTGGACCCTTTCTGCCTGATTACTGGAGACAGGCCCCAGCTATGTGCCTGCACCCTGAGAGCGGCATCCAAGTCAACTGTGGTCAGGCGTTGATTCTGGACACGCAGTAACATCTGTTGGCCTGGGGAGGGAATGGCAAACCATGGTGAAGCAACGGTTTAAAACTAGGCAACCAAATATTCTAGGGAACATGGTAGGGGAAGATCTCAGCCAGGCCCAGCCACCACAGGTGGCTTCATGCAGTAAAACCTGGCTGTAACATACAGCTGTTTTCCTTTGAATGGATTTTGAGGAGCATCTGGATCCCCAGATCCCTGGGATGCTGGGTGAGCATTTAGGGTACCACACACCAATTATTAGACAGCTAATCAGCCCCTCGATCCCAATTCTGCCAAAGGCACCCACCTCGAGCCTGGTGGTAATTCTCCTGGCTACCCAAACTCCAAATCATATCCATCAGCCACTGCCTTGCTCTCAATGGTCCAACCACAGAGACTCGGGTCTGGCCTGAGGCGGTGAACCAAGCCTCCAGTTGAATGAGGGTGCCGCTGTGTTCCTCGATGCGTCGGAGGTGTAAGTCTTCATGGCCTGTACACAAAAGAGATGGCAGGAGGAACAGAAGCACTAGCATTTGCTTTATGGACAGGAGCCCAGGAGAAGAGAAGTCTTGTGTAGCAGTTACCTCCAAGAACAAAAGCTTCTGTTTGGCCAGGTGTGGTGGCACACACCTTTAATCCCAACACCTGGGAGGCAGAGGCAGGCCAGCCTGGTCTACAAAGAAAGCCCTAGACAGCCAAGGCTACATAGAGAAACCATGTCTCGAAAAACCAAAAAACAAACAAACAAAAAAAAGCTTCTGTTTGGAGTAAAGCTGTACAACACAGAGAGTGGGAAAAGGAGATCAAATAGGTTGTGCCAATCACAGTGGTATATTCCTTTAATCTAAGCATTCAGGGGACAGAGGCAGGCAGATCCCTTTAAGGTCAAGGCCAGCCTGGTCTACATAACTAGTTCCAGGCCAGATAGCACAACATAGAGAGACATCATCTCAAAAATGAACAAAAAAAAATCAAACATTCCTTCCTGCAAGAAAGCCTCTTAAGACAGAAGCAAACAACTTCGATAGATCTCTCAAAATTGACTAGACTCCCTGGCTATCAACGCCGCAAGATTATGTAAGCCAGAAGGTTAGCTGTAGGGACAGTCAAGGATATACAGAGAAATACAGTAACACAGGCTCGAAAAACAAAAACAAGCCAAAACCCCCAAAAACAAAAGAGTATGTAAGGAGAGAAAAAAAATGCCAACAGTCACTCTCAGACAGACTGATCAACTGAGAAACTCAGTCTCAGAAACTGGGAGAAAGTAAAGACCATCTGAGCTACCTGAAAGATGCTCACACCCACTGGTCCACTAGGAAAGAACACACTCCAACCCACTGAACTGCCTGCAGGCTGCTTTTCAGGGTGCTCTGGGCCTCTAGCTTTGCAATCTGGAGTATGCTATGGTGATACCGCTGACTTTCTACTCCTATGGGTAACCCTCACCTGTGTTCATACAAGCAACCCAACAAAACGTGAGTGATCCAAGTCCTACTTACAGTTTTCTTACTAGGCTATTCTTTGGTTCCCTATGTCACCTCCCCAGGGTGACTGTCACACAACTGAGCAACTGAGGCTGACTGACAGGAGGGGGGGGAAAAAAGGAGAAAGGTGGAAACCATGAAAGGTATAGGCCGAGGCTACCTACCAAATATGAGCTCCTCCTGGCTGTGGTCTATGAATAACACCAATGGGGCATCAAAGTTTTCAGGGTTCATCCACCAGGCATTCTCACCGGCCGCGTCCACTTCCATCTCAAATCGTCCCCCAACTTCAGAAGAAGGCAAGGCCAAGCAACTGACTGCAGAATGGTGTGGACAAGGCCTGGGCCCTGCTTTATACACTGGAGCTGAACACCCCACCCTTAACACACCTTAAGGTAGGGACCCACCCAGTGGGGGATTTTTTAAAAAGATTTATTTATTTAAGCCTGGTGGTGGTAGTGGTGGTGGTGATGGTGGTGGTGGCGGCAGTAGTGGTGCACACCTTTAATCCCAGCACTGGGGAGGCAGAGGCAGGAGGATCTCTGTAAATTCAAGGCCAGCCTGGTCTACAAAGTGAGGCCAGGACTTTTTTTTTTTCTTTTACCCTCTTTGGTATTTTTGTTTCTTTGCTTTGCTTGAGACAGGGTCTCTATGAAGCCCTGGCTGTCCTGGACCTCAAGTGATCCTCCTGCCTCTACCTCCTGAGCGCTAGGACTAAGAGTGTACTTCCCCACCCAGCCTCCTTCTTTCTTTATTTTTATTTGTATTTTCTGTGACACAGTTTCTCTAAGTAGTCTTGCTAGTCCAAGACTCCCTCTGTAGACCAGGCAGGCCTTGAACTCACAGTGATCTGCTTGCCTCTGCCTCCTGAGTGTTGGAATTAAAGGCTTCTACCACCACCTCTGAAGATTGATTTATTTATGTATATGATTGTTCAATCTGCCTGTATGCCTACGGGACAGAAGAGGGTATCAGATCCCATTATAAACGGTTGTGAGCCACCATGTGGTTACTGGGAATTGAACTCAGGATCTCTGGGAGAGCAGCCAGCGTTCTTAACCGCTGACCATCTTTCCAACTCCACTCACCCATCTTTTCAAGAAACATTTGTGTGTTTAGTAGATAAGATTAAGCCATCTGTCTTGTGAACTTTACTCAAGAATTACAAGCTTAGGAGACACCTACCCAACATGTCCTTAAATTAAAAAAAAAAAAAATCCCTAAACTCTTAGCATGAAACAGTCCCAAGGTAGGATCTGGAAGAAAATTACTTTCTTATACTACTGCTCTATCACAGAGTTCATGGCACACACCTATAATCCCAGCACTCTGGGAAGCAGAGGCTAATGGATCTCTGTGAGTTCAAGGCCAGCCTGGTCTATAAAGTGAGTCCAGAACAGCAAAGGCTACACACAGAAACCCTGTCTCCAAAAACCAAAATAAATAAGTAAATAAATCCATACATACATAAACAAAGTTATTGCTCTATATACTATCTACTGCCTTTCCTAATCTACAGGGCTCTGAGGCCCTTCGAACCTCAAAGATAAATACCCTCTAAAAATCAATAAGATAACAATGCACTGAGTTCGATGAGCTGGAATTGGATCTCCTATTCCAGTTTTAGTTGAGTAGGGTGGCCCTAGGTATTAAAGGATTTGAATCTTTATTATTGAAAGCAACTCAAGTGGCTTGGCCTTGAACCCACACACATAAATACAAATAAAGTATTTTGTTTTTAATTCCTCGTCTTTGACAGGGAGTGGTGGTGCACACCTTTAATCCCAGGATTCAGGAGACAGAGGCAGGCAGATCCCTGTGAGACTGAGGCCAGCCTAGTCAACAGAGATAATTTTTATGGACAGCCAGGGATACACAGATAAGCTCTGTCTTGAGAAAACATAATAGTACTAGTAATAATAATAATATGATAATAGTCATCATGATCTTTGGTTGATTTAACTAATCAGAATGAGCTAGGGGCAGCGAAGCTATACTATATAAATGCAGGCTTGTTGGAAGCAGCAAGGGAGGGAGGTGGGAAGGGAGAGCAAGCCCTGGGGAGGGCAGGGAAGGAGAGAGGGCTGAGAGGTGGGAAAATGGCAAGAGGATCCAGATTGAATCCCAGCATCCACATGGCAGCTCATAACCATCCAGTTCTGAGAGATCCAACACCATCTTCTGTCCTCTGTGTGTAGGGAATTCACACGGAGCAATGAACACTGAGCATGCCGGCAGAACACCTATACACATACTAATTTTCTAAACTGCTTTTAAAATTTTCTGGAACTACTTTAGCAGTACCTCCAACCTGAAAACAGACAAAATTATTCTGTCCTAACTTCTGGCTTAAAAGAAAGAAAGAAAGAAAGAAAGAAAGAAAGAAAGAAAGAAAGAAAGAAATAGCCAGGCTTGGTGGCACACGCCTGGAATCCTAGCACTCAGGGAGGCAGTAGGAGGCTGATTTCTGGGAGTCCAGCCCAGCCTGGTCTACAAGGCAAGTCCAGAACGGCCAAGGCTACACAGAGAAATCCTGTCTCGAAAAAAACAAAAAAGAAAAATCGGTCCCTGGCCTTGAAGTGGCAGGTATCAGTTCCCTGGTTTCAAATTGTTCAAGTCTGATACCAGCATAGCTCTGGGGGAAAAAAACTGAGCCAGGTGTGGTGGCACACGCCTTTAATCCCAACACTTGGGAGGCAGAGGCAGGCAGATCCTTGTGAGTTGTGGGCCAGTCTGGTCTAAAAGTGAATCCTAGACAGCCAAGGTTATATGAAGAAACTGTGTTTCTCAAAAAACCAAGGTAAAAAAAAATTGAGTGCTGGGATAATAGGTGTGAACCAATGCACCCGGCTATATCTGTTTGTTGTTGTTATTATTGTTGTTGTTGTTGTATTTTTTTTTTTGTTTTTTCATTAACTGTAAGAATTCTCCTTACAACTCATCTAATTCTAAAGTATTGAATTTTGATTTTTTAAATGTATTCTCTAGGTCTGATGACTGATTTGTTTTGGTCATGATCTTTATTAAAACAATAAAAAGTAATCTAGAACACCACTACAAGCTACAGAGTGACATTCTACATATTTTTTAAAAACACTCAAAAAACAAAAAAGATTGCCCAATCTTATCCTAATACCTTCACTTACAGTCATGTCACATCAACTACATTATAAAAAATGATGGAGCAGTTAAGGTTTTTGGTGTAAAGCATACTAGCACCTTTGCTGAAAAAGAACTGGGAAAATGTTTTTACGAAAACAAGGAGAGAGAATGAAGAAGAAGAAAAAAAACACAAGTGAAGCAACCACAAACGCAGAAACTTCCAAGCCCATCTCACAGAGCTGGAGAAAAAGGCAACATGTCCTTTAATCCACTTCCTCATCAAACTTCCAAGCTCTTCCTGCCTCTCCTGTCCCTGTCCCTTGGACACTGTTGGTGTTTCCTCTTGCTGTCTGTCCACATGACAACTGCTGGTAAGCATTAGCACAACAGGTCTCTTTAATCACTAACGCAGAAGGTAGACTCAAAAATGCCTTCCTGGCGCCTAACAAAACCAACAAATGTCAAATGGAAGTTCCCAAAGTGGTACCATCCCAAAGTACAGGATCTGATTGGCTGAAGCTTCAGCCAACTCAGGAGCTGGGTATATAGAGCAGTCAGAACCACAAACACTCATCTCCAAAGAAAGACAGTGAGAAGGCTGGTGAGGTGGTGCCCTCCTTTATCCCACCAATCAGAAGGCAGAGGCAGGGAGATCCCTGTGCAGTCCAGGACAGCCAGGAATACAAAGGGAAAATAAAAAAGACAGTAAATGACACAGACCAAAAAAAAAAAAAAAAAAGTCACACAGGCTTCTTATTCTCATTGATATTTTGGAGATCATAAAATCTATTCACTGAGAAATCTTTTGGCATCTCTCCATAGAGGACCAAACTTCAGAGGAAGCGACCAGCATCAGCAAACTGTCTCTGCTTTGTCCCCCTCAAGAAAAGCCCTTATTTTCTTGTTTGAGACCATATCTATCTAGCCCAAGCTGACCCAAGCCTGCCTCTGTCAACCCAGTTCTAGGATTAAAGGCGTACACCACCACACCTGGCTTTATTTCTTTTATTTTTGAGATTGTAACATAATCATATTACTGGGCAGGGCAATGCATGGGTTTGATCCCACCTTCGGAGAGGCAGACAAAGGCAGACAGACTTCTGTGAGTTCAAGGCCAGCCTGATCCACAAAGTGAGTTCCAGGCTAGCCAGGGTTTATAATACACAGACTACAGAAGAGACAGTATAGTCTGCCCAGACCTAGGAACACAGCTAGCAAATATATCAGGTGGGATAGTTTGTCCAAAGGGAAGAGAGTAACCCATAAAAGGCATTGAACATTAGGTAACTGGGTTTACTGGGTGTTTTCCATCACGGCACTGTCTTATGATTGGCAGACTTCTCTCAGAGAGATGCCCGTGAGTGACAGGATGGTGGGCCAATTCAAGTCCCTTCACAGTCCTTCAGATTTTTCTCAAAGGCTGGTGAAAATCCTCACATCGTAGCTTACACCAGGAGAAATCAGTCTTAGGTGGACCCTTTCTGCCTGATTACTGGAGACAGGCCCCAGCTATGTGCCTGCACCCTGAGAGCGGCATCCAAGTCAACTGTGGTCAGGCGTTGATTCTGGACACGCAGTAACATCTGTTGGCCTGGGGAGGGAATGGCAAACCATGGTGAAGCAACGGTTTAAAACTAGGCAACCAAATATTCTAGGGAACATGGTAGGGGAAGATCTCAGCCAGGCCCAGCCACCACAGGTGGCTTCATGCAGTAAAACCTGGCTGTAACATACAGCTGTTTTCCTTTGAATGGATTTTGAGGAGCATCTGGATCCCCAGATCCCTGGGATGCTGGGTGAGCATTTAGGGTACCACACACCAATTATTAGACAGCTAATCAGCCCCTCGATCCCAATTCTGCCAAAGGCACCCACCTCGAGCCTGGTGGTAATTCTCCTGGCTACCCAAACTCCAAATCATATCCATCAGCCACTGCCTTGCTCTCAATGGTCCAACCACAGAGACTCGGGTCTGGCCTGAGGCGGTGAACCAAGCCTCCAGTTGAATGAGGGTGCCGCTGTGTTCCTCGATGCGTCGGAGGTGTAAGTCTTCATGGCCTGTACACAAAAGAGATGGCAGGAGGAACAGAAGCACTAGCATTTGCTTTATGGACAGGAGCCCAGGAGAAGAGAAGTCTTGTGTAGCAGTTACCTCCAAGAACAAAAGCTTCTGTTTGGCCAGGTGTGGTGGCACACACCTTTAATCCCAACACCTGGGAGGCAGAGGCAGGCCAGCCTGGTCTACAAAGAAAGCCCTAGACAGCCAAGGCTACATAGAGAAACCATGTCTCGAAAAACCAAAAAACAAACAAACAAAAAAAAGCTTCTGTTTGGAGTAAAGCTGTACAACACAGAGAGTGGGAAAAGGAGATCAAATAGGTTGTGCCAATCACAGTGGTATATTCCTTTAATCTAAGCATTCAGGGGACAGAGGCAGGCAGATCCCTTTAAGGTCAAGGCCAGCCTGGTCTACATAACTAGTTCCAGGCCAGATAGCACAACATAGAGAGACATCATCTCAAAAATGAACAAAAAAAAATCAAACATTCCTTCCTGCAAGAAAGCCTCTTAAGACAGAAGCAAACAACTTCGATAGATCTCTCAAAATTGACTAGACTCCCTGGCTATCAACGCCGCAAGATTATGTAAGCCAGAAGGTTAGCTGTAGGGACAGTCAAGGATATACAGAGAAATACAGTAACACAGGCTCGAAAAACAAAAACAAGCCAAAACCCCCAAAAACAAAAGAGTATGTAAGGAGAGAAAAAAAATGCCAACAGTCACTCTCAGACAGACTGATCAACTGAGAAACTCAGTCTCAGAAACTGGGAGAAAGTAAAGACCATCTGAGCTACCTGAAAGATGCTCACACCCACTGGTCCACTAGGAAAGAACACACTCCAACCCACTGAACTGCCTGCAGGCTGCTTTTCAGGGTGCTCTGGGCCTCTAGCTTTGCAATCTGGAGTATGCTATGGTGATACCGCTGACTTTCTACTCCTATGGGTAACCCTCACCTGTGTTCATACAAGCAACCCAACAAAACGTGAGTGATCCAAGTCCTACTTACAGTTTTCTTACTAGGCTATTCTTTGGTTCCCTATGTCACCTCCCCAGGGTGACTGTCACACAACTGAGCAACTGAGGCTGACTGACAGGAGGGGGGGGAAAAAAGGAGAAAGGTGGAAACCATGAAAGGTATAGGCCGAGGCTACCTACCAAATATGAGCTCCTCCTGGCTGTGGTCTATGAATAACACCAATGGGGCATCAAAGTTTTCAGGGTTCATCCACCAGGCATTCTCACCGGCCGCGTCCACTTCCATCTCAAATCGTCCCCCAACTTCAGAAGAAGGCAAGGCCAAGCAACTGACTGCAGAATGGTGTGGACAAGGCCTGGGCCCTGCTTTATACACTGGAGCTGAACACCCCACCCTTAACACACCTTAAGGTAGGGACCCACCCAGTGGGGGATTTTTTAAAAAGATTTATTTATTTAAGCCTGGTGGTGGTAGTGGTGGTGGTGATGGTGGTGGTGGCGGCAGTAGTGGTGCACACCTTTAATCCCAGCACTGGGGAGGCAGAGGCAGGAGGATCTCTGTAAATTCAAGGCCAGCCTGGTCTACAAAGTGAGGCCAGGACTTTTTTTTTTTCTTTTACCCTCTTTGGTATTTTTGTTTCTTTGCTTTGCTTGAGACAGGGTCTCTATGAAGCCCTGGCTGTCCTGGACCTCAAGTGATCCTCCTGCCTCTACCTCCTGAGCGCTAGGACTAAGAGTGTACTTCCCCACCCAGCCTCCTTCTTTCTTTATTTTTATTTGTATTTTCTGTGACACAGTTTCTCTAAGTAGTCTTGCTAGTCCAAGACTCCCTCTGTAGACCAGGCAGGCCTTGAACTCACAGTGATCTGCTTGCCTCTGCCTCCTGAGTGTTGGAATTAAAGGCTTCTACCACCACCTCTGAAGATTGATTTATTTATGTATATGATTGTTCAATCTGCCTGTATGCCTACGGGACAGAAGAGGGTATCAGATCCCATTATAAACGGTTGTGAGCCACCATGTGGTTACTGGGAATTGAACTCAGGATCTCTGGGAGAGCAGCCAGCGTTCTTAACCGCTGACCATCTTTCCAACTCCACTCACCCATCTTTTCAAGAAACATTTGTGTGTTTAGTAGATAAGATTAAGCCATCTGTCTTGTGAACTTTACTCAAGAATTACAAGCTTAGGAGACACCTACCCAACATGTCCTTAAATTAAAAAAAAAAAAAATCCCTAAACTCTTAGCATGAAACAGTCCCAAGGTAGGATCTGGAAGAAAATTACTTTCTTATACTACTGCTCTATCACAGAGTTCATGGCACACACCTATAATCCCAGCACTCTGGGAAGCAGAGGCTAATGGATCTCTGTGAGTTCAAGGCCAGCCTGGTCTATAAAGTGAGTCCAGAACAGCAAAGGCTACACACAGAAACCCTGTCTCCAAAAACCAAAATAAATAAGTAAATAAATCCATACATACATAAACAAAGTTATTGCTCTATATACTATCTACTGCCTTTCCTAATCTACAGGGCTCTGAGGCCCTTCGAACCTCAAAGATAAATACCCTCTAAAAATCAATAAGATAACAATGCACTGAGTTCGATGAGCTGGAATTGGATCTCCTATTCCAGTTTTAGTTGAGTAGGGTGGCCCTAGGTATTAAAGGATTTGAATCTTTATTATTGAAAGCAACTCAAGTGGCTTGGCCTTGAACCCACACACATAAATACAAATAAAGTATTTTGTTTTTAATTCCTCGTCTTTGACAGGGAGTGGTGGTGCACACCTTTAATCCCAGGATTCAGGAGACAGAGGCAGGCAGATCCCTGTGAGACTGAGGCCAGCCTAGTCAACAGAGATAATTTTTATGGACAGCCAGGGATACACAGATAAGCTCTGTCTTGAGAAAACATAATAGTACTAGTAATAATAATAATATGATAATAGTCATCATGATCTTTGGTTGATTTAACTAATCAGAATGAGCTAGGGGCAGCGAAGCTATACTATATAAATGCAGGCTTGTTGGAAGCAGCAAGGGAGGGAGGTGGGAAGGGAGAGCAAGCCCTGGGGAGGGCAGGGAAGGAGAGAGGGCTGAGAGGTGGGAAAATGGCAAGAGGATCCAGATTGAATCCCAGCATCCACATGGCAGCTCATAACCATCCAGTTCTGAGAGATCCAACACCATCTTCTGTCCTCTGTGTGTAGGGAATTCACACGGAGCAATGAACACTGAGCATGCCGGCAGAACACCTATACACATACTAATTTTCTAAACTGCTTTTAAAATTTTCTGGAACTACTTTAGCAGTACCTCCAACCTGAAAACAGACAAAATTATTCTGTCCTAACTTCTGGCTTAAAAGAAAGAAAGAAAGAAAGAAAGAAAGAAAGAAAGAAAGAAAGAAAGAAATAGCCAGGCTTGGTGGCACACGCCTGGAATCCTAGCACTCAGGGAGGCAGTAGGAGGCTGATTTCTGGGAGTCCAGCCCAGCCTGGTCTACAAGGCAAGTCCAGAACGGCCAAGGCTACACAGAGAAATCCTGTCTCGAAAAAAACAAAAAAGAAAAATCGGTCCCTGGCCTTGAAGTGGCAGGTATCAGTTCCCTGGTTTCAAATTGTTCAAGTCTGATACCAGCATAGCTCTGGGGGAAAAAAACTGAGCCAGGTGTGGTGGCACACGCCTTTAATCCCAACACTTGGGAGGCAGAGGCAGGCAGATCCTTGTGAGTTGTGGGCCAGTCTGGTCTAAAAGTGAATCCTAGACAGCCAAGGTTATATGAAGAAACTGTGTTTCTCAAAAAACCAAGGTAAAAAAAAATTGAGTGCTGGGATAATAGGTGTGAACCAATGCACCCGGCTATATCTGTTTGTTGTTGTTATTATTGTTGTTGTTGTTGTATTTTTTTTTTGTTTTTTCATTAACTGTAAGAATTCTCCTTACAACTCATCTAATTCTAAAGTATTGAATTTTGATTTTTTAAATGTATTCTCTAGGTCTGATGACTGATTTGTTTTGGTCATGATCTTTATTAAAACAATAAAAAGTAATCTAGAACACCACTACAAGCTACAGAGTGACATTCTACATATTTTTTAAAAACACTCAAAAAACAAAAAAGATTGCCCAATCTTATCCTAATACCTTCACTTACAGTCATGTTACATCAACTATATTATAAAAAATGATGGAGCAGTTAAGGTTTTTGGTGTAAAGCATACTAACGCCTATGCTGAAAAAGAACTGGGAAAATGTTTTTACGAAAACAAGGAGAGAGAATGAAGAAGAAGAAGAAAAACACAAGTGAAGCAACCACAAACGCAGAAACTTCCAAGCCCATCTCACAGAGCTGGAGAAAAAGGCAACATGTCCTTTAATCCACTCCCTCATCAGACTTCCAAGCTCTTCCTGCCTGTCCTGTCCCTGTCCCTTGGACATTGTTGGTGTTTCCTTTTACTGTCCACATGACAACTGCTGGTAAGTACTGGCACAACAGGTCTCTTTAATCACTCTAACACAGGAAGAGACTTCTAGCCTCTCTTCCGAATGAAGAATAAAAATGCTTTCCTAGCACCTTATGAAACCAACATCAGTCAAATGTAAATTCCCAAAAGTGGTACCATCCCAAAGCACAGGATCTAATTGGCTGAAGCCTTGGCCAACTCAGGAGCTAAAGCCCTTAGAGGCAGGGTTCCTGGTTGTTGGTCATTAGGGGGCAGGGTGGTGGTTGTGGTTGCAATTTGTTAGTAGTCCTTCTCGAAGAAGAAACAAGAAGAAAGAAATTAGATTCGGGATTCTCTCTCTCTCTCTCTCTCTCTCTCTCTCTCTCTCTCTCTCTCTCTCTCTCTCTCCCTCCCTCCCTCCCTCCCTCCCTCCCTCCCTCTCCTCCTCTTCTTCCCCTCCCCCTTTCCCTCTCCCTCACTCTCTCTTCTATCCTTTTTATCTCATATCTAATGATAGGGGGTGAAACCAGGGGGATAACAGGTATGGAAAAAGAAGAACCCACAAAATAGAAAAGACTCTGCCACTGTAGAACTCAGGCTGCTCTGTGCATGTCCTTGAAGAGAGGGCCACTAGCAGCAAGGGAATGGTTTGGTGCAATTTCAGGATGGCAGTCCTTGAAGGGTGAGAATCTGGATCAGAAGTCTGACTGGGATTCCTAGCATCCTTGTCACGAACAGATACAGATAGTTCCTCTGTATTATTAAACATAATTCCAAAGTTCATTTAACTTCTATACATTCATTCATTCATTCATTCATTCATAATTACTGGATCTAAGAAGCTACAACTACGGAGGGGAAGCCCTTATTTCATTATGACAAAGTCCAGGGTGGAATGGAGTCTGTCAAGGGGCTCTCAGTTGCAGCTGGACTAGAGGAAAGAGATGGTTTGCCCTCTGATGAACCTAAAACTGACTGTGTCAAGTGATTTCCTCACATCATCCAGGAGGTGTTTCCCACTGAGTGTCTTCTAAACAACTGCACCTATGATTCCAGAAATCTAGGCAGGAGGGTTGCAAGCCCGGGGTTACGCTGTGCTATAGAGTGTGACCCTTGTCACTTCTGGCCCTAAAATAAAATGACCAGTGTTAAAGATACGCATGAATAGATGTGACATAATAAATAGTTGAAATTGTTCTCTTCACATGGCACAGACAGTAAAACAACTTCAAGGCATTAGTCATAATATGTGCACCACATTTGGATGGAGATTTAGGGTGTGAAAAAAGAAAGAGCTCCAACTATATAGACATACATTGAGTTGTATAGTTTTGGGGTCTGATTAATTTCAGTATGTGATTTTCTTTTATTTATACTTTCATATAATAAAGCTTAAAATTAAAATTAAAAGAAAAATATCCATGGCACTTATATAAGAAGTAGAAATATAAATATTGAATATCTAATAGTACAATGAGTCATTGTTTTATATATGACAATGTATTTATGGGAGGTTTCTCCTCTAAAAACAATAATTATGGTGTAGAGAATACATCTGAAGTATTTAGAGACAATATTTATGATATCTGATATTTAGACGGGGTGAGTAGCTGTTTGATAGGGTTCTGCTCAGAGTGAAGGACCCGAAGGAACAAAATATATATTGATTATTATCCCACAGCAAAATAATTAATTTGTAACACTCTAGTAAATGAAAGTAAAGTGAAAATACAAACAGCTTGTTGAGAGGCGGTCGGGAGCAGACTGCTTGTTCAGGGTGGGGCGGATTCTTCTTGTCGTGGCTTTCTTGCACACCTAGGAGATGCCAAGTTCTTCTAAGCCCTAAGGACGCACAGTGAGAAAGACAGTTGGCCCCTGCCCTTCATCATCCTACATATCTGTGAGAACACAAACAAGTGAAAGAGATTGTCCATCGTTGTTTGTCTGTGTGAGGGTCTTGTCTTATAACTCTCACTCGCTGTGTAGCTTGGGCCAGCCTCAACTCTCAGCTCCCAGAGTGTTGGGATTACAAACACATATCACCATATCTGGCTTTAAAGAGATTTAAATGAATAGTGGAGCATCTAGGAGAATGACCAAGCATTTCCTCTTGTTATAATTCCTATACCCCTAACTCTTAAGAGATGCCGGTACGTTGCTGAGTGCTGTCCTTGACAGGCATCATGGAGTAAACCACTTCTCAGCGCGATGCCTGCTGTCTGTGAGGAATTTCCCTGGATGGAAGTCACAGATTCAGGAGCTTTTGTCCTTGAATAGAAGCTGGGAAGAATGGTAAAAGGGTGAAGAGGTTTCCTGTGAGGGAGACTGGCAGGGCTCTTTCACCCTCCTGGCACTGTTTACCTGACCCTGAGGATTGCATTCACTCTTGCCCCTGGCATCCATGAGACTTGACCTTGGTCCTTTTCAGTTTCAAAGGCAGCAGCACACAAACACAGATGACCCCCCCCCCTCACTTTGTGTTCTTTCTGTGAGGAGTCTGGTTTCCTGTCATGCAGATGTCCACCTTGTGGCTCAGCCTCTAAACAGAAGGGTGGAGTAGTAGCAATGGACTTGGTATCAAGGCTTCCTTTTGCTTACCCCTAGCGGACTCAAGAGGGAGCTGAGCACAGAATACCCTCAGACCCTAACTCAGAACTTCTATGTCATCTGTGCCCCAAGGCTGCTCATGTCAGGCCCATGCATTTCACCATCCCTACTGTAACCACCAAACTCATCAACTCCATCCAGCCTTGGTGACCCTCTCCCAATGACTACCCATTCTCTACGTGTTTCCTGAATGGATGCTTGGTTAATTGGTGGCATTCAACACCTCACTGTCTCTATGACCTAAGGCAATATAACAATGTATTTCAGTAATCAAGCATTCCAGCAAGCATGACAGAAATGAAAATATTCCTGCCTATCACTATTTACAACTATAATAAATCACCACAGCCTTCGCAACCAGAACTATTACTTATTGTCCAGTTCTATGTGGGCACCAAGCCCACATGTATATTTTGAAAACTATATTTTATTTAAGAAAATGCTCAGCTGGGTGCAGTGGTGTGTGTTTATGGCCCTAGTTACTCAAGGAGGTTGGAGGAGGAGAATTGTTTGAGCCTATATTGAGCAACATAGTGAGGCTTTGTCTCACATTTTTAAAAAAAATCAATAGAAGAAGAGAAAACATTCTTCATATTACAAACAAGGAAACAGACGCTGGGAGATTTTAGATGATTGTTCTCAAGTCATATAGCTATTTATGAGTTACAGCCTAGATCATAAATTCATATGAACATCAAAATACAGAAATGTTCATAATTGGTTTTGGTAGATTATATCAAATCAAATATAATTCTATATTTGATAGCTGATATAAATTTGGAATGATATTAAAAACTAATTTGAGGTTTTTCATTTTAGATGTATGGATACTTTGCTTGTATGTATTTCTGAACCACAAGCACGACTGGTACCCAGGGAGAGCAGAAGAGGCCATCAGATTCGCTGAAAGTAGAGTTACAGACAGTTGTGAACCATCCTGTTGGTGCTGTAAATTGAACCTGGATCCTTTGGAAGAGCAGACAATGCTTTTAACCACTGGGCAATCCCTCCAGCTCCTGAATTGAGAGTTTTCATGCTAGTTTTGCTGTGTACCCCAGGCTTGCTATGAACTTGTTATCCTCCCGCCTCAATTCCAGAATGCTGGCATTGTGTAGGCATGTGCAACTATGTCTGGCCAAACTGGTTGTTACATTTGTAGCAAACACTGGCAACTGCTTGGAACATCAGAGCAGTTTCTGATATCCCTGTCTTGGGCTGCCTTTCTTTCCAAAGTGATTTCTTTCAGGG
Organism: Acomys minous; assembly: GCF_964271855.1. Lineage (NCBI taxonomy): Eukaryota > Metazoa > Chordata > Mammalia > Rodentia > Muridae > Acomys > Acomys minous. The sequence continues at coordinate 69,694,506 of NC_140495.1, read as the reverse complement.
TGACCTTTACTTTCTAGAGGCAGATAAAGAGCAGAGTAGATGGTCACCAGTAGTCAGTTGCTTTAAAGAAAAAGGAAAGGAAAAAGCTAGCATGAAATAATAGCAAGGAATCCATTCTACTTTTTTTGTTTTTATTTTTTAATGTACATTGATGCTTTGCCTGCATGTATCTGTGTGAAGGTGTCAGATCTTGGAATTACAGACAGTTGTGAGCAGACATGTATAGGTGCTGGGAATTGAACCCGGGTCCTCTGGAAGAGCAGCCATTGCTCTTAAGTGCTGAGCCATCTCTCCAACCCCAAGGAATTCATTCTAATTCTGACACATCATCTGTCTGGAGCAACTTGCAGACATACACACACACACACACACACACACACACACACACACACACACACACACACACACACACACACACACACGAGAGAGGGGGGGGGCATGAGGGCACTCAACATTTCTAAGTGGTTGAAATAGTTTAGTCAATCATTTCTCATAACAAAATAAGACATAGGCCAATATAAGTGTGCAGATTGATTAGAATATGAAGAACAGCAGTTAACAATGATTTCAAGGTCAGATGAAAACACAAAAACTGAAGTACTATAAATAAACCCGGGCTATCATTCTAACACAAACTTTTTGGTTAATATTTTCTACCAAATATCTTTATTTTGTGTATGCGTTCTCGTGCTGTGGATGCGCAGGAAGAGGCGGGAGGATAACTTGTAGGAGTTCGTTCTAGTCCTGTGCTTTGTGGGTCCCAGGGATCAAGATCAGGTTGTCAGTCGTAGCAGCAAATGCCTTTACCAGCTAAGGCATCTTGTCGACCTTGGTTTAATATTTGTGTGAAAACGTGTAACCAAGTACACAAAGTCATGAAAGTCATCCTTTCTGTTATTACTTTACTGTGAGTACTATGAAGCTTTCTTTACTTTTTTCATATTTTTTTAAATTTTATTTTTAATTTGTTCACTTTACATCCCAGTTGTAGCCACCTCCCTCATTGCCTCCTGGTCGCTCCCTTCTTCCCTTATCCTGCCTCTCCGCCCTTCTCTCATCCTCAGAAAGGGGGAGACCTCCTCCCGCAACATCTGACCTCAGCCTGTCAAGTCTCATCTGGACTGCCTGTGCTGCCTATCTACTACATCTGAGCAGAGGGTCTAGGTCCTCACCACGCATGGTCCTTGGTTGGTGCATCAGTCTCTGCAGCAGCACCCCCTTCTCTACCCAGGTTTGTTGGTTCCATTGGTCTCCTAATGGAGCCTCCTCCTGTTCCCCTCCAGGTCCTTCTATTCACCAACTCTTCCATAAGACTCCCTACGCTCCACCCCGAAGTTTGCCATTGAGTCTCAGCATCTGCTTCAATCCCCTGCTGGGTGGAGTCTTTCAGAAGGCCTCTAATAGGAGGCTTCCATCCTGTTCCTTCTCTATTCAACTGCTTCTGGTGTCTATTATATTAGCCCTTCCAGTGAGAAGTAAGCATTCTCCCTAGGGTCCTTCTTGTTACTTAACTTTAGGTCTGTGTGTTACAGTGTGGTGATCCTGTATTATGTGGCTAATATCCACTTATAAGTGAGTATAGATCATGAGTGTCTTTCTGGGTCTGGGTTGCCTCACTCAGGATGATCTTTTCTAGTTCCATCAGTTGTCTGCAAATTTCATGATTTCCTTGTTTTTATAGCTGAATAGTATTCCATTGTGTAAATGTACCACAGTTTCTTTGTCCGTTCTTTAGTTAAGAGACATCTAAGTTGTTTCCAGATTCTGGCTATTACAAATAAAGCTGCTATGAACATATCTGAGCAAATGTCCTTTTATGGGGGTGCATCTTATGGGTATATGCCCAGGAGTGGTATAGCTATGTCTTGAGGTAGCACTATTCCCAATTTTCTGAAGAAGCACCATGTCACGCCAACTCCAGTAGACTCTGTGTGACCTGTTCTGCAGACAGGCAAAAACTTCAAAAGAAGGACATCTCCTTGAGTCATGGTGGTCTTGCCTTAGGCAGTGTACTTAGCTGTAGTTTCTTAGCAATTATTTTTATCTGTTCTGTTCTCTTTGTTTCATGAGATGTTCCTGATAGTCCGAGCTAAGATGCCAAGCGAAAAACAAGATACAAAAATGACCCCTGAGACAGAGTCACCAGCAGTGATTATACCTTCAAGAAAACCAGCACTTTATCACTCTATAGAAAAATGCTTTGCTGGGGGATCTCATAAATTACTTACAAAACTCTTCCAACAGCAAAAACTCCATATGGCAATGCATATGTTATCAAAAGTAGGCTTTAATACCCTCCCAGATATAGAGGTCCATATAGATTAGCTGTTATTCCATATCCACCTCTGCTTTGTATGGGAATTTATGAGGAGGACAGTAGGTGGATTGTAATTAACGGAAAGAGCATGTCTTGGCTTTCCCTAAATGAGGCTGAGCGCTTTGAGCAGGCTCGTCCTCCTTGGTGTCTTCTTTCTAAAAAAAGGATCAAGAGTATTTGAAGAAATAAATGTGCTGGCCCAATTAAATGCTGTAGGGACGAGTAACAGTAATTTGGATTATTTAGTGGTATGATATGGGCAGAATATTGACCATGAAGTACCTACATATAGAAAAAGAAGCCTCAAATAGAGAAGAATTAAAGTAGTTTAAATTCACACTTTGAAGGTTCACATAAGACTTAGGCACTAGACAATAATTAACCACTAGAATTTATTAACCTGCACCTGCTCTTGGTAGTATGCTATTAACTTTGGATAAGCTCATGCTTTACTGCGCCAAGTAATAAAAAACAGTGATGTTATCTCTTCTATCTGTGATTGCTTCGCTGAACCCATCTTCTAAAAGTTGTAACCTCAAAGACATACTTGTTTCACTGTGTATAAATATCCTTGCCTGAAAGCTGCCAAATGCACTCAAATTCCAACTGCCTCTGTGTTTATTTCTATTTGTCACCACAGAATCCTTTCCCACCTAGTCTTCAAGGACCCTCGTCCCAGGGACCCCCATACCTGGCTGGAATGGTCCGTGGCAGCACCAGATTGATTTCCAAAGTGGTTGTACAAATTTGCACTCCCACCAGGAATGAAGGAGTGCTCCCCTTTCTCCACATTCTTACCAGCATGTGCTGGAACTTGAGTTTTTGATCTTAGCCATGCTGATAGGCATAAGATGGAATCTCAGAGCTGTTTTAATTTGCATTTCTCTGAAGACTATGGATATTAAGTGTTTCTTGGCTATTTGATATTCTTTTGTTGAGAATTCTCTATTTAGTCCTGAACCACATTTTAAATTTGGATTGTTTGGTTTAGTGGTATTTAATTTTTTGAGTTCTTTATTTACTTTGGATGTTAGCTCTTTGTCAGATGTAGGCTTGGTGAAGATCTTTTCCCAGTCTGTAGGCTGTCACTTTGTTCTGTTGACAGTGTCCTTTCCCTTACAGAAGCTTTTCACTTTCATGAGGTCCCATTTATTAATTGTTGATCTTAGAGCCTGAGCAGCTGGAGTTCTGTTCAGGACATTGTCTCCTGTGCCAGTGAGCTCAAGGTTCTTCCCCCACTTTTTCTTCTAACAGATTAATGTTTCTGGTTTTATGTTGAAATCTTTAATCCACTTGGTCTTTAGGGGTTTTTATCATTGTGATAAAAGTTTAATATACAATATAATAAAAATTGTAACATTAATTTGCATAAATTAAACACCACTTGAAAAATTGAACACCACTTGAACTTCATGACTCATGAATGAGTCTCAAGCACCCCCCCCTCTGTGTGTGTGTGTGTGTGTCTGTGTGTTGTGTGTATATCTGTGCCTCTGTGTGTGTATGTGTGTTTGTGTTGTACATGGAGGCCAGAGGTCAACATCAGGTCAACCAATTGTGGTCAGGTGTTTTGATGAATAGAGACTGTTAATTTAGGTGGCCAAAGGCCACCTCTGTTTCCCCAGAGTTAGGTTTACAGGTACACACTGCTCTGTCTGGCATTTTATTTTAAACATGAGTTGTGGGTAGTCAAAACTCATAGCCTCATGCTTGTAACGTGTACACTTTTACCAATAAACCATCTCCCCAGACTTTCTGATAGGATCACTCAAAATTTTTCTGCATCTTTCACATATTAGTAAAATGATTTTTAGATCTTTAAATTAACTGAGAAATAATTGGTATATCTGCAGCACAGCCCTTCTCCCTAAAGCTCAGGAAATGTTTTATATTGAAGATATCTAACTTGCATTAATTGAAATATAATTTTAACCTTTTAACCTGGATTATTCGTTATAGCATCAAACAAAGACATGGAAGACAAACTAAAATACATCTTTTCTTCCATAAAATTATAAAAAAAACAGAGAACCAAATCCATCATACTGGTCTATCCAATCAGTGAAAAATAAACTGTTGTGAAATTTTATTCAAGAAGGTTTTTTTTTTAAGGGTGAGGTTTAAAATAAAATGATTTGACATAGCATTAGTTTCTTTTTTATTTTGTGCCTTACCCAGAGGTCACTGAGTATATCTGTGTACCATATGCATGCACTATCCAAAGAGGCTTAAAAAAAACATGTCTGGCTGGGTGTGGTGACACACACCCTAGCACTTGAAAAGCAGTGGCAGGTGGATCTCTGTGAGTTTGAGGCCAGCCTGGTCTACAAAGTGAGTCCAGGACAGCCAACATTGCACAGAGAAACTCTGTTTTGAAAACCCAAAAAGATGTCTGATCCCCTGGGACTGGAGTTATAGATAGTTGTGAGCTGCCATGTGGGTGCTGGGAATAAAACTGAGGTCCTCTGGGAGAGCAACTAGTTTTCTTAACTGCTGAACCATCTCTCCAATCCCCACAGTCAGATTTTTTAAAAGAAAATAAAAGGTGGTATACTGAACACAATATGTATGGGACACAATTAGGTGCAAATGTTCTGAGATAAGACAGGAAGAAGTATAAAGGCCTGTAGTTGGTGCCACTGCACATGCTTAAGAGAGTCTTAAACTGGAAGCCAACTGATGTTGATATTAACAACTTCCATCAGGAAAGCAGAGGTGAGTACCAAAGGCAAAAGTTGACCAGAGCCACAAAGGTAAAAGAGGATGGAATCAATTCCAGTCTACTTAGAAAACTATAAAAAAACAAAAACCCACAGGTGAACAACAGTAGAAGCCGACAAAAGAACATTCAGCGTAACTAGGAAAAATAAATAGAATTACGGGGGCATTCCGCTTCTTAGGCACAGCCTCGAATGTGAATGAATCAAATTTCCCAATTAAAAGATGTACAGTGCAAGATTGTCCAAGATGGTGGCAGCCAGGGTGTCTGAATCTGAGTGGAAGAAGATCAAAGACTGTGGATCTGATAGTGTAAGATTCTGGATGGCCTGAACTCAGCAGTGTCATTATCAACTAAAGGAAATAGTGTTTCATTATTAGCTAAGGAAATGGAGTTTTTAGCTGAGAAAATATAAAATTATGGGACTCAGCTCCCATGAAAATAGCATTGTCAGCCGAGCAAGCTGCAAGCCGATAACGAGAGCAAACAAAGCCATAGTGAACTAAGGAGAGCAATTTAAAAATTCTCCCTAGCCCCTATCTCAACCCTGCCCCTGGAATTTACTGCTGTTATCTCACACTACCTAGAATTTACCACCCTAGACCCTCATTGTTACCCTAGCACTGAGTTTTACTTTTGTAGAAGATATTTAAACCCTGAGTTTCTGTAGGACGGAGTCTTTCCATCTCCCCAGAGTTTGGTGGACTCCAACACATTGAATTAATAAATTCCTTTGCTTTTGCATCGACTCTGGACTCTGTCTCTCAATTGGGTTTCCAAATGTCTGACTCCAAAACACCAACTTTAGTGTTTACCAGACAGGAGGAGACGTCTGGGAGCAGGGGACGCACAGTTCCAGGCCTCCAGTGGGTGAATCCTGGATCAACAATCAGACCTCAAATTCCTCCCACTTCCCCAAGAGCAGCACCTGGATATTGGAGTCAGCATCCCAACTTCCAATCTATGATTCTACTGGTCTCCCTGTGGAGACTGACTGGACAGTAGGAACATGTAGTGTCCCAGTTCCAAGATGGTGGAGCCCAGTGGAATCTGAGTGCTGGTCTGGTCAGCAGCAAGCGGCTGTGCAGCTGACTCCAAGATGCCAGAGGCCATTTGGTTTTTTTTTTTTTTTTTTTTTTTTTTTAAATCACAAAACATTTTTTATTTTATTTTTTCTTTTTTTTTTAATACATTTTTATTAATTTATACATATTACATCTCAGTTGTTAGCCCATCCCATGTATCCTCCCATCCCTCCCTTCCTCCCACTTCCCCCCCCTACTCCCCTCCCCTATGTCTGTGTCTGAGGGGGATCTCCTCCCCCTGAATATGCTCATACGGTATCAAGTCTCTCCTTGGTGACCTATTATCTTTCCTCTGAGTGCCACCAGGCATCTCCATCCAAGGGACATGATCAAATATGGGGCACCAGAGTTTGTGTGAGAGTTAGATCTTCTTCTCCACTCAACAGTGGAGAATGTCCATCGGCTAGTCCGGGTAGGGGTTCAAGGTTTTTACTGCCTATTTTTTCCTTGGCTGTTGCCACAGTTTGCGGAGGACCCCAGGGCCCAGACTCGCCTGTAGTTTTCCAGGACCCACTGGATCCTTCCATTTCCTCTTTCTCCCAGGCTTCTCACACCTAAAGTTTCAATAGGATGTCCTCCCCTCTTACCCATTATTCTGGTAGGTACAGTTTTTCATGGGGACGTACACCTTGGGCTAGTGTCTCGATATAAGTGAGTATATACCATTTAGCTCTTTTTGCTTCTGTGTGAACTCACTCATTATGACAATTTCTAGTTCAATCCATTTGTCCACAAATTTTGGAAATTCCTTGTTTTTAATAGCTGAGTAGTATTCCATAGTGTAAATGTACCACAGTTTCTTTATCCATTCTTCTGTTGAGGGACACGTAGGTTGTTTCCAAGTGCCAGAGGCCATTTGTATTCCCCCAGACTTCCCCTGCCATCCTGAAAACTGCTCCAGACTTCAGCGAAATGCAGATCCAGCCTTCAGTCCAGCTCTAATAGCTGTCTTGAGGAGACTACCAGGACCTCACTGGATCACAAAAGGCCCAAGAAACCCAGAAGGCTTAGGGAACAAACAGTAAATGTCATAGACAACCAGATGGCTAAAGGTCAGTGTGACAACACAAGCAACAAAAACCAGGGCAATATAGCTCCACCACAACTGCACCAAACAAACAAACAAACAAACAAACAAACAAAGCACTGAATATTCTAATGCAGCCAAAACACAGGAAAATGACCTGAAATCTAGAGGCATTTAAAGAGAATAAATCCCTCAAAGAAATACAAGAAAATAAAATCAAGCAGGTAAAGGAAATGAATAAAATGGTTGAAGAATCAATAAAGAAAATACAAACTGCAGATGAAAAACTTAGAGAAAAGAACAGCACCACAGAGGTAAGCATTACCAACAGAAAACAAGAGATGGAGGAGAAAATCTTGGGCATACAAGATACAATTGAATAAATTGATATATCTGTCAAAGAAAATATTAAATTTTGAAATCCTGACACAAAACATCCAAGAAATCAAAAATACCATAAAAAGACAAAATCTAAGAACAACAGGAATAGAATAAAAAGAAGATTCAAGGCTCCAAGGACCAGAAAATATTTTCAAGAAAATCACAGAAAAAAAAATTCCCCAACCTAAAGAAAGAGATGCCTTTAAACATACAAGAGGCTTACAGAACAGCAAATAGACTAGACCAAAAAATAAAATCCTCCAGCCACATAATAATTAAAACACTAAATCTACAGAAGAAAGGAAAAATAATAAAAGCATCAAGGGGAAAAGGCAAAGTAACATATAAAGGCAGACATATCAGAATCACACCTGACCTCTCAAGAGAGACTAAGGAAACAAGAAGGGTCTGGGCAGAGGTCTGACAGACAGTAAGAGACCACAGATGTCAGCCCAGACTACTATACCCAGTAAAGCTTTCAATCACCATAGAGGGAGAAAACAAGATATTCCATGAGAAAACCAAATTTAAACAACATCTATGCACCAAGCCAGCACTACAGAAGATATTAGAAGGAAAACGCAAACCCAACAATGTCAACAACACCTAAGAAAACACAGGATATATATCACTTCACAACAGCAAAACCAAAAGAAGGTAAGCACACCAACACACTATCACCACCAACACCACAATAAAAGGAACTAACAGTCATTGTTCATTAATATCTATCAACATGAATGGACTCAACTCTCCAATAAAAAAAAAAACAGGCTAACAGAATAGATGTGTAACAGGGTCTAACATTCTTCTGCATACAAGAAACACACCTCAGCAACAAAGGTAGATATTACCTCAGATTAAAGGGCTGGAAAAAGGTTTTCTAAGCAAATGGACCCAAGAAGCATGCTAGATTAGCCATCCTAATATCTGATAAAATATACTTTCTACCAAAATTAGTCAAAATTTAAGGAAACTTCATTCTCATCAAAAGAAAATGCCACAAAGAGGAAATCTTAATCCTGAACATCTATGCCCAAATACAAGGGCACCCACATTTGTAAAAGAAACATCATTAAAGCTTAAATCACACATCAATTCCCCCACACATTAATAGTGGGAGTCTTCAACACCCCACTCTCACCAACAGATAGATCATCAAAACTGAAACTAAATAGAGAAGTAATAAAATTAACAGAGGGCATGAATTAAATGGACCTAATAGATATCTACAGAACTTTTCACTCAAAATCAAAAGAATATACTTTCTTCTTAGCATTGCACAAAACATTCTCCAAAAACTGACCATATACTGGGTCACAAAGCAAACTTCAACTGATACTAAAATTGAATTCATCCATTGTTATTTCTCAAATCACTATGGATTAAAGCTAGACCTCAACAACAGCAGAAATAACAAAGAGTCTACACATTCATGGAAACTGCTTAGTGACCATTGAGTCAGCAAAGAAATTAAAGATTTCCTAAAACTCAATGAATATGAAGGCATAGCTTACCCAAATGAATGGGACACCATGAAAGCAGTACTAAGAAGAAAATTCATAGCACTAAGTACCTTCATAAAGAAATTGGAGAGATCCCATACTAGCAACTTAACATCTCACCTGAAATTTTTTTAAAAATAAAACAAGAAGAAGAAAAAGCAAACACACCCAAGAGGAGTAGATGATAGGACATAGCAGGGCTGAAATTAACAAACAGAGAGAGCAATACAAAGAATCAAAAAAAACAACAAACAACAAACAAGAGAAAGTTCTTTGACAAAATCAGTAAGATAACCAAACTAACTAAAAGTCAGAGAAAGAGAGGACCCAAATTAACAAAATCAGAAATGAAAAGGGAGACATAACAACAGACACTGAGGAAATCCAAAGAATCATTAGGTTTTACTTCAAAATCCTGTATTCTACAATGGAAAATCTAAAGGAAACAGGTGCTTTTCTTGTTAGACTTCACCTACCAAGGTCAAATCAAGATCAGGTAAACAATTTAAACAGTCCTATAACCCCTAAGGAAATTGATGCAGGCATCAAACATCTTCCAAGAACAACAACAACAACAACAACAAAAACAACAACAACAAAAGGGCAGGATGGTTTTAATGCAGAATTCTAGCAGACTTTCAAAGAAGAGCTAATACCAATACTCCATAAACTATTCCACAAAATAGAAAAAGAAAGAGCATTGCATAAACCATTCCATGAGGTTACAGCTACTAAACCACAAAGACTCAACAAAGAAAGAGAATTTCAGACCAATTTCACTCATGAATATTGATGAAAAAAAAAAAAGAAAACAACTCAATAGAATACTCACAGACCAAATCCAAGAACACATCAATTTTACACCATTTCCATGATCAAGTAGACTTCATCCCAGGGATGCAGGGATGGTTCAACATATGAAAATCCATTAATGTAATCTACCATATAAGAAAAAACCCTACATGACTGTCTCATTAGATGCTGAAAAAGCCTTTGACAAAATACAACACTCCTTCATGATAAAAGTCTTGGAGAGATCATGGATATAAGGCCCATACCTACACATAATAAAGACTAAATACAGCAAGCTGATAGCCAACATCAAATTAAATGGAGAGAAACTCAAAACAATCCCACTAAAGTCAGATACAAAGCAAGGCTGCCCACTCATTGCATATCTTTTCAATAAAGTACTAGAAAGCTTAGCCAGACCAATAAGACAATGAAAGGACATCAAAGGGATATAAATTAGAAAGGAAGAAGTCAAAGTATCACTATTTGTAGATGATATTATAGTATACATAAGTGACCTCAAAATTTCCACCAGAACTAATACAGCTGATAAATACCTTCAGCAAAGTGGTTGGATACAAGATTAATTTTTTAAAACTCAGTTGCCCTCCTGTATACAAATGACAAATGGGCTGAGAATGAAATTAGGGAAACCACACTCTTCACAATAGCCACTAGTAATATAAAGTATTTTGGTGTAACTTTAACCAAGCAAGTCAAAGACCTGTATAACAAGAACTTCAAGTCTCTGAAAAAAAAAAAACTGAGGAAGATACAAGAAGATGGAAAGATTTCCCATGCTCATGGATTGGTAGGGTTAACATAGTAAAAATGGCCATCTTACCAAAAGCAATCTACAGATTTGATGCAACATCAACCAAAATATAAACACAATTTTTTACAGACAATGAAAGAAAAATTCTAAACTTCATATGGAAAGATATAAGACCCAGAATAGCTAAAACATTCCATGTACAACAATAGAACTTCTGGAGGTATCTCCACCTCTCACTTCAAGTTATACTACAGAGCAAGAGTAATAAAAACTGCATTGCATGGTACTGGCACAGAAATAGACTGGTTGATCAATGGAATCAAATTGAAGGCAGTAATTAACCCACACACCTATGGACAACTGAATGTTGACAAATGAGCCCAAAACCATACAATGAAAAAAGACAACATCTTCAACAAATAGTGCTGGTCTAACTGAATGTCCACATGTAGAAAAAATGCAAATAGATCCATATTTATCGCCCTGCACAACATTCAAGGCCAAGTGAATCAAACATCTCAACAAACCAGATACACTAAATCTGTTTGAAGAGAAAGGGGTGAAAAGCCTTGAACTCATGGGGACAGGAGACAACTTGCTGAACAGCATACCAACATCTCAGGACCCAAGATCAATAATTTAATAAATGGGATCTCTTGAAATTGAAAAGCTTCTATAAGACAAAGGATACTGTCAACAGAACAAAAAGGCAGTCTACAGATGGGGAAAAGATCTTCACCAATCCCATATCTGGCAAAGGGCTAATATCCAAAACACAGAAAGAACTCAAAATTTTAAACATCAACAAACAAAATAACCCAATTTAAAAATGGAGCAGGGAGCTCAACAGAAAATTTTCAACAGAGAAATCTTGAATGGCTGAGAAGCACTTAAAGAGATGTTCAATGTCCTGAGTCAACAGAGAAATGCAAATAAAACCAACTCTGAGATTCCATCTTGCACTTGTAAGGATGGCTAAGACCCAAAACCCAAGTGACAGCACATGCTGGCAAGGATGTGGAGAAAAGGGAACACTCCTCCATTGCTGGTGGGAGTGCAAACATGTACAACCACTTTGGAAATCAATCTGGAGTGTTCTCAGAAAACTAGGAATAGCTGTACCTCAAGACCCAGCTATATCACTCCTTGGCATACACCCAAAAGTAGCTTCACCATACAAGGACATTTGCTTAACTATGTTCGTAGTGTAGGGGAAAAAATAATGCCATATCCTATACATAATGTACATTCTACAGTTAATGCCGTGGTCTGTGAGAAAGTTGTCCTCCAGGTGATTGCACTTCTTCCTGTGTTTCAGGAATGATCACACACTGTCATAAATTGGGCCTACTAGCACTCTCCAGAAACTCCATCAGAACAATTAGATAACACCTTCCCTGGAGATTCAGCCTCCTGGACCCAACCTGCCTGAAGGTCCACATTCCTGAGACTCACAACTTTCCCTTGAGATCCAGCGTCCACCCAACCTGCCTGAAGGTCCACATTCCTGAGACTCATGACTGTCACTTATGGTTTTTTCCTTATTTCCCTGTGACTCCAATGGCTAATTACAGTTTTTCCTTATAAACCCAGTACCCTTAATGTTGCGGTATCATTCTCCTATCCTGTTCCATCAGGAAGGATTGTGATCCAAAGCTCTGAGCCCATAATACAGGACCCTATGTATATTGCATCAATATTGAGTCCTGGTGGTGTTTTTTTTGGGGGGGAGGGGTTCGCGATCTGGGTAACCTTGGCATAACAATAGCAGCTTTATTTGTAGTAACCAGAATCTGGAAACAACCTAGATCTCCCTCAACTGAAGAATGGATAAAGAAAATATGATACATTTACACAATGGAATACTACTCAGCCATCGAAAACAAGGAAATTATGAAATCTGCAGGCAAATGGATGGAACTAAAAAACACCATCCTGAGTTAGATAACTCAGACCCAGATGGACCCACATGGTACATACTCAATTATAGGTGGATTTTAGCTATACATTTCAGGATAAACATACTACAATGCACAGACCTAAAGAAGATAAATAAAAAGGAGGACCTAAGGGAGGATACTTAAATCTCACTCAGAAAGGGAAATAGAATAGACAGAGGTAGTGGTTGAAGATAGGGGAAAAGGTTGGAGAGGGAGCACAGAGAGATATAAGGGTGGAGATCAGATCTGGGGAGAATGGGGGTGGGAGGACAAGAGGCCTGCAGAGAAGAGAAACTGTGGGTGGGGCATGTCTGCGTCAAGCTGGAGACCTAGTCTTAATAGATCTCTGGGAGGATGTAAGGGGCGCTATATCTGAGACTCCTAGTAGCAGGGGCCATGGAGACAGAAGAGGACACCATCTAACTAGACCAGACTCCTAGTGGAGGGAGGAGAACAGCAACTCACCCGCAAAACCTTGGGTCCAAAACTTACTCTGCCTACAAGAGGTGTACAGATAAAGATAGCACAGATAGAGCAGAGATTAAAGAAATGTTCAACCAATGCCTGGCCCAACCCAATCCCATGCCGTGGAAGAGAGTGAACCCCTGACACTATTAACAATACTCTGCTGTGCTTGCAGACAGCTGCAGGCTGTCCTCTGAGAGGCTCTACCCAGCAGCACTTTGAAACAGATGCTGAGACTCACAGCCAAATGTTAGGGAAAGCATAAGGAGTCTAGTGGGAAAGTGGGGGGGTGGGGTGGGGTGAAGGATAAAAGGACCTAGAGGTGACAAGAGCTCCACAATAAAAGCCACAGAACCAACGAACCAGGGCCAAGAGCAGCCTGTAGAGTTAGAAGCACCAACCTAGGAGCATACATGGACTGGAACTAGGTCTTCTACATAGATGTAGCTGATGGGCAACTCAGGCTTCATATGGGTTCCCTAGTAAGGGGAGAGGGGGCTGTCTCTGTGCCCCCCCTTGCCAGACCACAGGGGAAGAGGACAGACCTAGTCCTGATGCAATTTGATGAGCTGCGGTAGTTGGGTAGGGGGCTCCCCTTTTCTGAGGAATAGGGGCGAGGGGATGGGGAAGGAAGGTGGGACTAGAAGGATAGGAGCAGGATATGGCCAGGATGTAAAGTTAATTAATTAATTAATTAATTAATTAATAAAAAAGATATACAGTGCAAATAACTCCCCAAAAGAACAAAGTTGGAGGCAACAGTACATGAACTCAAAACGTACCACACAGGTATGACATCCAAACTAGTATGGGTCTGGCATAAAACCAGATATACAGTGCATGGAATGGAATTGAGCTCCCAGGAGCAAATGCATATATATCTACTCAACTGCTTCCCAACATAAGAGCCTACATTGGAGTTAGGTGGTATCTATTTATGTAGGCATGAAACTGGACCTATATATGCTACATTAGACCTATATGTTAGTCTTTACAGAAAATAAAATGAATAAAAGACATATATGCAAAACTTGAAACTATAAAATGATTGAGAGAATTTGTAACATTTTTTTTAAAATGTGTTTGTACTATGTGGAAGATGAGGAACAAAGAAGCCTTTGAGTTCTTCCTAGGGTTTTCAAGCACTCTACAGTTTTTACTCCTGATACCCACACCCTATTTGCTCAGTAGAACAAGCCAAAGCATTATCAGTGGCTCTCAGCATTCCTAAATTCTGTGACCCTTTAATATGGTTCCTTGCGTTGTGCTGACCCCAAGCCATAAAATTATATTTTTGCTACTTTATAACTGTAAATTTGCTACTATTAAGAATCATAAAAGATACACATGGTATATACTCACTTATAATTGGATACTAGCCCAACATGAATGCCCTTTGAGAATTTTTCACTCAGTGGGGGAGTGGGACAGATTCTGGGACATGCTATTGGGACTCCAGGTGAGAGAGGTATGGGAGAATGGGGAGACAGAAGGACACAGAGGGTCCTGGAACCCTATAAGAAGACCATCAATGCTGGCAGATCTGGACCTGGGAGAGGGGAAGTGGGCTACACAAACTACTGTACCAACCAAGGACAATGTATGCAGTAAACTAGACCCTCTATTCAGATCTAGCCAATGGACAGCACATTCTCCACAGTTGTGTGGAGAGCAGACACTGACTCTGACACGAGCCCTGGTGCTCCTATTTGACCACTTCTCCTTGGTGGGGAGGCCAGGTGGCACTAATAGGAAGGGGAAGCAGGCTGTCCAGATGAGCCTTAATAGGCTGTTATCATTTGATGGGGGAGGAGGTCACCTTCTGTCACAGGTCTAAGGGACGGGAATAAGGTGAAAGAGGGAAGAAGGGGAAATGGGAAGATACAAGTGAAGGGATAATAATCAGGATGTAATCTGAATAAAGTAGTTAAGCAAAAAAATAATATAAATATTTGGCATGCAGACAGCCCCCCAAATGGGTTGTGACCCACAAGTTGAAAAACACTAGTTTAGAGCATGTCTTAGTACTAGGCATTTGCTTAAATGCCATAGACTATGTGAATTGTGCAATAGATGTTTAATTTTTAACAGTTCTGGAGAGTGGAAAGTAGATCAAAGTGCTGGCAGATATATTCACTGATTCTGTTTCATGGGTTGCCAACTTTTTTGCGGTGTCCTTACAAAGCCATTGGGTTAAGGAGCCCTCCACACCTTTTGGGGTCATTGGTACCATTCTTCAGTCTCCTGTTAATTTGCTAATGCTTTTCAAACTGATTCAAGAAATAGAAGACAAAGAATGGTACCACACTGATCCTGTAAATGTAGCCAGTATTACACTTTGGATGTAGTTACTCTTCTGTTAATATGATAAAATGCCATGATGAAAGCCTGTCAGTGTGCTCCTCCATTGGCAGGCCCAACAGGCTGGGAAGGAACCGAGATGAAAGTGTTGGAGGTGGGGATGGAGCAGGTCTTAATGTTTTGTATGATGGTATGCTTCTTTCTATTGTGTTAGTCTAATTAAGATCAAATGTATGACACGAAATGTGAGTATCTTTTCCATCTGAATCGACCATTGCAGCTTCCACATCATTGGTTGTTATGGATCTGTTTAAATTATTTACTTCACATTGATTTAGCTTTGGTAGGTTATGCACATCTAGAAGTTCATCCGTCTTTTAAACTAACCAGTTTAGTGGAATGCAAATTTTTAAACTGTTTCCCCCTGAATTTCCTCAGCATCTATTATCTTTAAAATTATCTTTAAAATCTCTAATTATATTAACATGGATATTATCTGGTTTTTTTTATATGGAAACTGTAGTAGAGAAAGAATTGGGATTTGATAAGTAAAATTATCCTTAACTGTTTTCACCAATTGTATTATTCTGGGAGGTTGACATTAAGGAAATTAAAATTGAAGCCAATAATCCTGTTGTTTCATCATCCAATGCAGGCTATTCTTATTCTTAGATTCATATTCTTGTCTGTCATCAAGATTCCTTGTGGTGGTAGATGCTTAGCTTTTTTTGTTTCCAAACAAACTCCAACACACAGAATTTATCATTTTTTAAATTTATAATAACAAGAACTTTGATCTGATTTCTATAAACTCTCATATCTTAATAGTAAATCAAATATACTTTCCAAAAAAGAAAGTTATATTCAAAAAATTTAATTCAGATAATGCAAATTTATACTTTAAATATTGTACAAACTTTTCAGTCTGTTTCTGTTGCAAATGGAGTTTTAAATAATCATTAATAAATAGATTGTTACTCCTAGACTCTATATTTTTAATGGAAAACAAAATTATTTTGAATTATTTGTAGACAAGGTTTAATGAATTTTTTTGCTTTCAGATATGATATCTGCTTGAAAGAGTATGAAATATCATTTTAAATTTAATAAAACATTTTGCCAAAGTAAAAAAACGTTTTAATTTTTGGCGTAAACATTTATATTATTACACATAAATAAAAAACTACACGCAGCAAGAAGAACCATGAAACAATTAGGAACTATATAAATGTTACACTCAAGATGTTTTGGCTAATTGTATTTGGCAACCTTCAAATCTCTGATGAGGTTGAAGACCAGATAGTTTAGTCTTACAATTAAGCTTAGTTTCTTAGGGGTTAAGATATTTTTAGGTCTAGATTGATGTTTTAAGTTGGTAGAGACGACATATGATAGATACTGATTTTCATTCAGAATTTTAGACTCACCAAGAAAGGAAAGATGGTTTCTGCAAGGTTGCTAAGCTACAATCTTATGAAAATTGTTACAACAGATCAGCAGTTTTTTATATACTGTTACTCTCCATCTGCTGGGTTCATGCATCTAATTCAGAAAAACATCATTGCAAGTTTCTTCAGAAATCCATCCCCCCCACAACTCCCTAAGACAGCAAACTCAACCTTAAATTTTGAAAAGGAATATAAAAACCAGTTACTTTGTGAAAATACCAACCATCCTTCTTCTAATATGGTATGGAAAGTTGTGGTCCCCTGAAATATGTGAGAGTGGCTTTACTCTGATTAGGTTCAGCCTCCTTCAGTAAGGAGGAGTTGTTCAGATCAGCCAATAGTTTACAGAACAGCCTCGTGAACTGTGGAAGAAGACAGCCTTTTGCAAGCTCAGCACTGGTTTCCTCAGTCTCTATGCCACTTCACAACATCCCAGAGTTATATGGAAACTGACTGCTTTGTAAAATGATTAAAAATACATAGTTTAAAATTTTTCAAGAGTTTGAGTTTAAACAGAGGTCTCTGTACAGGTGAATTGTGTTGGTCCCAGAAGCCATATGTTATTATGATTCCCAATGCCAAGGGTAGGATACCTCCTTAAAGCTCCCGAAGCAATAAATTCCATTGCCTACCAGAAGTAAATGGCGAGACACCGTTTTTTGAAGACACCCCATGGTGGAAGTTATCTAGACTCCTCCTCCTTTCTGGCTAGCTTTCATAGTGCTGGCAAGCGCTAGGGAAATCAGGGCAGGACAAATGACATGCAAAGGCTTTACCCAGCTGGGGACCCTGCATGTTACACAAAAACATGACGTCCCAGGCAAGTTGTGTCCATTGATCAGTAGTGGCGTGACTGTTATAGGGCAACCAAATGCATTTGAGGCCCACTCTAAAGGGCAGAATTCATGGCTGGCTACTGTAAAAAATGGTTGTCATGGCTGTGAAGGTCATAGGTCCTAGTGATGGAAGCTACTGTTTTGGCAAATTAATTTGTTGTCATCAAGCACCGTCTAAATATGTTTATGCCTTAGATTAGTGCTGCTTTCAGATTTGGTCAGAGAAGTTTCATTTTATAGCACATATCAATAATTGTGGAAACTCAACTATTTTTTCTAAATTTTATGCCTTAGTGTTTCAATGTCCACTTACTGGAATGGCCCAGTTTCTTTTTCTATTGGTTCTGTATAAACTGAAAATGGTCTCTGATAAAGAGGATTTATATATCTAATACCACCTATTATGTATGTTTCTAGGTATTAATTCTCAGGAAGAAAACTATACACTTGTGTGACCTCTTGGGTGCTCTGCACTGCTATTCTAAGTTTTAAAATATCAGTGATGCTGCAACACAGCTGTGTGCAACATGTTGTGCTTACCCTGGAAAATCTTCCCCTTACATCTAATGCCGAGTTCAGGACCTGGGGCAACAGAGAATGCACGTTTACGGGGACCCCAGTCAGGTATCGTGTCCATTATCTCAAGAGTCCTTCAGGGAAAAAAATACTTCTTTTTATTTTTAAGAAAGGGCATTTGGAAAGCAGAGGCAGGCAGGTCTTTGTGAGTTTGAGGCCAGCCTGCTCTGCAGAGTGAGTTTTAGGACAGCCAGGGCTACATAGAGAAACCCTATCTCAAAGAAAGAAAGAAAGAAAGAAAGAAAGAAAGAAAGAAAGAAAGAAAGAAAGAAAGAAAGAAGTGAGTGAGTAAGTGAGTTAGGGAGGGAGGAAAGATATATAGATTTGAATTTCATCAACTTTTCCAAGTTTACACAGCTTTTCAAGTTCAGAGCTGGGGTTTATCTCTAAAGTACCTTTCACTCAGCTATGAAAGATGGTACCTTCAAAAATGGAATTCCTTAAACTTCCAGCTAGAATTGACATAAGTCATACTCATTTCAAAACAAGCCGATTATTTTATAAAGATAGATGCATACCCACAATTCAATTGTTTTTTAACTTGTTTGTTTGGCTGGCTGGTTGGTTGGTTTTTTGTTTTATTTTTGGTTGACAAAGGAAACCCAAACTGAGGTTTGCTAATTTTGTATTCCCATTTTAAAAAATCCCTCAAATGGTGGTATTCACCTTTGATCTCACCATTGGAGAGGCAGAGGTAAGTGAGTCTCTAGAAGTTCAAGGTCCGCTTGGCCTATGTAGTGCTTTCTGAGCCAGCCAGGACTATGAAGTGATATCCTGCCTCCAAAAGACTAAGTTTAAAAACAACAGTAATAAAAGGGGCCATGTGAATAAAGATGACTGGGATGCTTCCTTGTGCCCTTCTGTTCCAACCTGCTCTTGGCTCAGGTACTCTGACTGGGAAAATCTGGAGCAGCTTTTCAGAGAGCTAGGAGGGCTCCATCGAGGAGTAGAGAGGCTGACCTAAAACCAGAGGCAATCATGTACCTAACATGCACTGTGTAAGGATGGCTGAGTGGCTTTCCTCTGAGTCTTGAGCACTCTCGCCAAAAAACAGAATACATGTGCCTGTTTGTAGGGTAGTTATGGAGAGGACCGGCACTCCTGTGCATTGAGTATGGAAGAGACACTGTCTGCTAATGTCCCTAGGTCTCATTTTCTTTTTTTTTTTTTTCTTTTTGCTTTTTTAAATTTTAACTTTATTAATTTATACAGATTACAATTCATTTGTTATCCCATCACTTGTATCCTCCCATTTCTCCCTCCCTCCTGCTTTCACCCTATTCCCCTCCCCCACTATATGGTCATAGGCTCAAGTCTCATCTTGGTAGCCTGCTTATTCTTTCTTTAAGTGCCATCAGGCCTCCCCATCAAGAGAAGGTAGTCAAATATGGGGCACCAGAGTTCATGTCAGAGCCAGTCCCCGCTCTCCACATAACCGTGGAGAATGTCCTGTCCATTGAGTAGATGTGAGTAGGGGTTCAAAGTTTACTACTTATACTGTCCTTGGTTAGTGCAAACGTTTGAGCAGACCCTCCTTGGGCCCGATCCATCTGTCAAGATGTTCTTTTTGTAGGATTCTAGGACCCTCTGGTTCCTTCTATTTCCTCATCTCCTATATTTCAAAGAAACTATATGCTCACCTTAGCCCTCAGGTAAGACCCAGGTTTTGTAATCCCCATATTGATAAGTAGAAGAAAGTACTTCCTTAGGAAGAACATTGGGATAAAACACTATGTAGTGGTTATTTCATTTTCTTTCTAACATGACCCTCAGTCACCAGAAAGCTGGTCGTGTCTGAGCATTAGTCACCAACAGGTCACACACCTCAGCTATTAGAGTCTGCTTCACTCTCCCTTGTCTTCTGCCAGACTTGGCTCTTCCACTTCCCTGACCAGAAAGAACAAGGCACAGAATATCCAGTTACAAGGAAAACAAGCAAAACATACTTCTAAATGGCTTCTTTTAAAAAATATTAAGCAGTGAGCCCCACATTTAGAAATGCAGATATTTAAAACATGGCCACACATCACTGGTTTTAAAAATTCCTCTTGGTTATGTAGAAATCTTTCACCAAAAACTGCATTTACAAACATGATCTCATAGCAGCTGCAGTTGCCTGCACAAATATGGCACGAAACTGAACCCGGAAATAACCGATCATCCGATTAAGGAAGGGACTCACGAGGCAGAACCATTAGCAATAGCTGGATCCTGTGGAAGGGACAGTGTTTGTCTTTAGTTGTTTTTAAAACCCGTAGTGGTGAGCACACGAGATCCCAATGGACAGTTTTGAACCCATGCCACATTGATGGGTCTGTTTAAAATCAGTGGGTCACAAAACAAAACAAAAGGCATGAGTGTGAAAGCAGACTTGTAGGAAGGGGGATGGGGAGACAATGGGTGTGAGAAGGAGATTTCTTAAAGGATGGGAATGAGAGGAAACAGAATGCAATATACACATGTATAAACATTTCAAAAAATGAATTCAATTTTTTAAAAAAGAAGTTGGACATTCATTAAAAAATAGAGCTCTGCATGCTGTACTTTTTGATAAAATTTCCTGCACGATTCCTAAGCACATTTTGTACTTTGGCCTGTTATGTAACAGTATGAGGAGTTGTGTAACCATTTCTCATCAAGTCCAAGCCCTGAGAGTCCCAATATTTCTGTTCAAGCCACAGTGTCACTGGAGCCATTGGTTTTCATTGTCAACTGCTTTGCCATGTTCCACTTTCCACACTGCTGAGACATAATATCCATCGGGGTTCCTTTGACTGGTATTTGTCAACATGTTTCTATCCTTCATGAAGCCCACACAGCAGTCCACATGCACACTTTCACATGCATAAAGCAAATAAAACTAAAGTACAGTTTGTTGTTGTTGTTGTTGTTTAAAAATCAAGCAAGCGTAGTTTTGTATGGTGTTGAGAAATGGGTTGGCAAGATCATTGGCTGCACTTCTGGAGGACCCAGCACCTGCATGTGACTACAAGATTTTTATACGCAGTTTTTGGAGGTCCAATACCCTCTTCTGGCTCCCCTGGGCACCAGGCTCACATATGGTGCACAGACATACATAAAGAACACGCATACACAGAATAAAAATATTCTGAAGCTCCAACAATGGTAAACTGCACCCCGTACCCTGATGCCCCTTTTCCTACCCCACAACTCTGCCTGCCTTCCCAAAGGCCTATCAGACCCAGGGAGAGCAGACAGGTGCCAAGCATAACTGTCATCTGAGAAGCTTCATCCAGAAACTGCTGGAATCAAATGCAGAGAACCATAGCCAAACCTTAGGCAAAGCTTGGGAAATCCCATGGGAGAATGTGATGAAGGACTGAAGGAGCCAGAGAGGTCAAGGACACCACCAGAAAACATACAGAACCAACTAACCTGGGCCCATAGCGGGTCACAGAGAGTAGACCACCAACAGAGAACATACATGGGATGGATCTTGGCCCTCTGCACAGTTGTACACCTCAGTCTTCAGGTGGGACTCCTAACAGCAGGAGCTATCTCTGCCTTTGGATCCTTTCCCCTACCTAACTGGACTTCCATGCCTAGCTACAGTAGGAGAAGATGCACTTAGTCCATATCAAAGTACAACTTGAGATGCCAAGACAGGATGATGAACATGGGAGGCCTCCCTTCTTTTGAGGAGAAAGGGAGGACAAGAGGATGGCAAAGAAGTAAGATGAGAAGGAGGAGAGGAAGAAGAAGCTTCCATTGAGATGTAAAATAAATTATTTAACTAAGAAAAATATTTTGGAAACTAGTTCTGGAGCTCTTCCTGCCAATATATTGTTGATTGATATTTAATTAAGTATAAGTCTGCTTCTGCTTGCCAGCAGGTGCCTCATATGGATTCAGTTAACTACATCCCAATTATACATATCAAGAGGCCCTGTGCAATCTCTGACCTCCTCCATCTAGGTCTCAGAAGTATATTTTATGATGTCAGTATAATAAAGAAAAGGAAAGTTTCGTAGCCATTGTCTTGGTTTTTAATGATGTATGCCTGCAGTTCGCTGAACTTTTCCATGGACTAATGAAAAATACAAGAATTCATAAATTACCTAACACTGAGGTGGGATTATTACAAGTTTTAAAATAAATACTGCTTCTTCAGTCTTTTATCATCACAGTAATCCTTATACAGTCAGTATTACTACAGTCTCTCACCTGAGAATCTGCAAAGCACAGTCATATATGTGGCTTGTTTGATAAAATCCCAGTTTGGCAATCCATAGGTTCATACTAAGGAAGGCATTTCAGAAATCCCTCTGAGACTACCATAGAGTTTACACTGCCAGATCAACCATGGCATGCATTTATGCAGTCATGGTTTGGTTCACTGACACATGTGCTTCTGCGTGTACAAATAAATAGATTGTTGCTGTGGACAGAGCAGAATGGAATGCAACCTGATCACTCTTGCCTGTCCCTGTGTGAGATACACTCTGACTGGAACAGCTTAAGTCAGTCCTAAGAGGGATGCTAACACTTTTCTCATATCAGTGGGAAAGCATTTTTGCTTCAAGATCTCTCTAGAGTTATGCCTTATATAAAAAATTTCAGTTTTGAAGATACATGTGGTTATAATTAATCTAATGGTTGTATTTTTACTTATCAATGAGTATATACATTAAACAATTTCAGAAGACGTATCAAAATTTGATATCCTTATTGAAACATGATTTAAGCAAATTATAAAACAATTCATGCATATTATTCTGGAATTAGAACTATACAATTAATGACTAGATATGTAATGACATTGCTGTATTATTACTTTTTGAGAGCTGTGGATTCAGTTTAGTGGTAGAACAGTTGGTGCGTATATGTAATGCACTGGGTTCCATCCCAAGGCCTATTACAAGAAGAAGAAGAAAAAAATTCTACCTATTAAGGTGTGAAAATCTAACATCACCACTATGTCTTAGAGAGGCACATTGGTGCAATTAAAATAACATATATGTGACATACATTATTTGGCCATCGGGGAAAAAAATGAAGGACTGATACATGGTGCAAGAATGGTGAGTATTGAAAACATGACACCAAGTGAAATAAGATAGAACAGTCGTGTATTGTATTCTGTTTATATGAAACAAAGAAACCATGGAGGCTGCTGGGAAGGGGGAGTGACTGCTGAATGAGTAACTGGCAAGGAAACTGTTCTGAGAGACAAAGTGCTTATCACCACTGGAATGTGCTAAACAACACTGTCATCATCACTTAACAATGTGCAATGCTTTGTGAATTTTACCTTAAATAAAATCTCCCAGAAAGAAAGTGGTAAGGCATGAAGACTTAAAAGTGTGGCTCAGGGGCTGGAGAGATGGCTCAGGGGTTAAGAGTGCCGCCTGCTCTTCCAGAGGTCCTGAGTTCAATTCCCCGTAACCACATGGTGAACCTCACAACCATCTATAATGAGATCTGGTGCTCTCTTCTGCAGATAAAGCACTCATATGCAATAAATAAAATAAATAGAAAATTTTTAAAAAGTGTGGCTCAGAAAACAATATGAAGTTTTATATAAATGAAAAAAGAATAACATACCGTGATATGTACATATTTGCGTGGAGGAACTTCCTTTAGGTTGTTATTATGGAGGAGAGCGGAGGAGAGGACCGATGCCTTTCCTGATTTCACATCTTCATCCCAGGTCTGCCTCTGCCTTGCACTCTGTGTCCATCCCCTCTCCATCTCTCAGCCCATGCTGTCACTGTGAGATACACTGCTGTTCTCTGCTTAAAACCCTATATACACACACGTGCCTTCACCCACCTTAATCCCGCAGCTGTATCTATGAGAACTGCCCATGATGGCCGTGGTTAGACCTTATCCATCCCTATCTCATGCCCATCCCCAGGCTCTATGTCTACATCTTACCTACTTAGAGATCCTATGAGTCGGCGTCTGACACATGTCATCCCTTTTACGATATAAGACCATAATTGTAAGGATCTAATGCACAGCAGAGAAACAACACTTACTGGAAATCACTGTCTGTAAAGTATCTTTGTGTGTGCTAGAGATAGCTGCTCTTCCAAAGGACCCGAGTTTGAGTCCCAGCACCCACGTGGCAGTACACAGCCATCCAAAACTCTAGTCTGGGGCGGGGGTGGGGGGGGAATCTGATGACCTCTTCTTGCTAATGTGTGCCTCAAGGTGCAGGCAATGCACAGAGACACCTGCAGACAAAACACTCCTGTGAAATTGAGGAAGAAGTCTGTGCAAAGTGCTGTCATGCTCTGTCTGTTTTCTCTACCAGTCTTCCCCCAGACTGCAAGTTTAATGTGGATAATTAAAGATGGACTCATCTCAAGTTCCAGAAATTAATTCCTTATGTACGAACTTTTTCCAAATTCAATTCATATATACAAGATCCTGGGGTTTGGAGATGGGCCTATCTTTTGAGGGGGACACATGATCAACTTAACTTTACAGTATAGTTGACAAAAACTGACAATTTATTAATGATGGCTAATTTGGGTTTTGTTTTATATGGTTTCACTTTTATATTTGTTAGACATTAATGTGAACATTCTAAGTTAATTAACTGATTGGTACTGTGGTCATATATCTGCCCATTTGTAGGGACTAGACACACACCATAGCTCATGAAACACTTGCAACATATAATATGAAAATAATCCCAGACACAATAATTGAGAAAATGAAATAGTAGTTGAGGATGTAAAAGTCTAATTAAACACAGAGCATGTCCAAAGGCCCTTTAGCTGAAAAGATAAAATCCAGGACACCCATGTCGATTTGAATTTCAAAGGAAATACCTCTTTTTAGCATAAGCACATTTCCACAATATTATCCCACATACTAAATTACTAATTATGGTTCATCTGAAACTCAACTGTTTGTTTTGTACTTTACCTGGTGGCCCAGTCAATAGAAATACTCCATAGTGCCACCAGCTTGTTTTTCATAGCATCTCCCAGTTTAGTAAACAGAGATTTCCCACTTGCTTTAGCCCCTGCCTGCACCCATGAAAACCTCACAGGAAGTTTCTTGCAAAGGCCCGTCCTCACTGACACCCAAAGGGTTAAATCTGCCTGACTTCTGTTCTTCCTGCTTTCCTCTGGCAGCACTGAGGAGCAAACATATTAAGCAACTCAGGCATGACTTTGCATTTTTCCCCCTAATACTCAGTATAGTTGACAAAAGGTGTCAACTCATGATTTAAAGCAATGGACAATTTGGGGTTTGTTATACTGTTTCATCTTCTGTTAGACATTATGTAAGCATTGTAAATTACTTCGCTCAGTTGGTAGTATGGTCATATTTCTTGTCCATTTATAGGCGTGTGACACACATCACAGCTCATGAGAAAAAAACTTTAAACATATATTATGAAAACAATCCAAGACACAATACTGGACAGGAGAGAAGAATGTACTTAGACACAGCACATGTCCAAAGGCTTTTAGTGAGAAGGTAAAGTTCAGGAACCCCATGTCAATATGAATTTCAAAGTAAATACCTCTTTGTAGTATAATCACACCCCCACAATATTAGCCTCACATACTTATATAAATAATCATTATTTATCTGAAATGCAACTCTTTGTTCCTTATTTTTCCTGGTGGCTCAGTCAACAGAAATACTCCCTAAGGCCACCAGCTTGATTTTCCCAGTTTAGTAAACAGAGATTTCCCACTTGGTTAGCTCTTGCTTGCAACCATGAAAACCTCCCAGGAAGTCTCTTGCAAAAACCCATCTTCCAAAGAGTTAAATCTGCCTGACTTCTGTTCTTCTGGCTTTCCACTTGTGGCTCGCAAGAGGAAACACATTAACCAAGCCTTGAGCAACGCAGGCATGACTTTGCATTTTGCTTCTAATCTCTCACAGAAACTTCTGGCATCTGGACATGGTGGGGGCAGCCTTTCCCTTATTGGATTGTCTCTCATTAACTGGGAAGGGCTTATTCAAATTAAGCAATAGCGTATAAAACATCCAGAACTCTTATGTGTTCTGAAACTTAGAGGGAACAGCTTCGTAACAAGGTAAGTACTGAATCAAATCAATTTTCCAACGCCACACAAACACACACACACACACACACACACACACACACACACACACACACACACACTTTGGGCACACCTACTATAGACTCACATTTTGCAGACTTGGTGTGCTGTATTCAGGACAATGTTAGAATTGTTGATACATTGTTTCAGAGATGTAAAAAATGAAGGATTTTGAGAATTGTGGCATGAGAACTTAATCGTAAGAACCAAATTAACTTCCTAAAGAGAAGAGAGGAGAGGTAACAGCCTAGGCAAGCTGGAATTATGCCCAGGGAAGAGAAGCATGGGACTGATACTATAATTGCTTTCTCTATAGAAGAAACCAACATGTGATTGTGAGTTGTGATGCTGAGGCAAGATGTAAGGACAAGGAGAATCAGAGAGATGAGGAGAAAAAAATGAACTCCTCGCTGCTGATGGCTGAGAGTTAAGATTGTGAATTATGTGTATAGTCAAAACATGTGTCTTAGTTATTGACCTTTGGCTTGTATTTTATCTTATCAGCCTATAAATTAGTACGATAGGCCTCATAAACTGCATAAAATCTAGTTTTGTGGGAAACACTTTGGATAAAAGTAAGCATGCCTAAAATGTTGCCTATCCTTTAGGCAGGTATAACTACAAATCTAGCACAAATATGTGTGGGTAGCTACTGTTAAGATAGTTACCTTCTCCCTCTCTCTCTCTTTCTCTCTCTTCTCTCTCTCTCTCTCTCTCTCTCTCTCTCTCTCTCTCTCTCTCATATATACATATATATATATATATATATATATATATATATATATATATATATATATAAAGTAACTGAGTTCTTGATGATACTTTCAATCAAGCATATCATTATATTTTGACCATATTTATCCCTGCTACCTTCTCTTGCTCTCTCTCTTCTGTTAGTTTCCTTCTGTGTCTCAAAGAGTCCACCTCCTCCCTCCATCTTTCTCTTTCTCCATTCCTCCCTCCCTCCCTCCCTTCCTCCCTTCCTCCCTTCTTCCCTTCCTCCCTCCCTCCCTCTCTTTTCCTTTCCCATCTCTCTCTATCTCTTTCTCTAATTAAATATATACCAAAATCCTTTATTTTGGTTTTTTTTTTTTTGAGACAATGTTTTCTCTGTGTAACAGACCTGGCTATCCTAGAACTTGCTTTGTAGGCCAGGCTGACTTTGAACTCACCCAGATCCACCTGCCCCTGCCTCCCACATGCTGGGATTAAAGGCATGTGCCACCACACCCAGCTAAAACCACGTTTTAAAAGACAGTAACTTTTCTTTTTATCTTATTCTCAGTATATGTACAAGGTACCTTAACCATATCCATTCCCCACTCCTTCCCTCCAACCCTGTCTGCTTCCTGTCTCAACACATGTCCCTCCCAATTACCTGTCATCTTCTTGCTTTACTACCTATTGAGTCTATTAGTTTTGCTCAAATGTACATAGATGTGGAATCACCCACTGGGTCATGAGCAACTTACCAAAGGCATCATCCCCAAGACAGAAGTTACACTCCCTGCCTCAGCAGCCTTAAGCTCCCAATAGCTCTTCAAGGAGAGATGGGACACTGAGAACCCCTCCCCACGTTACACTTGAATATTTATTTAACTGGCTTGACCTATACAGGTGCCCATGGCTGCTTTGCATTCAAGTGTGCAATAGACGGGCCATGTCAAGAGGAGTGTACTTCACAGCACCCCTATTGTAGGGTTTTTCTGCCTGTTCTTCCATGATGCTTCGTGAACCTTGAGTGGAAGGCAGGGCCTTTTCTGAATGAACTACAACTTTGATTTTTGCTGACCTATCCGGAAATTCTTCTCTGGGGCCTAAGTCCAAGAACCCCAACTTTCAATGAGTCTCAGTGAAACTCCTTGAGTTGCTATGGCTGCACCATTAAACCACATCGTCCCCTGCCAGAAACGATGCCATAAAACTACACAGGCTAGGACAATCCAAATGGAGATTTATTGCTATAGAAACAATTCATTCTAAATATCAGGAGTAGCAGATTTTCATTCAGTCTTTGTCACTAACTAAGTATATCATCAGTGACATCCTCTCGGTAGGATTCAAGCACCTTCTACCACAGAAGAAAGGTGGCAGGAACAGGGTTCCCCAATCTCAGCACCACTGTCAGTTGTGTGACCTTTCCTGGGGATACTGAACAAGTGTCTGCTCATGGCAAATAGGGCACCATTGACAAATAAAAGAAAGGATTTCACTCACATCTAGTTTGGTGAACCATGGACTTTATTGGGGTTACATATAGGAGCACGGGTGACTCAAAGACACTGGTAATGACTAAACAGATGCACCATAGAGCTTCCTGCCTAGCTTGCAAGAAACTCCACTGAAGACAATCCTTTCACAGCAATTGCCCATTCTTTTGATAACCTTGTGGAGGAACCTTGTGAATCTTGTAGCTTTTATGATCTTCCTGGGACCTCTAATGCCTCCTTAACTTCCTTAGATTTATACATTTAGTTCCTTCGTTCGCAAGACTGTGCTTTAATTCAGAGGAAATAGCTACTCAACTCTGCCCATGTTGACTGGCTCACTCTTTCTATGACGGGTTTCCCTCTCTGTTTGAGGATGCTGAGATGGATCCCTGGCTTCCAACACCCAAGAGTGTGATGGTTCCCGTGCACATTCCCTACCCTTCGGCTGTGACAGCCCCATGTGTCTCCCCAACCTCAGCAGTGGGGAAGCAGCACAAACCCTGGCTGAGGGTCCATGAGCACTTGACTCCTCAAGGGTTAACACTTCAGAATTATGGATGGAAGGGACCACCACTGGTGCATTTGGCAGTTAGCTGGAATGTACAGGTCATTAAAATGTTGAAGTCTACAGTGCCATCGGGCAAATGTTAACACTGGGGGAAAGGGGCCTGTTATAAAAGAGAGATTGTCAGATTTTCTGAGAGCCCAGATGTCAAAGTAACCAGGTCTAACAATTAATAGGATATAAGTCTGTGGAAATGCATGGACATTATAGAAGAGCTGGCTATGAAGATGCTACTAAAATAATGTTTAGGATAAATGTGGTCCTGATATGAAGGAAGGAAGGGAGACATCTCAGACTTTCAACATCTACTCTATCTGGCAAGTAGCTCCCCAAACCCAATGCAAAAAGAATAGTGTTCCTTTTCCAGGCAGTGGTGGCTCACGCCTTTAACTCAGCACTTGGGAGGCAGAGGCAGGCGGATTGCTGTGAGTTCGAAGCCAGATTGGTCTACAAAGCGAGTTCAACAGCAAAGGCTAATACAGAGAGACCCTGTCTGGAAAACCAAAGAAAAAAGAATAGGGCTCTCCATTCTCTTAGCTGGCTTGTGTTCTCCTGTTGTTATTACCTGTTGGGCCAACTGAATCAGGATCCATGGGATGAGGCTCCTCAAACATATAATGTGAGGCCAATATTGCGAACATTCTGCTCTGCCAGGATTTTATAAGGCGCATGAGTATCTTTAAACCCTTACAGGGAAAGGACCAAATCAGACAGCCATCATTCCCTGATCACTACAGCTGTTCCAGATATGATGGCTGATGTGTTCAGACATGCACTCATCTCCCAGGAACTGGGGCAGTGCTGAGCATGCTTGTACTATGTCTCTATTATGAATGTTGTGTGTATTAATTTATTGTGTTGATCACTAGCTTCTGGGGGGAAGGGTAACTGTCTCTGTAGTCAGAAGAGAAAGTGATCGGGTTTAGTAATCTGTTGAGTTCATATGTGTCTAGACAGAAGGACTAAATCTGCAAAACTTCATTGTACCTTTAAGGTTATGTCATTCTTAACTAGATGTTAGGATTCACCAGAGATGCAACTCCTTTATTTAATACTGGGATCGCTACAGATGTGTTATTTTCAAAGAAGCCCATTTTGTCGGACCTTTTTTCCTTCATATTCTTTTTGTTTGCTTGTAGTTTGTTTTGTTGTTATTTTGTGACATTTGATTGACCTATAGTTCAAATTCTTTTCCTCCTGCCTCAACGTCCCCAGTGCTAGGATTACAGTCATGTCCCACACACCCAGCAACCAGGGCTCTTAATGGGACAAATACAGTTACATCACTGCTCATTACAGTGAGTTCTGTAAGCTCTCAAAGTAAATCACTGAAGACCTTTATCAGTCTTAAAGTCTATAGGAACGAAACAGCTGTTCACACTAAGATATTCATGAATGAGATGCTTCCTCCGTTCCCTCTTCCAACTTGTGCTTGGCTGATGGATTCTGGGAAATGGGCAGTAGGTTCTCAGGAGAGCAGCCTGGAATTCAGGGAGGCTCCAGGGTGGAGTGGAGAAGCCCTGAGCTGTACCCAGGAGAAAATGAACAATCCAATACTATAGGAATAGGAATGTGTGGTTTCTCCCTGGACTTCATGAGTCACCTGGAAGCAGAGCAGCTGCAGCTGTTCCTATGGTGGTGAATGACAGGGCAGTTACTCCTTGGACCTGGCTGTGGCTGAGGAGCATGCTGAGACCACATCAGATCATCCAGTCTCTGTTGTTCTCATCTTCTGTTGATCCTGAGAGCTTGTGTGATGCCCTTTGTCCCGGGCGTGAACTGACCATTGCAAGGCTCTTGTTTGGAGAGTGGAGAATGTTAGAGTGAGGAGCATGATGATGAAATACTGTGTAACATGATCCTCTGTCAGTGGTAATAGGATTAGTGAGCAGATCTGAATCCCTTGGCTCTGTGGCCCCAACAATCAAACACCTGAAGCCAAGTGAGCTTTCCTCTCCCTTCCTCCTGCTGGATCATTTCACCTAATGACATGCAAAACTCACACTCCACAGTTGTGAGCATGATGGAGAGACTGCATTTCCACCAACTTTTATAACAGAGTGTGGGGCTTAGGTGCTGTGTATTTTGAGTGAGGTGTTTAAAGTAGCTAGCTATCTTAAATCCAAGTGTGCACACATGTTAAAAAAAAAATACATCTGCTGGTAAAGACAGGGATAATGTTTCAAACGGCACAACATCAAAGTCTCTCTGAGAAGAATTGTAGTGCTTTATAGCAGCTCTTTGGGGCTGTTGGGAGAGTGAGTTTCCCCCAAGTTCAACACTGGAGCCTCTGGGTGTTTGCTGTACACTCCTGACCTCACTGGACTCCCCATCTATCCCAGGAGCCATTGCTTTTTGTTCTCGAGTTCTTTGCTGTGTCCAGCCTCGAAGCAGCCTGAGATGGGGAGCTGTCACATTTCCTTAATGGACTCAGTCAGGATCTCTTATTTATTCACAACGACCAAATGGGCATACGCACATGCATACATCCACACATACAGCGTACACACACTGACACTCCAAACACTCCCACTTACTTAACCTTTTCTGCACTCTGGTACTTCTTATCTTTTTTCTATTTCATTTTTTAAAAAATACTGGATTTCATAACAACCCATGTAGAGATTTCCACATTATTTTGAAAACCAATATCTAAGAATTAAAACCTAGGCTTAGATTTTTTTAGAAGAGTGAGTACTGGAACAGGGCTACTCAGGAAACCTCTGTTGTTTCTGCTATAAAATGAAAATAATTGTTAAAATTCTATTAGGTGACTCTTTTATTAGGGTCAAATGAAGATTAACTGATAAAATACCCACCAGAACAGACAGGGACACCCTTAGCTTGGTCCTATATTCGGTAAATGAACTCAGCCACTTCTTTTCCTTGATTTTAACATTGAAATGTAGAAGCAGCGACGGAAAAATCACATTCAAAGAAGCCAAGAATTTCATTCTATCTCTGTGGGGACAATCTGGTTGATTTAAAAGACAACTGGATAATTAGCATACTCTTTTCACAATGTAAAACACACCTTTTGATGTCTAATCTCTGCTTTTGACCAAACACATCCTAACAGCCAAAGGGCTGAACAGCTGCTGCTGGGGCCATTGCTTTTCACCAGGTCCTCTGGGTTTGATCCACTTGCTTATGAGGAATGATCTCTCTTGTTTTTATTCCTCTCTATGAGTCTTTATGTCAATCACTGACTTTGGTGTGATCATAATCACAACTTTAAAGTTATCTGATATCCAGTTTCCTTAATCGAAACTCGGAAAAATAGCCTGCTCATGTGGTCATGTGACTAGCTCAGGGACACAGAGCTTGCCTAGCATGTGCAAAGCCCTGGATTAAACCTTCACCAAGAGAGGGAGGAGGAGGGAGCTGAGAGGAGGGGAAGGAAGACAGAGAAGGAGAGTGAGGTACAACGGGTGGGACCGTTAGAGGTCTACAAGGAACTGTAATTTTCTGGTACTTTGTTTTGTATTATGTCCCACACATATCCTCCATTCTGAACTATGATTTCTTCTAAGTCACATATTGGCCAGTGGAGACACTAAACTGGTTTGGTGCAGTCTGAGGATGGTTCTCCTTGGGTACCAATTTGGACCAAGGATCATATTCCTGAAATGTCTCCAACCCTGCCACAAGGAAGGGAGATTCTTCTCCAGCATAGCAGCCGCTTTCCAAACACCCACATAGGTCAGACTTTTAAGAGCATGATGTGTTTCATTCCTGTTTAGAAAAGCCAGCGATTGCTGCCATGGCTGGGAAGCCAGTCCTTCACTACTTTGATGGCAGGGGAAGAATGGAGCCTATCCGGTGGCTCTTGGCCGCAGCTGGAGTGGAGGTATGCTCTGACCTGAGTGATTTTAAGTTGAATCTGAAATTGATTGTATGAAATACTTTAATCACATGAGCTGTCCAAGTGTCTACTGACCTAAACCAAAACCTGCCAACTATTAAGTGATTGACAGATTTATCCTAATAAATCATTAATTGTTTTCATCAGCAATCATTAACATTAACACAAGGGCTAGAGAGATGGCTCAGCATTTAAGAGCACTTCTTGTACTTCCAGAGGACCTAAGTTTCTTCTGAGGTCACTTGGGAAAGGAGAGAATATTACAAATGCATAGTCAGAAGAAATGGTCAGCATATCCCACCCATTGGCATTCCTGTAACTCATGCCTTAATCACCAACACAGGAATAGTCCTGGGAAAGGTGACATCAACATCAATTAGGAAAAGCAATGTGTTGTGACCACAGCTCCTTTGTAAGAGATCTGCTATAAACTCCCATAATCGATTAGCTCACGTACTTGATAAAATTAAAGACAACATACTGCTTTTTTTTTTCATATTATCTATAAAAAGGAGCCGGTACAGAGGAAAGCGTAGAACACAATAAAATTAATTAATAAAGATTTGTTTATTCCTTTGGTTTTCTAGTTTGAAGAGGAATTTCTGAAAACTCAGGATGACTTGGCAAGGTTAAGAAATGGTAAGAGCAAAGATTTGCATGTTCTTGAGAGGGTTTGTTGTGGAAACTTTAAATATTACTACCTATACAACAGTGGTGTTCATTGATGAAAAGGCGATAAATTGTAATTCATTGGTCCCTGTGAGCAGATCTGGTAATCTTTCAGTTTAATGGGCTGAAACTTGTAAAAGTATAGTTTTTATGGCCACCCTTGCTCTGAATAATGACATGGAGACCTTTATATTTATTAAAAGTTTCAGGCATTATAGCTGGACAGACACTCGGCTATGCTAATCCAATAATACTGGCATGGCCTACTTCCCAATGACGTAATGTTACCTGGCAGCTCTTTCTTCATCCATGTCATGATGGTGACCCTTGCAGTCCCCACCTGAGTCAGTCTCTCTGTCTCTGTCTGTCTCTGTCTGTCTCTGTCTCTGTCTCTGTCTCTGTCTCTCTCTCTCTCTCTCTCTCTCTCTCTCTCTCTCTCTCTCTCTCTCTCTTCTCTTTCTGCCCCCCCCTTTGGGCTGGAAGTCCAGCCTTTTTCTCTCCTGCCCAGCTATTGGCTGTTCAGCTCTTTATTTGACCAATCAGAGGTGATAGAGAACAATGTTTACAACATACCAAGACAGGCAACGCTTCATAATAATTACAGTTCCAAAGTCAGGGTTATAACCAGTTCTCTGGGTACAGAAATCATCATCTGAAAAAAAAAATGCTCCAACAGAAACTCTCTTTGTATTTGCCGAGAAACCATTCCCAAAGCCCATGAATGTGCTGTCTCTGCTTTTCCATGCTCCCTGCAGTGAGCTCGGGCTTCCACACCGCCCTCCATCTGCACACAATTCACTAGATGCCAGGAGCAAATATAAGTCAGCCACTTATCTTCAGTTCAAACAGGGTTAAGAAACTAATTCCCAGGAAGGCTATATTATAGGACTAACAGAAAGATTATGATGGTTATGTGGAATGCTAAGAGAGAAGACGAGGGGGAAAGCAAGAAGGCCAACACCTATGGGTGAGGGATGCCGAGCCTACACAGCTCATACCATGCCTTGGTGTTAGTGGAAAAGCGCACAGGAACCTACATAGAAGCAGGTTTATGGTCTTGCCTTGATGTCATGAAAGTAAGATTTTCTTTTTTGTTGTAAGGATACCAGCTGACAGTACCATTGTGCCTCCTTCAACTACTTACTAAAATGTACATGACCATGAATTAAACATCCCATCATATCCTGTTTAACAAATAAAGAATTAGTAAATTAGTATTCATGATAGGAAATAAAAACATCAATAAAATAATAGGATAAGATGACGACACTGGATATGGCAAAAACAAAAAAATTATATATATATAATTAAATATAAATAACACACACACACACACACACACACACACACACACACACACACACACGTTATCCTAGCCATTGACAGAGTGGTCTGAGAAGAGATAAGGAGTTGGTGAGGGAAAAGTAAGTCAGGCACAGTGGTCAGGGGAATCTTGCAGCGCTGAGTGACCAGAAGTCAGCTTGCCTTTTTATTTACACAGGTTTCACAGAACAAACATATACTATTTTATTCAAAAAGTACAGATTATATTATTTTGTCTCTACACATGTGTTTGAATTTTCACTACATGTTCAGGACTGAATTTCTCCTGGCCAGTTAGAGCTTGTCAATTATCTCTGTTTGCCCTGAACCAATTGTACTGTTTGAATTTGCTTAGGGGAAAACACTCCAAGAGATTCCTACAGTTTTGACCTCATTTATAAATTTCTAGCATTTTAGTGTTTATCACAATCCCTAGGGCATAAGGAAGACTTCCAAATAGGGCCAAAGAAAAGGTATTGCCCTAAAAGCAGAAGGGATAGTAAGTTTAGGACTTTGCTTTAAAAGGCTAAAACATTATTTACTTGGGTAAAGAAATAAAATAAACCATTGTGCAGAAAGTCCCCAAAAGTATAACACAGAAAGACAAAAAAACTAAAAGTAAGAGACAGAATGACAGCGATCACAGCCTTCAGCTCAGCTTTGCTGGAACTGTGTCAAACAGCTGTGCTGGCTTCCTAACCTTCACCACTCCCAGTGGACATGGTTGTGCCAATACACATCTTAGTCCCCTTTCTCTTTCTCTTTGCTTCATTCAATAGATGGGAGTCTGATGTTCCAGCAAGTGCCCATGGTAGAGATTGATGGGATGAAGCTGGTGCAGACCAAAGCGATTCTGAACTACATTGCCAGCAAATACAACCTCTATGGGAAGGACATGAAGGAGAGAGCCATGTATGGTATAGTTTTTCTCATTATGGGACATATATAGGTCTTTATCTTGAATGAACAGAACCATGGCAAGGGACTCATGAACACACTGGGGCTGGATGTTTGGACGTACACACACTGGCATCACTTAGGAGGACAACTGCAGAGATGAGGGAAGACCATGAGAGGAGAGGAAGGAAGAATGTGAGTCATTAGGCGTGTGTCACTGTTGAGTAGGAGATGGTGGAGTCCTGTTTCCATTTGGTTAGTCTTTAGGAGCAATATTCTGGCCAATAGGTTTGGACAAAGGGCAGCTCTTTGACTGACAGCTCCAAGGAGCTGATCTTCTAGTTCTGGCAATGGCAAGACACGCAGCCATGACCCTGTGCTACCATCTAAATCTACATACAGCCAGGCTGTTTGTGGCTCCCAGAGTCTGGTGTAGAGACGCCAGGGCCACATGAAGCTTTTCATGGGAACTGAAGACTGCTTGGAGCTGTCAAGACTGACCATCAGGTCTGCTCTCTCCTGTGACAGAACCACTCCACTCAAACTCACATCTCCTGTGGAATGTTTCTCTAAGTTAAACATCCACTCACCATTACTAGATAAATACACAAGAGAAATGAAAATACAACCTCAAGAAACATTCTACAGGAATGTGCATAAATAAGCTATTTATAATGTTCAAAAAGTAAAAAAAGGAAAAAAAAAAAAGAGCCAAGTGTTAACAGAAGAAGGGATGAAGAGAGGAACATTGCTTGTATTGCTAGCCATTTTGCTCATTTGAAAGGGAATATTACTAAATGTGGTGGTATTTGCCTTTAATCCATGTGCTCAGTGTCAAAGACAGCACATTTCTGTGAGGTTAAGGCCAGCCTGTCACTGTAATGAATAACGGGCCAGCCAGAGCTACATAGAGAGATTGTTTAAAACAAAAGCAAACAAACTAACTAAAAAACTCCAGCTCCATAAGGATTGCTAATTTGGAAATAAAAATCAGATTTTTATTACTGACTCCATAGGCCCATCAAAAGTGAACTATTTTACCACCCCCTTTACATTTGTTAAAAGTGTAACATATGAGGGAAGAGAGCTTTGACAGAATGCTTGTCTGTTTTTCAGCATTGACATGTATGCAGAAGGTGTGGCAGATCTGGATGAAATAGTGCTCCATTACCCTTACTTTCCCCCTGAGGAGAAAGAGGCAAACCTTGCCAAGATCAAGGACAAAGCAAGGAACCGCTACTTCCCTGCCTATGAAAAGGTGAGTGGAGGCTGACTGACCTTACAAGCCCTCAGAGGCTCTCCTCATCCTCAAAGGGCATCTGAGCAGGTAAAGTTGCCAAGCACTGTGTTGGATAAGCCATGGTATCAAGTATAGAATCAAGACCCCACAGATTGGTGTCTGGCCAGACACACTCCTTGGGTCATAGTTACCTGCCTTCTCTCTGGGTCTTCTATTGCAGATGCACTATGGGAGCTCTCTGGAATCCCCTTGTTGGGAGCAGGAATGTCATTCATGAGCACTTGACTTGTAGGCTCTATTCTCCTCTCAAGGGTCCTATTACTAAAAGTATCATGCTGTTGGCTGTGGTTTGTACCACCTTGATCTGGGCAAGACACAGATCCTCAGTCACAACAGAGGCAAGAGGAAAAAAGGCCTGGGTGTTCTTGGGTCGTTGGTCTTGACTTCCAGAATGTACTTCATTATTGTTAATTAGCCTCTAAACCCTCCCAAGTGTTTGTAAAAGTAGAATTAAAGAGCCCCTGAGATAGTTATAGCAGAGATAGGGTTTTTCCCCCCACAAATTTTGTTTTGCTGTGACGCACCCTAAAATTTTTCAGATAGATTTCACAGTCACCATTAGTACCTGGGGTATGTAAACATCACACTAGAGGCTGTACTTCATTGAACAGAACAGCCTCATCTTTTGACTCAAGAGCATCAAGATGACAGTAACACATCAGAAAATATTCTGCCTCCCAAGAATAGAGAGGCCTGAAACAGGTGCCTATCAGGAGAGTATTATACTGTTTCAGGATAGATGTAAACTATCTACACAACACTGACAGAGGCAAGGAAAGTAAGAGAGACAGTGAAGAAAAAAATTGCCAGGATTAGCAACATTGGTCTTTGCACAAAATAAGGGGATAAAGTTCTGCCTCTTCATAGTATGAGTGTCTGCTGTATGCATACATCCTACTAAGAGTTCCATTTACAAGTGAAAAGGCCACGTTTCAGAACCAAACTACCTGAGGCCAAACTGAACAAAAAAAAAAAAAAAAAAAAAGAAAGAAGTCCAAGCATGTAACTGTGGTAGGAGCCTTGCAGATAAAGGGAGAATCACTGACTTCCATATATTTCACCTCACTGACCATGAGTGTTTTCCTCTTTATTCTTCAGGATTTCAACAATGTTAGAGTATTTTAGCAAATGGCACACAATACCCTCCTTTTTTGTAAAAAAAAAAATTTATATAGCATTAGATTATTCTTTCATTCATTTACTCAGCAAATCTTAACTCATTGCTTATGTGTCAGATCCATGGTGCAGATAGGAATATAAACTCTCATATCCTCAGATTCTCCCTCGAACCCTGTGATGCTGACAGATTATGATGTATCCCATGAAAAGATGTTCTCTATTTATTGTAGCATGTGCGTTCTCCTGTAAAACCAAACAGCCCCTTGACTATCAATGAAAAACATAAAATCCAGTATAAATATATCATTTTATTATTTTATCAAGTTGTCATTTTTTTTTTGTTTTAATTGAAAATTCCAAATCATTCTATTTTACTAATTAAGACTTAAGAGCTAGATGCTGGGCTGAAAACCCTGCTAGCTCAGAGAAGCAGAAAAAGCACCCATCTAACCTTCTTACTCAGCTCACATCCCAATGGGAAAGGCCCAAAAGGCTCAGCTGACAGCCCATGAAGAAAAGATCAAAAATCCCAGGGCCAAAGGCTTGCTAGCTCAAAGCCCAAAAAGCCAAAGGCCAAGGAGCTGAGGAGCTCAAGAATGAAAGAGCTAAAAGCCCAAGAGCTCAATGCCAAGGAGCTCCTTCTACTTCTACACCTGTCTTAAATGCCCCTCAGCTCCAAGTCCCTCCTAGTCTTTAATTTCTATCAGCTGGCTTCTTGCTCTGCCTCTTGACCTAGGGTTACCTTTATTAAATCCTGTGTACAGAAAGCTCTTGGATTAAAGGTGTGTC
This sequence comes from Acomys minous, assembly GCF_964271855.1. Classification (NCBI taxonomy): domain Eukaryota; kingdom Metazoa; phylum Chordata; class Mammalia; order Rodentia; family Muridae; genus Acomys; species Acomys minous. Next base: position 69,655,545 of record NC_140495.1, on the reverse strand, counting down.
CTAAGGCTGGCTGAACCACACTTTAATCACCTGTTTTCAATAAACAGAAAGTTCTTGAATTGTGTGTGTTAGGGCTCAACCATGCTAAACATATGACAAGTTTTTACAATTTACAATCTCAAGGAACACAATGGGAGCAAAGACAGGTTTTTTAAAGTTCATAATCTCATGGGATCAATTATCCTGAAACTGTCATGCATATTTCTATATACATAATCTAAAATGTATTTGACTACACATTATTATTAATTGGTAGTACTATGGATGTTTTTCTTCTCCATTCCTCATGGTTTTAAGACCAATGGATTATTTTAGCAAGTAGTACATATTACTTCAGTACTTTTTATAAAAAACTTTCATCCATCTAGAAAAGTTGAGCATGGTGGTGTACACCTGTTAGCCTGGCACTCAAGACACAGAAGCAGAAGAATCAGTTCACGACTGTCAGTGTTCTGGGCTATTGAGGACAATTGATCCAAGAAAGAGAGATGCTGCAGGATGAATTAGGCTTCTCAACAGCAGGGAGATCAGCTCTGATGAACTGAACTCCAAACCTGTTTTTTTCAGAGCTTCCTTATTGTTACACAAAAGGCACTTTTAGCAAGTCAATTTACAAATTAAAAAAAAAAAGAAGATAAGAAGAAAAAGAAAAAACCAAAACGTCTAACCTGATCTAGGGGTTGTCTCTAGGAACCATTACCTAAGCAATTCTCATCAAGAGACTTCCTGGTTTGCCAGGTATGTTTTGGGATTAAGTTATGCAAAGGCTCTGAGAATTCTTCAGAAGAGTAACTTCATCAACCTCAGATAACAATCACTGACTATTCACAGAAGGCCACTTCAAAGCATAGGTGCCATCACTCCGGAATTCACGCCAGATATGATGACTCTGCTAAAATTCTGTGACACAAGACAAGGCTAAGAACATTGTGAGTTTGAGGCCAGCCTGGGATACATTAAACCCTGTCTCCAGGAAAGAATTATAGGAGGGAGGGAGAGAGAAAGAGAGAGACAGAGGGAGAGAGAGAGAGAGGGAGAGAGAGAGAGAGAGAGAGAGAGAGAGAGAGAGAGAGAGAGAGAGGCAGGGAGGGAGGGAGGGAGGGAGGGAGGGAGGGAGGGAGGGAGAATGAGTAAGAATTAGTTTAAACAACACATGGTTATGTCTACTTGATGGAAAATCAGCATCCTATGGTTCTGACTTTGCTGGGTGTGCCCGTTCCTCCACTTCCCTGCCCACACACCCTTCTTTCCCTCAGCTAATCATAGTATTTTTTCCTAGCATTTCAAAATTCGTTGGAAACATATACACAGTTAACCTCTACAGGCTTCAGCATTACAGAGGATCCCCGTAGTATAAAGAGCCTGAGCCAATGTTACAGAGATGATGATTCAGGCTTACTCTAGGGGCCATAGATGTGAGGACACTGGGAGATGAGAACGAGGGGGAATGTAGTCCCTGAAACAGTCTACTCATGAGTGAAGGGTGCGTCCACACAGGTGAACCCACTTCCTACTAAGAGACTACGGAGCATAGTGAGGAGTCATCCTCAAATATCAAGGCTTTACCCCTTGGGTTGAGGGAGAGCAGGAAGTAATAGCGCAGCTGGAGCTTGGAGATTGGCACCTACATAAAATGTGGTGGACAGATGACAAAATGATGGGCAGAGATCAGCCTCTTGTATTTTATCACGAGTCAGGGCCTAGAGGCTAGGGCCTCTAGGGAGGCTCATACACACCTGAAAAGGAGCAGAAGAAAAATTTTATTTGAGAGCTTGAGAAAAATTCAACGGGCCCTAGTCTGATGGCCATTGTCTTAAAGAGCTAACCAACATCTTGAATTCCTCAGGTGTTAAAGAGCCACGGACAAGATTATCTCATTGGCAACAGGCTGAGCAAGGCTGATGTTTACCTGGTTCAACTTCTCTACCATGTGGAAGAGCTGGACCCCAGTGTTATGGCGAACTTCCCTCTGCTGAAGGTATTCTATTCCAAGCCTTCTATGGGGCAGCCCATATCTTACTTCACGGACTCCAATATTTTGACCATCAGACTCACAGTGGTGCATCCTCCAGCTTCTTCCTGCCTTCATAACAAACCCTATCGCCAAGCCACACCTACAAACTGAGACCGTAGACCTGGTTCTGAGACATGAAAAGAATTCTGTTACATGAGGAAATCTGAGGTGGATGGTATCTCAAGAAATAAATTTTGCCTTGTATAGTGGAAAGAACCCAGGGCCTCACTCTCTCTCCCTACACTCTATTCCACCTTTGGCTCTGATCCTGATTTCAATGAGCTTCTCTTTATCAGAGCTGTAGCCTTGTCCTTCCACACTGAACCTCTCTGGAGTGGTCTTTTTCAAGCTTCAAATCATAAAACAATGTGTTTCCGTCTACACTGGCCTCCTTCACAAACATATTTCTACAGTTCAGCAAAAATTCCTGTGCCTGTATGTGTGTGTGTGTGTGTGTGTGTGTGTGTGTGTGTGTGTGTGTGTGTGTTAGACGGATGTGTTCATGTTGGTGTGTGCACATGTGTTTATGCATATGGAAGCCAGAATTAGACATAGAATGTCTTCCTGGATCTAACTCCATCTTGTTTGTTTGTTTGTTTGTTTGTTTGTTCTGAGATACAGTCTGTCACTGAGCTTGAATTTTGTCTGTTCAGATAGGCTGGCTGACCGGTGGATTTCAAAGTTGTCTGTCTCTACCCTCTACAGCACAGCACTGGGGCAAAGACACATACTACTCTACCATGCGGGTTCATGGGATGCAAACTCATGTCCTCATGATTGCATAGCAGGCACTCTACCCATTGAGCCATTCCTCAGCCCTCCTCCTTCTTTTATTTGTCTTTGTTTCCTGTGGTGCTAGTGGTTAAACCTGGCACACACCAGGCAAGTGCTGTACCACTGCACCACACTGTCAGCCCCCAACGACTCCCATTTTTCTTCCTCAGTGTGAAAGCTGGTTGTGACTGGACCCTCGTTTTCCTGTTCTACTTTCTATGACCACTTCTGACTCTATTATCCCAGATCTTTATTTTAACTATTATTTATACATATTTGTCTATGCATCAGTGTCTGAGAAACAAATTGTTCATCCTTAAATTCTACAGAAGTCATGAGTCTACAGGGTTATAGTCCAAAGAAGAAGAAGAGAATGACTGGGACAGAATGAACCTTTAAGACATATTGAGGGGAAGCTCCATTGTCTTCCTCTCATCCTCATTGTCTCTGGGTATCTGTCTCCATCCTCCTCCCTGCTGCTGATGGAGGGACTCGGGTGGTCCTTTGGCTGGCAGGAGCACAGGGCTGTGCCAACAATAGCTTTGTCTTCTGCTGCTCTCTGAGGCTCTGGTTTGTTTGTTGCAGGCCCTGAGAACCAGAGTCAGCAATCTCCCGACTGTGAAGAAATTTCTTCAGCCTGGAAGCCAGAGGAAGCCTTTGGAAGATGAGAAATGTGTGGCAGCAGCAATGAAGATTTTCAGTTAATTCAGGCAGATATTGATACATAGCACCTGCAAGGCTAACCTTCTAAGCTTTGCAACAATGAAGGGTTTTGATTAAATGTCGGTGTTACTTATTGGGAGGCTAACAAGCTTTCTAAGGCTTGTGTGTTAATTCATATAGATATGACCAATGCAGAATTGCTGGGATGCTATTTGCTTACAGTCAAAATTGATATGATCACTTCCTAGGATTTTTTTTCCTTGAATTTCAATAAAACAGAAGAACTTCTTAGACTCTGGAATATTCAACACTGTAACCAAATAAATGCCATATCCTTGTCAAACATAGTTAAGTAGAAATACGTCAAAATCTGGCCTATGCCAAAATAACCTTTCCATATGGATAGTGCCCTTTTTGACCAAATGCACATAACTGAACTAGTGAAGAACTATTTTCTTTCAACTACTTAAGTTTTTTATTATTCTATTACTCAAACAGTTATTTACGTTCAGTATAGAGGAATTATTTCTCCCTGGGCTGCATAAATGATGAATAAAGACGATACAGTCATTCACCCAGACCCAGAAGCTCTAAACTGATTGTTACAAAAGTAAATAAAAACTCAAGTACTCCTGATACAAAATTGGACGTTCTGTGTGCCCCATTCCTAAGGCCTCTATAACAATGTACCACAAACTTTGTACCTTAGAATAATATAAACCTGTTCTCCCACAGTTCTGCGGGAGGTGTACATCTGAAATCTATGTCTGATATGCACCAGTTTCTCTCTGAAGGCTTTAAGGAAGGACCTTTCTTAGCCTCCTCCTAGCGCCTTTTTGTGGCCAGCCATGCTGAAATTCCTTGGTTTGTTGATATAGAATCCAAATCTCTACCTCCATGGTAGCATAGCAGTGTGTGTGTGTGTGTCTGTGTATATCTGTGTGTGTGTGTGTGTGTCTGTCACAGACCTAGGGGAGGGGAATAGGGTGAAAGAGGGAAGGAGGGGGGAACAGGAAGATACAAGTGAGGGGATATCAATTGAGATGTAATCTGAATAAATTATTTAAGTAAAAAAATTGAGGGAAAAAAAAAGGGCCCAAAGGTTATTCTTTCACACAGGAACCATATTTAAGCTTGATACAAGTTTGTTGTGCAGTGGATTTGAGAACCTGAAAGCAGGCACTCACAACTTTCTATCTCTATGCCTTAGTCACCAGCTATTCCCAACCATACACCACAGGCTAAACAAACACAGTAAACAAAAACTACTGAGAGAAGAGGTTAAGGAACCTAAGGGCGTCTCCACAACACCTTGAAAAGCAACCTCACATTCAGAGTCTTTGTACTTGCAATAAAACATTACATTCCATTACTTTATAAATCAATAGGCAGGCAGAAGTGCCCTCTTAATGACAGATTCTTCTTAGCAGGTCAGAGAAAAGTTTTTACCTGGAGTTCATCAGGACTGGGGAGAAGGATGCACAAGTTTCCTGCTCATGATTTGGGGCAGCCAGTCCCTTGCTCACAATGGCTTCACCCCCACCTCCCCCAATTCTGTATCAATTTCTCACTTTGTCCAGCAGCTTCCTGTAAACCAAGCAGGACATGAGGCCTAGGAAAAAACAAAGAGGTTTGAGAAGGTGAGAGTAAGAAAGAAAACACAAGGAGAAAAAGGGGCACATTGGAGTAGAAGAGAAGAGAGGGAAAGGGGGAGTCTGGACAAGAGGGGTTGGGCGAGATAAAGCACAGATGCCATCTACAGCACAATCCCTCCAGTGATTCTGGCATCGTCTTTCCTGGCCAGATGTGTGAAAACTCGCATCTACTCATTATCTCACACGAAAATGAAACAGGTTTCTGTCAGTCTCATCAGAAATCCTGGCAGACCCTGTTCCTGCGGTGTGAGTTTTCCATCACACAAGATATATGTATATTTTAAACTGGGGTTTGCGGGGTTGGGGGGTTGGGGAAGAGGGAGAGCTGTGCTTTCTTTTGAAGTTGCTCTGATCCAGGAGGTCTTGCTTTAGAGCACACGGAACTATGAGGTGCCCTGTCCCTGTGGCCTTGGCCTGGAGCTGGCCAGCAACCATTGCTACAGGCCACCCTGTGCTGAGGCTCCTTCATCTGAAACAGCCCCTCCCCCACTGCTCTCACCTCCCCCTGCTCCAGCGTTATTCACAGCTTCCATGCTTTCTCTTCAACATCTGCCCTCCCCTCAGTGTACCTTTCTCTCAAAAGCATCTGAAATGTATGGGTCAAGGAAAGAGCATGTTTGTTCCCAGCGGAACAAGGCTGGGGCAGCCTGCAGTCCAGAAAACGGAGTGGGTGGGCACCATTTGCCTGTGAACTATAGCCCTGCAGTGTGTGGGTCCCCATAGCAAGCACCACCTTTCCCTGGGAAGGCAGCCAAGGCCTGGAGCCCGGGGTATGAAATCCCCTGAGAGAGGCCCCTCCTGAACCCCACAGAAAATGGTTCTTTTCATACTCTCTGAGTCTCCTCTTTTACAGATGTGAATGTCCACACTGCACCCTCTGTCTTGGCCTTCTCCACATAATTTGCTTGCTACCATAAAGACACTTGTAGGGGCAAACTCTTGCATCAATATACCTTTAACTCTCCCACAGAGCAAAGCCTTCCTGTCTGCCATCTTCACAAGGCGAGCTGAGCACGCCTAAATGTTTTTATCTGCAGTCTTGTCCTTATAAACACATGCTCCCTGAGCTTGAGCTAAAGCATAACAAAACTGTCCTTCATTTTATCCCTTCTTGAACTATGACCCTAAACTGAGCATGCTCAGGAGCGTGTTGCTTAGTGTGCTGAACTGAACAGTAGAGTCTGCCCACACCTCAAGTGCTTTCCTACGTGGATAGGAGCAAGCGCCCTGCATGAACCCCCACGCTTCCTTTGCCTTTTGTGGGGGGCAGGGAGCGCAGTTGGTTTTTCAAGACAGGGTTTCTCTGTGTAGCTTTTGCTGTCCTGGAACCTTGCTTTGTAGCCCAGACTGGCCTTGAACTCAGGAATCCGCCTTCCTCTGCCTCCCGAGTTCTGGGATTAAAGGCGTGCCCTGTCACCACCTGTCTGATTTACTGTAATTTAAGAAGCAGCCTCAAATGCAAAGCTCTGACTCTCAAACGGGCTTTGCTGAGGGAGGCAGAGAGTCATCTCCGCGACTTTGCCTCCCTTTGGAGGCTCCACAACTCCCGTTGCATTTAGAAAGTCCCTCATATAGGGCCGGTCCAGAAATAGAGGTAGGGCAGGGTGCAGCTGGAGCAGTAGGGACTCTGTCATTTTTAGGTTAACCTCAAGGACGTGTGAAAGTCACTCACAATCCCTGGCATCCGTACCACCTGAGGAGGGTCGGGAAGGACGCTACATGATGAGCAGATCCGGGGGCGTTCAGAACTGCATTTCTGATGAGTTGATGCTTAACGAGGAACACTTTGGCAGAACAAATATGGCTCTCCTCTTTTTAGTGCCCTCCTCCACATGTCTTCATTTACTCCTTGAACAACCGCCGCCCCCCCCCCCCGCGCCCGCAATCTGTGGAAAATAGTATTTTCTGAAGACTGCTTACATAATCCGAAACACTTGAGACCAGACTGTGATACTGTCCTATGGCTTTTCGTTCTCTCTACGCTTCATCTGAGAGGTAGGTGGCTGACGACTCTGGGCAATGTGTGACGGCGTCACATTCTCTGCAAAAAGTCCCTAAGAGGCCGCTGTATGGAGCGGTGACGCTGAGGCCTTGTGATGGGAGCCTCAAAGTGTGGGGCATGTCAGGCCCGAAGCAAAGCCGGCCCAAGAGAGAGGGTTACAAGTGCTGTAGGTGCCAAGAGCTGGCAAGGTGAGGCCACCAATGTTTATTAGAGCCCCGATGAAGCCACTACAAGCTCCATAGGCCAGACATGGAGATGTCAGGCTTGGTGTTTCCTCTTCTGGCTTTCAGTGCGCTTTTAGTCCAGTCAGTCGGTCTTTGGCGTCCACCCATTCTTCTCGTTTGTAACGTGAGCCTTTATTCTGCGCCTTGACATATCGGAAGTCTGTTCTTCATTTTCTTATTTTACAGGGGCTCATAGTGAAGAGATCACACCGAGTCTTAGAAGGGAGTTTGGGAGAATAATCCTGAAATGTGTCTCGCATGTCACATCATGTGTACCAAGGACCCTCATGCTTCCTGCACTGGTGCAGGCGGAGGGCGGGTACTGAGCCCTACCTACCCCCAGGGTTCCAGACTTAAGGAGTTTAGAGTAGGGCCTGAAAGCCTGGGTTTTCTAATAATCTTTCAAATGGGGCTGATTCTGGTCTGGGCGCCACACTTGGAAGTTATCGACTATATCTAAGCCTAACACTCCAAGATAGCGTAGCTAGGTAGCAAAGAAGCAAATTGTTTGTTTTCACTTCAAAATTACGGCCCACTTGGCAGAAATAGTCACCAGGTGCCATCCAGGGGGCTTCGGGAGAGCTTCAAAGTGAAGGGCATTTGAGAAGTGGAGGACCTCTGTGATAAACTTACAGTCATTGCAAAGGACCTGGCTGACACATGGCTGGTCTACAGGCAAGCTGGTGAACATAAAGTAGTTGGCTTCCTGTGGGGAAATGGAATATAAAATCTTGCAGTTCCTGGGAAGTAAAGTCATGAGTATTCTAGCCCCAAATCCATTGTAGAGAGGAGAAAGAGCTTGATGCCAGCACATTGTACTGACACAAGGACGCAGTATAATGCTGGCTTGAGAGCAGAGCTGCAGGGCACAGCAGAGTCTATGCATCACTGTACTCGCTGTTAAGACTTCCTGTGATAAATCATGTCCTCGGGGCTAGAGTTTTTAGAAGTATCATTGAAAAGGCAAGTATGAAAATATTGCTCTTTCCCTCTGGTTTTTAGAGACAGAGTTTCTCTGTGTAGCCCTGGCTTTTCTGGAAAACACTCTGTAGGCCAGACTGGCCTCAAACTCACAGATTCTCCTGCCTCTACCTCCCTCCCCCAGTTGCTGGGATTAGTGGCATGTGTCACCACCACCCGATGAAAATATTGTTCTGTGTCATGAAAATAAGTCACTTTTTACACTGAATATAGAAAAGTTTGTTAATTAATCCTTAATATTAGTATTCCCGCTTTATAACCTGTTTTTCCATATACACTTATATTAATAACATTTACAGTATTAGCACAGTGGTGTGTGGTGATTTTAAAATAAATTATAAACTAGACTTGGTGGTTCATGTCTATAATTCAGCCTTTGGAAGGCTGAGGCAGAAAGGATTGCTGTGGCTTTGATGCCAGCCTGGGCTACACAGTGAGTTCCAGGCCAGTCTGAGATACAGTGTGAGAATCTCTCTCAAAAACTAAGTAAATATTAATATTCTGTATAATATTCTGTATTCACACAAGCTCATTCAACATATCTTTTTCTGATGAGCTTCGCAAAAATAGCCATATGGGTTGGAAAGAATCAAGATGCTAATGTTTGCATTTGTTTTTCTTTAATATCAGTAAGTCCCTTATGGTTTTACTTGTTGTAAACAAATCTTCCAAAAGCAGAGTACACCTGGAAGATCTGAGACAAACTGAGTTTCTCAACAGTTGTTGAGAACCAGGCTTAGAACTCAGTGAAAATTAACTCAGAAGGTCCTGACAGATCAGATAGTGGGCTGGACGGCTGGACTATTGACCTGGCCCTCCTTTTATTTCTTCCTGTCCTTAATCTATGAAAACACACATAACTGTAAGACTAGAATCTGTCCTGTGCAGTCTTCAATTCCAGAATGGTCCAGAATCAGGAGGTATGAGAGTCAGGTGGAAAAAAGAAATTTCTGTTTCCGCTAACTTCTAACTTGAGTCCACCATGTCCATTAGGAAAGCAGACACCGAACCATAGCAGCACTAGTATGTGTCTCTTATCACCAGGGCCACAGACAGTCCCATCACAGATACCTTAAAATAGACCAGTACTTACACTACCTCAAGGCTATGCTAATAGACATAACCCCAGGTATTGTACTCTTCAAAAACTGAGCTTCCTTTGAAATCTTACATGTTTTATTTGGGGCTTTTCTCCAGAATTCCAAAGAGCACTGAGGCCACAAGGAAGTGTACATTTCTGTTGCTGTGGATCACAAATAGACAGTCTGTCTTAATTAGAGTCTATTACTGTGATGAGAGATCACAGCCACAGCAACTTACATAAAGAAAAACATTTAATTGGGGATGGCTTGCAGTTCAAAGGTTTAGGCTGATGTCATGGTGGCAGGAAGCATGGCGGCATGCAGGCAGACATGGTGCTGGGGAAGGAGCTGAGAGGTCTGCCTTCCCATCAGGAAGAGAGAGCAACACTGGGCCTGGCTTGAGCTTCTGAAGCCCCAAAGCCCACTTTCCCCAGTGACACACTTCCTCCAGCAAGGCCACACCTTCTAACAGTGTCTCTCCCAGTGAGCATATAGGGACAATTTTCATTTAAACCACTGCCCAGTATCAGAAGTTGGCAAGGCCACAAGGTTTTGCTGCACCCTCATCCTGGGCTCCACCCTGACCATCCACCAGAGCAGGTGGCAGCTGATGGCTTGACCTCAGGTGACAGGGGTCCTCCCCCTAAGAACAATCCTGGTCCACATGTGTGACAGCATGCAATCCCAATGCTGTGCAGAGAGATGTTCTCTGAGGCTCATTTAGAACAACAGACTGGGAGCGAGGCTGCGTCCATCTTCCTACACTTCAGTGTCTGGATCTCAGAGCATCTAGTCTGGCCATATCTTAGCTCTGCTCGTGGGCTGATGGCGTGTCTTGGTGAAGGGCTGTTTGAGTGCACTGGAGAGACTGTGCTCCAATTCCCAGCACCAAACTGTGTAAATCCAGCGTGAGATCAAATGTGTCATCCTGTACCCAATCATGTCATAAGAATAATAAAGAATTCCAAAGGACTCTTATTTTATTTTGCATAGGGAAAGTGTTCTGTGAGTCTGAGGAGAGAGAGAGAAGGCTGGGGTGGGAGTGGACAAGCAGGAGGTGGGAATGAGAGCCAAGGGAACTTGGAGGCAAACTTCAGGATGTGACTGCACCGCATTGCTGTGTCTTGCTGTCAGTGCTCCTGTGACTCTTCCTTAAGACCAGTTTAGACTTTCCAATTCTTTTTTTTTTTTTTTTGGTTTTCTGGTTTTTTGAAACAGGGTTTCTCTGTATTATCTTGGCTGTCCTGTACTCACTTTGTAGACCAGGCTAGCCTTGAACTCACAAAGATCCGCCTGCCTCTACCTCCCAAGTGCTGGGATTAAAGGCATGCGCCACCATGCCCAATTCTTTAAAATACAGTCACATTACTGTATTTTACTCCCTCAAATACTTTGGCAGGGAGGACAGATGTAGACAGAGTAGAACCAACAAATGAATGCCACACAATTTAATATATGTATTAGGATCATTTGAGTTTGGGGAGGGGTTCTATTATTCCCCACCCCCGAAAATTCTAGAGCCTTCTTCTATACCTGGACTGCTGCTGTATAACAGAGGGCAGAGGCTCGTCCTAGTTACTATTTTCAGCCTAGAAGGCCAAATTGGAATGACATGAGAATTTACCATGAGACACAATTTCTTGTCAATTCAAGCTTCTTTACTGGGAACTGATTCGCCTGGACTTGCAAGGCTCAAAATGCTTCCCGACTCTGGCGTTCTGTACCGTTCCTCCTGGGCATCTAAGGCTGGTGTTCCTATGATGCTATGCCCACACCTGCCTATATGGTGAGCTGTAAGGGCACTCGGGCTTTGAAACCAGATCAACTTGATCTCTGACTTTGGACATCTTACTTCACCTTTTGGAACGTCCTCAACCTCCCCTGAAGATGGAAACAAGTTGTAGACTGCAGATATGTTGTTTAACTTCCTAAAAATCTTACCCCTTAGGGGAGAATCCCAGCTAAACCTAGGAGTCTCGCTGCAATCGTCGTCTCGGCCGCGAGGGGGCAGCAGACTCCATGCCTGTGCTCCCGGGCAGATGCAGCAGGGCGGAGAAGCAAGTTCCCAGGGTCCTGGTTCCTGCAGACCTAGAGCTGCACCCCGGTCCTAGCCCCGGGACAGCAGAAGGATGTGCGATCAGGAACTTTGCTCTATGTTGCATAAAACATCCCGAGACACAACTTGGCTCTGCAGGATGTGGTGGGCAGCAGTGAGGGAGCGCGCCTGCGCAGTACTTGTTCCAGAGCGAGGTATTGTGTTTGCACGTCGCTTTTTCTTTTCTTTTTTTTTTTTAGCTGCAGCAGCAAGGTGACAAGGCTCCAGGTGAGCTATGCACCTATTCCTTAAAGGAAACTTTTCTTGTAATGACATGAAAATAAACCGGACTTTGTTGAGCACCCTCCACAAAAATAAAAATAAAAATAAATAAATAAATAAATAAACAAACAAACCCTCTCACTCTTCACAGCAAAACCAGAACCAATTCAGAAGGAGGAATGACAGCTTCCCTCCCACAGATCTTTCCTGCCGTCATGCAATTTCCTGAATTTCTGCCCACATGGGGCCCTAAATCTTTTATCTGTTTTGCCTTCCACCCTCGCGGAGGTAGGGTGTAGTGGTAGATAAGGTTCAATCAGGCTTGCTTCAATAGTTGCTTTCGTGCCCATGCAGGTCAGAGATTGGCAACTGCTTTATTTTTCTGTGAAAATGCTTTGTGTATATCTATCTACAGTACTCTTAATCGGGCCTCCAGATTTTGGAGGACTGGGGTCAGGGCAAGGCAGGGGACTGCCATTCAGTGTTGTGTGCCCAACAGTAATTCATTGTGGCTTGTGTCTGTTGCAGGAAGACACAACGGGCATGCCTCCCAGCCACACTCCTTCTCACAGCCTTTCACCTTAATGCTTGGATATAGTCAGGACAAGTGGCCTCTGCCATGCAGAGGAAGCAAGAAAGAGAATTGGCTTCTCTGTGAATTTTCTCATTGCGCAATGGTTTTGGAATGGATTTGTTTTAGCCTCTTAGAACAGCACTCACTCGGTTCTCTGTGGAGATGAAGGAATTGTGGGGATTCCTGACAATGCAGCCAGGGGTGGTGGGGCAGTGGAGGGGCATGGAGACAGCCACGGCATAATTTCAGCACAGGTTGTGTATTTGAGCCACCCGTTCGCTCAGAGCAATGTGCTTGGTGCCGTGTGCAGGTCAGCAATCACTCGATGATGCAGTGTGAGTTTGCCCAACATGAGTTTGACTGCCTGAGAAAAGAGAATTGGACAGGCAATACACCACCAACAGTCTTACACCAAATAAAAGAGATTTATCTCTTAAACAGAGACACAGAAGCAGTTGGGGACTTAAGAAGGTAAATTCGTTTTTCACACGTTTGGTAAACTTAGAAAAAAAAGTAAGGCCTCAAATTACTATCCAACGATGAATGATCTGTTTTACCAGCATTGGATTTATTAAAAAGGGTGTCTTTCTGACTGTTAGACACCTCAGTCTACATCCCAAACCCTCATCATGGCACACACACACACACACACACACACACACACACACACACACACACACACACACACTGCCCTAAGGCTCTGACTCAGGGAAAAGCATTGATTACTCACCTCTACATCTCCTAGAGGTCCAAGCCAGAGACCAGGAGGAGAGCCATCCTTGTGACTTCCCTGCCTTTCCCCACCTCCAGGCTGGGCTCTAAGAACCTCTCACCACCTAGCTCCATCTTGATCGGCCTTTCTCCAGGGTGGGTTACTCTCATCAACCAGTTAATTTACAGCACCCAATTTATGTCCCTGTTTTCTTAAGTCTCACTTAAGACCGCAGCTAGGAAACGTTTGGTAGACTGTTTGACTGGAAGGCTTGCTTATTTAACCCTTCACTGACCTTGGGACAGGAGCCCCAGACTCCTTTACAGGGCTGATGTGAGTGCAGGTAATATTTCTGAACAGATGCTCTTTTCACGGCCCATTTGTGTTTCAGCCTTTAAGGTTGCCATTGTTAGTTTTCAATTATGGTGTGTCTCTGTGTGGGTTTGTGCACGTGAGTGTCCTTGCCCTCGGAGTTCAAAGGTCCTCAGAGCCCCTGATGCTAGAGTTGCAGGCATTTGTGTGTTGCACAGCCTGGGTGCAGAAACAGCTAAGATTCTTGCCAGGCTATCCCATCCTCCCTCTAGCCTTTGCGGCTCACTTTCTTTGCAGCGTGCCTTGCTCTCTAACCCCTGGAAGCCTTTGCACGTGTGTTCACCCATCTGCCTGGAACACTTGCTCACTGCTTATTCCTGCGTTCCCCTAGGTCCTAGCTGGGACCTGGCCTCCCCTGGACATCCTGCCTTAGGCTCCATTGTCCCTCAGATCTGTCCCCTTGGGGCTCTTCACCGTCTGCTCCTCCCTGCTCTGTTGTACTGTACACAAGCCTGAGTCTACAACTTTTCTGAGACTGCTTCCCACTGCCTTGCACAAAGATGATGCTCAGTACATAGGTGTTGAGTGGAAAGGGGTTTAAATGTGCTCCAAGGGACAGATTTCTTCTACACCAGGTGTTTTCTTGTTGTGCTGAAACAAGAATGTCCTTAAAAATAGGAAGGACAGTGAAAGAGTATTATTATTGCACAGCTAATATTTGTTTTAAAATGTAATTTAACTTTTCATTGACACATTATAATTATACATATTTATGGGATAGAGTGTGACTTATCAGTACTATGTATTTAATGTCTAACCAGAAGATTAAGAAAGGTAGTTGGTGTAGCCATTACTTCAGACATTTATTATTTCTGTATTCAGGGACCATCCAAAATCCTGTATACTAGCGATTAGGCTGATAAAGAATCACGTGCTCATATCTCAAAAAAAACATCTTTCTCATTACCCCTATTACTCTTTCTCAATTGTTTTGTTAGTTTTTAAAGTTTATTTATTAGTTAGGTACTCCTCACCCCTCATATGGGGCGTCTCACTATGCAGCACTGGATGGCCATAAACTCATATATTCACCTACCTGGGGTTGAAGGTGTGTGCCATTATGCCTTGCCTAATACTTTGCATGCGTGCATGCCTGTGTGTGCGTGTGTGCGTGTGTGTGTGCGCGCGCGCGTGCGTGGGTGCGTGCGTGCGTGCGTCCGTGTGTGTGTGTGTGTGTGTGTGTGTGTGCGCGCGCGCGCCTCAGCACTGTGTTTACATATTTCTTCATGGTTTTTTTACCACATCACAATGTGTTTCTATTTTTCAGGGAGGGGGGTTGCTGCATGTTTGTTTTGTGGTGTTTTGGGGTGTTTTACCTGTACGTATGGCTGTGCACCAAGAGAGGACTTGGTACCCATGAAGGCAAGAAGAGGGTATCAGATTCCCTGGGGCTGGACTTACAGTCATGAGCTGCCATATAGGTTCTGGAAATTGAACACTAGCTCTCTCTCTCTCCAGGCCAACTGTTATTTCTGCATCTATACTTCAGTCAACAAATGTTTTGAAGTCAGCTCCTTCCTACATATTATGCATGTAGGGATGTCTCAGGATACTCCAAGATCGAGCTTTCACCACAAAGGAGATTTATTTGTCCCAGAGAGGCAAAGGTTAGGGAATATAAGACAAACAGGAGATAGAGAAGGGGAAGGGAGCAAAGGAGAGGAGGAACAGGCATTTGTCCTGGGCAGCAGCGGAGAAGGGCCACAAAGGCCTGCCCCTGGATAGAGAGGAGACAGGCATGGACCATAGGGAAATGGTGATTTATAAAGGGGAAAGGGGAAACCCTGTGTCGGATGAGGTGTTTCGTTTTAATTGGGTATGTTAATTAGGTGACCCAAAGGGGGCTTTGATTGCTGGACCTCAATACTTGATAGCTGGGCCTTGGTAGCCAGCCTCAGTGGGAGGAAGTGGCCAAATAAGGGACTAGACCTTGGTGGCTAGCTTTAGGAATGTCATCTAATGGTTTGTAGCAAGACAGAGGGAATGGGGAGAAAGGCAAAGCCTGCCAGAGTCATGTTTGCCACGCTCAGGCTGGCCAGAGTTCCTTCAGTGCCCCTTTGTGCCATACCTTGGGCTCAGATAAGAATTCCTGAGTTAGGTCTCTCTCTCTCTCTCTCTCTCTCTCTCTCTCTCTCTCTCTCTCTCTCTCTCTCTCTCTCTGCTCTTAGCTTGGTTGACCTAGAACTCACTCTGTAGTTAGGTTGGCCTTGAACTCCTAGAAATCCTTCTGCCCCAGCCTTCTACTGGGATGGCTAAAGCTATGTTTTAATCTTAAATTACTGTGCTTAAAAGATTTATAAAAACAATAATGCCTCTAACCTGTAAGCCCAAACTTGCCCAAGGATAGATAACTTCCTGGAATGTTGGGGGCTGTTTATGTAAGATACCAAGCCCAGTGTTGTCACTTCTATAAACAAGCTTCGTTGCACCAACTGCCCAGGATGTGTGCTTGATCACACTTAGGGAGGCATTACAGAGAGAGAGAGTATGTCAAAATATATATTTGACCCTGATTGGACAAAGACAGTAAGTATGTAGCCTTGCGAGTTTTGCCTTTTTAAGCGCCTGTCTAAGGTAATTTGACTCCCTACTCTGAGAATTCTGGGTATGGGCTTGACCAGTATTTAATAAAACTTGCTTCAACTTTGGCTCAAAAACTGTGGTAATGTTCTTATTCTTGCCCTGTAGGATTAACACTCTGTGCTGAGATTACAGGCATGAACACTTGGTTTCCAGTAGACTCTAAGTGACTCTGAGATCAGTTGGCACCTGCCCTCTTCTGAGTCAGTCTTCTGACACTGGTTAGTCTAAAGAGGAGCAGTGAGAATTCAAACAGTGCACAGGAGAGCCAGGAATGCATCTCAGTGGGGCGCTCCTGCCTAGTATGTGAAAGACCTGGATTAAGTCACCAGGGAACATACACACACATACTTACACACACACAGCCAAATGCACAGGAAATTTTATGCATCATTACTATTTTTCACATTTGCTCACATGGTTATTTTTCCTGTGTAAAAATAGATGTAAAAGCCAAGGACAATACAGGCGGTAAACCTTAAACTCCTACCCAGATCTAGACAATGGACAGAACACTCTCCACAGTAGAGTGGAGAGTGGGATATTACTTTCTCACATACTCTGGTGCCTCACCTTTGACCATGTCCCCTGGAGGGGGAGACCTGGTGGCACTCAGAGGAAGGACAGCAGGTTACCAAGAAGAGACTTGATACCCTATGAGCATATACAGGGGGAGGTAATCCCCCTCAGGAACAGCCATAGGGGAGGGGAATAAGGGGAAAATGGGAGGGAGGGAAGAATGGGAGGATACAAGGAATGGGATAACCATTGAGATGTAACAAGAATAAATTAATAAAGGAGAAAAAACAATTAAAAAATAGATGTAAAAGTGATAAAATACAAAAATGTCAGGATCCTGTGGCTAGATAGGTTATAGTCCCTACGGACAGCTCACCGCGGCTCCTCTGCTGAAAGGACATGGTATTAAAATGACTTCTAATAACTTATCACCATAGCCGTAGGTTAGCATCTGTCAGCCCTCATCAGAGAAACGTCTTACAGTAGTCAGTATGACACCCACAGCTGGTCAACGTGCAGAGAACAAGACTGAGGAGTGCTCAGCACTAAGTGGGTTGTCTGTCACTCGCCTCCCCAGAAGGCTCAGGGAGCATCTGAGAAGGGGTAAAAGGCTGTAAGAGCCAGAGGTCTCAGATGACTACAAGCAAACGGTGTTTTCCAGACACAGCAGGGCAGATGCACATATGAACTCACAGTGATTGTTTAGCATGCACAGGACCTGTGCACATTCAAGCCAGACAGAACCCCAATATGGAGAAGGGGCAATGGATGCACACAAAGTCCCACCCCTACCGGAGGAGCTATGAGCACTTGTTTTCTGCTGGGTAAGGGGAACTCAGTTTCCTGTAAGGATGTAACACCTGGTGGGTCAGCCACTCTTTAGGCCCCACACCCAATAGTATTTTAGTAACACAAATTGGACTCTTTTGGGGAGAGGGAGAGAGAGACACACACAGGGAATACAAAGCTGGGAGGGTAGGTAAGTGGGGTGGCTCTGGGACCAGATGATGGAAGAGTGGATATATTAAGAATACATTATATAGAATTCTCAAATAATGAAGAAAAACATTATTAAAATCACCAAAGAAGAATTTAACAAACTGAAGAACTACATCGAATTTAGCAAACTGAATAACTACATTGCATCTCATCTCTCTCACTTTAGGGGGCATGGGAAAGAAAAGGGTGTGGCCTATGGACCCACAGCTAGCTGGAGGCTGACTCTATTTCCTGGGGCTGTCTTCCATTGCAACTTGGGTGATTGAGGGCAGGGTTTCAATGGAACCTTTCCTCACCACTGGAGGTACTTTAGCTGTTGCATGATTCACAGCAAAATGTCACCGACAAAGAGTTGATTTGGGCCCAGGACACCATTACAATGCATAGTGATTTACTATTGATTATAAATGAGTGTGTTGGCCACTGGGAAGTTGCTATGGACTATACCCTCAAAGTGTAAGCCAAAATAAATCCTTCGTTCCACAAGAAACTTTTTTCAGGTGTTTTTGTTATAGCAGAAAGGAAAAGAAAGGAAGTACCATTTCTCACATTCAGGGTCAAGCAGAGGTGTCCCTATTAGGTACGTACCCAGAAATAACTATTTTATAACATAAGAATCAAGATAAATTCTGTCCCAGAGAATGTTTCAGGCCTAGCTATAACTCCTGACTGTGACCTACCTCATCTGGAAAGACGGTCTCTACAGATGTGAAGATTTGGTTACTATGTCAATAAACAAAGGAATTTCAGCATGGCTGGCCACAAAAAGGTGCTAGGAAGGGGCCAAAGAGAATCCATCTTTAAAGCTTTCAGAGAGAACCTGGTGCATATCAGACTTAGATTTCAGATGTCCACCTCCCCCAGAACTGTTTATATTATTTTAAGCTACAAAGTTTGTGGTTCACTGTTATAGAACCCTTAGTAATGGGGCGCACAAACCCTCCAATTTTGTATCAGAAGTACCTAAGTTTTTATTACTTTTGTAACAATCAATTCAGAGCTTCTGGGTCTGGGTGAATGACTGGATCTGTCATATTCATCACCCATGAAGCCCAGGGAGAAATGACTGTTCTATGCTGAACATAAATATATACTGTTTGAGTAATTGGATAAGAAGAAGCTTAACTGGTTGGGGAAAAACAGTGCTTCACAGTGTATGTGGACTCATCTATGTGTGTGTTTGGTCATAAAGGGCACTATATAAACCAGAGTTTGATATGCATATTTCTACTTCGCTCTGTTTGAGAAGGATATGACAGCTTTTTCATGACATTATTTGAATACTGTAGAGTTTAAGAAGCTTGTCCCGTTTTATTGAAACTCACAGAACTATCACAGGAAGTAATCATGATTTCATTTTTTACTACAACCAAATAGCATCCCAGCAATTCTGCATTGGTCGTGTCTATATAAAATAACACATAAGCCTTAGAAAATGTGTTAGCCTCCCAATAAGTAACACCAACATTTAATCAAAACACTTCATTGTTGCAAAGCTTAGAAGGTTAGCCTTGCAGGTGCTATGTATCAATATCTGCCTGAATTAACTAAAAATCTTCTTTGCTGCTGCCACACATTTCTCATCATCAAAAGGCTTCCTCTGGCTTCCAGGCTGAAGAAATTTCTTCATAGTCGGGAGGTTGCTGACTCTGGTTCTCAGGGCCTGCAACAAACAAACCAGAGCCTCAGAGAGCAGCAGAAGGCAAAGCTATTGTTGGCTCAACCCTGTGCCCCTGCCAGCCAAAGGACCAACCGAGCCCCTCCATCAGCATCAGGGTGGAGGATGGAGACAGATACCCAGAGACAATGAGGATGAGAGGAAGACAATGGAGCTTCCCCTCAATATGTCTTAAAGATTTATTCTGTTTGGGTCCTTCACTTCTTTTCCTTCTTTAGATTTTAATCCTGCAGACTTGTCACTTCTGTAGAATTTAAGGATGAACAATTTGTTTCTCAGACACTGATGCATAGACAAATATGTATAAATAATAGTTAAAATAAAGATCTGGGATAATAGAGTCAGAAGTGGTCATAGAAAGTAGAACAGGAAAACGAGGGTCCAGTCACAACCAGCTTTCACACTGAGGAAGAAAAATGGGAGTCGTTGGGGGCTGACAGTGTGGTGCAGTGGTACAGCACTTGCCAGGTTTAACCACTAATACGACAAGAAATAAAGACAAATAAAACAAGCAGGAGGGCTGAGGAATGGCTCAATGGGCACAGTGCCTGCTGTGTAAGCATGAGGACATGAGTTTGCATCCCATGGGCCCCACATAGAACCTAATAGAGTAGCATGTTTCTTTGCTCCACTGCAATAATAATAATAATTATAATGATGATGGTGATGGAAGTGATCCAAAAGGATATCCTATGTCTACCTCTGGCTTCCATATGCATAAGCACATGTGCACACACCCACATGAACATATACATACATCAAACACCCACATGACCACATACATACATCAAACATACTCATAAAGTAGGAGTTGTTGGATTGATAAAAATATGTTTGTGAGGGCTGTAGTGTAGAGAGAAATACAATGGTTGTTACTGTAAAGCTCGAAAGAGACCTCTCCAGATAGGTTGACTAGGAAGACAAGGCAACATCTGTGATAAAGAGAAGCCCATTGAAACTAGGATCAAACCCAAAGGTGGAACAGGGTGTGGGGAAAGAGAATGAGGTCCTGGGTTCTTTCTACTATACTAGGCAAAATATACATCTTGAGAGAGCAAGAAATAAGATTTTCTAGAGCCGGGCGTGGTGGCGCACGCCTTTAATCCCAGCACTCGGGAGGCAGAGGCGGGCGGATCACTATGAGTTCGAGGCCAGCCTGGTCTACAAAGTGAGTCCAGGACAGCCAAGGCTAACACAGAGAGACCTTGCCTCGAAAAACCAAAAAAAAAAAAAAAGAAAGAAATAAGATTTTCTATTTAATATATTTTTTATGTCTCAGAACGAGGGTCTAACAGCTCATTTTGTAGATGTGGCTGGGGGATGGGGGTAGTTATGAAGGCAGAAGAAACTGGAGGATGCTATCAGTCTGATGGTCAAAATACTGGATTCCATGAGGTAAGATATGGGCTGCCCCTCAGAGGGCTTGGAATAGAATACCTTCAGCAGAGGGAAGTTCGCCATAACGCTGGGGTCCAGCTCTTCCACAAGGTAGAGAAGTTCGACCAGGGAAACATCAGCCCTGCTCAGCCTGTTGCCAACGAGATAATCTTGTCCATGGCTCTTTAGCACCTGAGGAATTCAAGATGTTAGTTAAGTCTTTAAGACAACGGCCATCAGACTGGGGCCCCTTGAGTTTTCTCTGAGGATCTCAAGTAAAATTTCCCTTCTGCTATGCTTTCAGGGACATACGGGGCCCTATACTTTCCTCTATGCCCTGAGCCATGATAAAAATCAAGAAGGAGATCTCTCCCCATCATTCTGTCATCTGTCCTATAGCCATGCCAAGCTCCGAGTTCCAGCTGTACTGTTTCTTCATGTGCCTCCACAAATAACAGGGTGAAACCCTAACATTTGAGGGTGACCCTCACTGTGCTCTGCAGTCTCTTAGTGGGAAATGGCTTCCCCTGTGTGAGTGCACCCTCCACACATGAGGAGACTGTATCAGGCACTACATTCCGCCTTGTTCTGCTCTCTCAGCGTCCTCGTACCTACAGCCTCTAGAGTAAGCCTGCACTGTCATTTCCTCAGTAACATTGGCTCAGGTTATTTAGACTATGGGATCCTCTGCAGTGATGGAGCATCTATGGGTTCCCTGCAGCTGTGTCTGCAGTTAATGTTGAAGTGCTAGGAAAAGATGAGCTGATAGAAAGAAGGGTGTGTGGGAAGGGAAGGGGGGAGGAATAGACACATTAAACAAACAAGACGTCAAGTTTGAAGTAGATGATACCCATGTGTTCCTTAAACTAACTCACTATATGAATGCATGTATGTGTGTATGTATGTATGCATGTATGTGTGCATGTATATATGTATATTTGCATATAAAGTCAAAGTTTCATGCATAGGAGATGGGCCTCAAACTCATCGTGTTCTGAGCCTTGTCTTGAACCGAACCTTCTGATTCTGTAAGCTACAAGCATGTATCACCAAGCCTAGCTCAACTTCTCTACATGCATGAAAGTTTTTCAGAAAAAAAAATATTGGGGTAATATGAAATATTTGCTAAAATAGTTCATCAGTGTTAAAGTTAGGGATAAGAAAGAAAAATGTCCACAGCACTACTGAGTAGAGGTAATATGTTGTCAAATACACATTAGATTATGTATACATATAGAAATAGATATCATGCCTTGGTTTAAGAACAAATTAATATACATGAGATTTATATTTCCCTTGACATTCACTGGGCTGTTTGATCTCACAGTATAGATGACAAGCTGTAATGATAGAGAGCATCTCTCCATGAGGTAACATCCTTATCTGTTGCCATCACAAGAGCCAGAAGTGAGAATCTGAGGGTATAAAAATTTATATTCTTATCTCCACCCTGGATCAGAGGCACAAGCCACAAATCACAAGTTGTTGAATGAATGAATGAATGAATGAATGCATAATATGATGAAAAACAAATTTTTATTTGAAAAACATTGGGGGTAATATGTGCTATTTGCTAAAATTTCCCAGCAATATTGAAACCCTGAAAAATAAGGGGGGAAACACCCATGGTCAGTGAAGTGAAATATATGGAAGTCAATAGTTCTTTATCTGCAAGCATCCTGCCACAGTTAAATGTCTGGACTTAGTTGTTTGGTTGTTGTTGTTGCTGTTGTTGTTGTTGTTGTTGTTGTTGTTGTTGTTGTTGTTGTTCAGTTTGACCTCAGGTGTTTTGGTTTTGAAACACGGCTTCTTCATTTGTAAATGGAACTCTTAGTAGGATGTATGCATACAACAGACACACATACATATGAAAAGGCAGAACTTTATTCCCTTAGTTTGTGCAAAGACCAATGTTGCTAATTCTGGCTTTTTTTTTTTCTCTCTCATCGCATCTCCTCCCTGTCTCTTCCTTTCCAAGCCTCTGTCAATGTTGTGTAGATAACCTACATCTATCCTGAAACAGTATAATACTCCCCTGATGGGCTCTTTTTTCAGGCCTCTCACTATACTTGGGATGAGAATATTTTCTGATGTGTTGATTTCATTCTGATGCTCTTGAGTCAAAAGATGACAGTGCTCTGTTCAATCAAGTCCAGCCTCTAGGATGATGGTTACATAACCCTAGGTTCTAATTGTGGCTGTGAAATCTGTCAGAAAAATTCTAGGGGGATTTCCTCCCCCTGTATATGCTCATAGGGTATCAAGTCTCTTCTTGGTAACCTGCTATCCTTTCTCTCAGGAATAGTCATAGGGGAGGGGAATAAGGGGAAATGGGAGGGAGGGAAGAATGGGAGGATACAAGTGATGGGATAACCATTGAGATGTAACAAGAATAAATTAATAAGAAAATATTAAGTTAAAAAAAATTCTAGGGAGGGCCACAGTGAAATCAAACTTTGGGGGAGAGAAGCTATCTCCACCAAAACTATCCCAGTGGCTCTTTACCTTCTACCTTTACATACCTGGAGCATTTAGGCACTAAACAACAACAATGAAGTACATTCTGGAAGCAAAGACCAATAACCAAAGAACACCCAGGCCCTTTTCCTCTTGCCTCTGTTGTGACTGAGGATCTGTGTCTTGCCCAGATCAAGCCCACAGCACGATACTTTTAGTAATAGGAACCTTGAGAGGGGAATAGAGCCTACAGGTCAAGCACATATAAATGGCATTCCCGCTCCCAACAAGGGGACTCCAGAGAGTTCCTATGCTAGAAGACCCAGAGAGAAGGCAGGCATCTATGACCCAAGGAGTGTGTCTGGCCAGACACCAATCTGTGGGATCTTGATTTTATACTTGATACCATGGCTTATCCCACACAGTGCTTGGCAACTTTACCTGCTCTGATGCCCTCTGAGGATGAATAGGGCCTCTGAGTGTTTGTAAGGTCAGTCAGCCTCCACTCACCTTTTCATAGGCAGGGAAGTAGCGGTTCCTTGCTTTGTCCTTGATCTTGGCAAGGGCCTCCTCTTTCTCCTCAGGGGGCATGTGGGGGTAATAGAGGACCATTATCTCCAGATCTGCCACACCTTCTGCATACATGTCAATGCTGAAAAACAGACAAGCATTCTGTCAAAGCCCTCTTCTCTCATATGTTACACTTTTAACAAATGTAAAGGGGGTGGTAAAATAGTTCACCTCTGATGGGCTTATGGAGCCAATAATAATAATCTGATTTTTACTTCCAAATTAGCAAACATTTTCGATTTTTAAAAATATATGCAGTATCTCTTTATGTATCTCTGGTTGGCCTGTAACTAATTATGCTGACAGGCTAGCCTTAACCTCACAGAAATGTGCTGTCTTTGACATGGAGCACATGGATTAAAGGCAAATACCACTACATCCAGTAATATTCCCTTTTGAATGAGCAAAATGGCTAGCAATAGCAAGCAATGTTCCTCTCTTCATGTTAACACTTGGCTCTTTTTTTTTTTCCTTTTTTCCTTTTTGAACATTATAAATAGCTTATTTATGCACATTCCTGTAGAATGTTTCTTGAGGTTGTATTTTCATTTCTCTTGTGTATTTATCTAGTAATGGTGAGTGGATGTTTAACTTAGAGAAACATTCCACAGGAGATGTGAGTTTGAGTGGAGTGGTTCTGTCACAGGAGAGAGCAGACCTGATGGTCAGTCTTGACAGCTCCAAGCAGCCTTCAGTTCCCATGAAAAGCTTCACATGATCCTGGCGTCTCTGCAGCAGACTCTGGGAGCCACAAACAGCCTGGCTGTATGTAGATTTAGATGGTAGCACAGGGTCATGGCTGTGTGTCTTGCCATTGCCAGAACTAGAAGATCAGCTCCTTGGAGCTGTCAGTCAAAGAGCTGCCCTTTGTCCAAACCTATTGGCTAGGATATTGCTCCTAAAGACTAACCAAATGGAAACAGGACTCCACCATCTCCTACTCAACAGTGACACATGCCTAATGACTCACATTCTTCCTTCCTCTCCTCTCATGGTCTTCCCTCATCTCTGCAGTTGTCCTCCTAAGTGATGCCAGTGTGTGTACGTCCAAACATCCAGCCCCAGTGTGTTCATGAGTCCCTTGCCATGGTTCTGTTCATTCAAGATAAAGACCTATATATGTCCCATAATGAGAAAAACTATACCATACATGGCTCTCTCCTTCATGTCCTTCCCATAGAGGTTGTATTTGCTGGCAATGTAGTTCATAATAGCTTTGGTCTGCACCAGCTTCATCCCATCAATCTCTACCATGGGCACTTGCTCGAACATCAAACTCCCATCTATTAGATGAAGCAAAGAAGAAGGAGAATAAGATGTCTGTGGAATATGAATATATATATATATATATCCATTCATTCATTCTATAGTCAGACACACTCAAATCAGAAGTTGTTGAAGTGACTGAAATTTTTTAAAATAACTAATTACTTGGTAACTTTGAAAATGAAACCCCATTCATTCTTTTGTTTGTTTTCTGCATATTTAGTGTCTACTACCTTTTAGCTTATCATCTTATTGAGGTTTTTATTTCATATCCAGAATACTAATTCTACATCTGTTCCACGGAATTTAACAGAGTAATTAATTTATGTTCGTGTAAATTTTAGGAAGAAGATGAGAGACATCCAAGCCAATGGTCAGAAGGTTCCATTCAAAAAGAGAGAGAGAGTCTCAAAGTCTCTTGCTGCTCATGACATCAAGGCAACATCAAAAACCTGCTTCTATGTAGGTTCCTGGGTGTTTTCCACCAACAGCAAGTGACAGTATGTCTGGCAAGGCCTGGTGTCCCTCACCCATAGGTATTGGCCTTCCTGTTCCCCCCCCCCCCCCCGGTCTTCTCTCATAGCATTCCACATAACCGTCATAATCTTTCTGTTGGTCCTATAATACAGCCTTCCTGGGAATTAGTTTCTTAAACCTGTTTGAACTGAAGATAAGTGGCTGACTTATATTTATTTGCTCCTGGCATCTAGTGAACTGTGTGCAGATGGAGGGCGGTGTGGGAGCCAGAGCTCACTGCAGGGAGCATGGAAAAGCAGAGACAGCACATTCATGGGCTTTGGGGGGTGGTTTCAGAGCACATACAGAGAGAGTTTAAGGGCTTCTTAACAGAGATTTATCAGATCTGGTGACAGAGATCCATGACTTACACTTTCCCACCTTTCATTGGTGAACACTACAATTACACAGGTACTGACTAATGTTTAAGGCTCTTACAGGACACTGTCCTGGGAACATGTAGATCTTTGCTCTTACCATTTCTTAACCTTGTCAAGTCATCCCGAGTTTTCAGAAACTTTTCTTCAAACTAGAAAGCAGAAAGAACAAGCAAGTCTTTATTAATTAATTTCATTGCATTTTATGTTTTTCACTTTAATAACTTCTGTCTATAGATACTATAAAAAAAAGGAGGTTTTTTTTTTTAAATTTGTCCAGTACACAGGTGAGATAATCATGAGAGTTTATATAGCAGGTCTCTTACAAAGGGAGCTGTGGTCACAACACATCCATTGCTTCTCCTAATTGTGGTTGATGTCACCTCTCCCAGGACTATTCCTGTGTTGGTGATTAAGTCATGAGCTACAGGAATGCCAGAGGAAGGGAAATGCTGGTCGTTTCTTCTGGCTATGCGTTTGTAATATTTC
Source organism: Acomys minous (assembly GCF_964271855.1). Lineage (NCBI taxonomy): Eukaryota > Metazoa > Chordata > Mammalia > Rodentia > Muridae > Acomys > Acomys minous. The sequence continues at coordinate 69,629,347 of NC_140495.1, read as the reverse complement.
ATCCTTTCCCCAAGTGGGATCAGAAGGAACACTGTGGGTCACCCACACGGAGTATGGCACAGGCCAGTGTCTAACATCCTGCCAATGGCTTCTGATGTGTGGGTGGAGCAGATTCTGTCTGCTGCGGTACTTTACTCTCGCAAGTAAAATTGCCTCTCCTGGAAAATGGGGCCACAGTTATGTAGAACTCTCAATTTAAGGAGAAATTGGTATCTCTGTAGTATTTTTTTTGTCACTAAGATCTTTGGGTTCTGAGGTGGCTTTGTGAGGTGGGTGTGAGCTTCTGAGTGTATTAGGTTTTTTACACGGGCCCTGCCACTGAGTGTTCTTGTGTCTCAGTACCTTAATCCGCTGCATGTATTTACACACAATGTCAGTTTCGAGGAGTAAGTCACTAAGACAGGCAAACTATCTGTAAGATCACCAGTTGTAGATTAAGTGTTCAGTAAACAAAAATACATCATTAGGATTTTAAAAGATGGACGAGTATATACAAAGCACATCTCTCAACTCAGAGGGGCAAAGTCGTAGTCTATTTAGGATCTAAATTTGAGTGGCCATGAACTGAGAATGTGGATTTAGATTACACCAAGGTCAAGTGTTCCAATCTGGAAGCAGTTTCATAAAGCTTTTATAGTAACAGAACAAAGAAGTCACAAGTCAAGACATTTTAAAAATATGATTTTGGAGCTGGGCATGGTGGCACACGCCTTTAATCCTAGCACTCGGAAGGCAGAGGCAGGCGGATCTCTGTGAGTTCAAGGCCATCTTGGTCTACAAAGCGAGTCCAGGACAGACAAAGCTACACAGAGAAGCTCTGTCTCAAAAAACAAAAAACAGGGCTGGAGGGATGGCTCAGTATTTAAGAGTGCTGCCTGCTCTTCCTAAAGGTCCTGAGTTCAATTCCCAGCAACCACATGGTGGCTCAGAACCATCTATAATGAGATCTGCTGCCCTCTTCTGGCCTACAGGCAGAACACTGTATACATAATAAATAAATCTTTTTTTTTTTAACCGAAAAAGAAATACATAAAAAATAAAATGTGATGTTGCAAACATTACAGTCAAGTAGAGGAATTGTAACTGTAGGCCTCTGGTGCTAATTGAGGACATTTTCAGCCTTTTGACTGGTGGAGAGTCAGCTTTTGTTAAGTTAATACATTCCAAATGTTTTCACCTATTGATTGGATTTTCTGTCCAACACAGAGGTAAACAAACAATGGCTCCTTAGGGAGCTAAATATTGCCCAGAATACATAGTGATTAGCCCCTGGGACTATGACATGTGAAACTCAGCATGGTTGTAATAAGCTTCTTCCGACTCTGCTTCTTTGTAGGAATAAGCATTCCTACAATCTATATCCAATAATTTAAGTGTTTTCTTGAAATAAGTCATTGCATTTATAATGTCAGCTGCTACAGCTACAGTAGCCATGCATATCTCATAGAAATAGGACAGTTAGATTTTACATAATGTTACAAGGTGTTTTGTAGGCGGAGTCTAACCAAAAGCCCATGAAAAGAGTCATCCATCAAAGCATGTGAATTGACATTGACATGTATGGTCTCGCTTGTGGCCATGTCTCATGATAGCTGTGAGATGGTATAATCAACCAATTAACATGTGAAAGACTTCACTCCTTGTAGTTAGAGGGAAGTGTATTCTTCTTTAAAAGAATTCTGGAATGTTTCCAAAACACTGAGTGCCTCTCTTGCCAAGTACCATTACATAATGCAGTGCTGTTATTTTCAGTGACTATTTGACTTTCATGGAGTTCCTGGTTGTCAAAAGTTAGGGCTTTGGGCTTATTTGGCATACTCTGTGGATCAGTTTCCTGTGGATGGATATGAACACATGGTGTCACTCTTCAGGGACAATAAGATAGTGTGGTAACAGTTTGCCAAACACCCAGGCGAGGAAAAGCATAGAGGGTGGAGTGTGGTCATCCCACGAGGGTGAGCAAGATGGGCTGGGGCTGGGGTGTGATACTGATGGTGAGGATGATGATGGTGATGGGGCTATAATGATCATCCTTTGTACACAGAAGGGCTGAGCCAGAGGATCCAGGGAACCTACTCTCAGCAGGCCTCCAGTCATGCTGAGGGGCAGGAGAGGAAGCTGGCATTATTGCTTCCTGCTCTTTCTGAGCTTACTCTGCCCAGAGGCTTGGACATTTTGGAACATGAGGCTGCCATCTGGTTGCTTGGGAAACAAGACCATTCATTTGTATAAAGAAAACAATCTATATGACGGTTCTGCAAAATGTTTGTCTTGTTTCTTCATTCAACTGAAACAGGATTAAGGCCACACATTAGGCACATTCACAGCACTGGTAAACACGTTGCTGTGAAACGAAAGAAGCCCTGGAAGTTCAGGAGAAAGATAGGGCCTCATATCCGTAGCCCTCCTTTCCTACCCCTGTCTCCCAGGGAACAAGATCTCTTGCTCTCAGTGGTTTCCATGACTTCCTTTTCAGAAAACCGGTCACCCAGTTATTGCATCCCTTTATCTGGATTGAGAATGTTTTTTCTCTTGTGACAGCTCTAAAAAGCAATGCTCAGCAGAATCATAAAAACCCCCTACTGGATTCCTGATCAAACAGTTGGAAAAATTGCCTCTTAACCCCATTTAAAAGCTTTTGGGGAGGGGGCAAGTTTCGAGACAGGGTTTGTCTATATAACATCCCTGGTTGTCCTAGACTCTCTTTGTAGACCAAGCTGGCCTTAAACTCACAGGATCAACCTGCCTCTGCCTCCATGCCCATCGATAATTTTTTAAAAGTCATTTAGTGTTGCCTGAATATAAAGCATCTATGACAAGTCACTGCTGTACATGTGGAAGTCCGCCAGCCTCTGATACTGTAGTGAGTATCTGAGACAGTCAGTGGAGAAGGAGAGGTTTCTCTCAGCTCATGATTTCTTAGGTCTCAGTCCTTGGTCAGTTGCCTTTATTGTTTTGGGATCTGGCTATATTCTTCAGGCAAGAAGGGTTGCCTTCGAAGAGCGGACATCCTACGACCTAACTTCCTCCAACCAGGTCTCACTGATGCCCAATACAGGTTCTGGACTTGAATGCTCAGACCAATGGAAGGCATTCCAGGTCCACACAACTGCCAACAGTAATGCCTTGGGCTTTCATTTTCTCTCCCTCCTCAGTCACTGATTTACAATTTCCATCCTAAGCACTATGCAGGGCAGGTGCTCTACACATTTATTTCTATGTTTACAGGCATATGTACTTATCATGGTGTTATAATTCCCATGGTTCAGTAATATTCTTTACAGGTTTGTGGCCTAGAAGCATTATTTTATGCCTGTGGGCCTAGGCATAGTTTATACTATACCCCCTAATTTCCTCTAAGTGTAGGATGTTTAAATAATAACTGAAATGACAAACACTATAACCTCATTGTTAAAGAGTATATGACTCAACCAATGGGGTTGGTTATTTATTGCTTTGGTTAACTTATTAATCTTATCTTTTAATTTTTAAGCTAATATTTAAAGTGGTTTGTTTTATTACACTTTCGCACACACACACATATGTGTGTGAGTGTACTTTGTCCTCATTCGTCTCTATTACCCGCTGCCTTGGCCTCATCTCCTCTACCTCTGTTTCATCCTTAAATAGTTCAAATTGTTTCCCTTAAACATTGGAACTTGGATGGAATAGCTTATTTGGAAAAATACATGCATGGTGACCTGAGTTCGAGCCCCATGTCCCATGTAGAATAGCTGGATGTGATGGGGCACACTTGTAATCCCACAGTGGGAGAAGCAGAGACAGGTGCAAACCTGAGGTTTCCCTGGCCGTGCTTAGTAAGCTCCAGGCCAGTGACACAGTCTGTCTTTGGGGTGTGGATGGGGGTGTGGGGGGAGGGGGTTACTTCAGAAATCACACTTAAGGTTGTCCTCTGACCTCCACACATGTCCACCTACTTATATCTATGCATCTGCAGATGCAAATGAACATACACATATAAATTAGAGCAATCTATGCTAAAAACTATAATATGTGATCATATAAAAATCATTAAGATAACTTAACACCAAATAGACAATGTTCATGCTTCTATTTTTCTCTAAATATCATGTTTTGGTTTTGTTTTACAGCTCATTTACATTTAAATGAAGTATATAAATTTTGATAAATGACTTGCACACATTTTTGGTATTTTGAAGATTTATTTTATTCAAAGCCATCTCTGCAGCTTTGTTTTAATGTTAATGATGGCTGATGAAAACAATTAATGATTTATTAGGATAAATCTGTCAATCACTTAATAGTTGGCAGGTTTTGGTTTAGGTCAGTAGACACTTGGACAGCTCATGTGATTAAAGTATTTCATACAATCAATTTCAGGTTCAACTTAAAATCACTCAGGTCAGAGCATACCTCCACTCCAGCTGCGGCCAAGAGCCACCGGATAGGCTCCATTCTTCCCCTGCCATCAAAGTAGTGAAGGACTGGCTTCCCAGCCATGGCAGCAATCGCTGGCTTTTCTAAACAGGAATGAAACACACCATGCTCTTAAAAGTCTGACCTATGTGGGTGTTTGGAAAGCGGCTGCTATGCTGGAGAAGAATCTCCCTTCCTTGTGGCAGGGTTGGAGACATTCCAGGAATATGATCCTCGGTCCAAATTGGTACCCAAGGAGAACCATCCTCAGACTGCACCAAACCAGTTTAGTGTCTCCACTGGCCAATATGTGACTTAGAAGAAATCATAGTTCAGAATGGAGGATATGTGTGGGACATAATACAAAACAAAGTACCAGAAAATTACAGTTCCTTGTAGACCTCTAACGGTCCCACCCATTGTACCCCACTCTCCTCTGTCTTCCTTCCCCTCCTCTCATCTCCCTCCTCCTCCCTCTCTTGGTGAAGGTTTAATCCAGGGCTTTGCACATGCTAGGCAAGCTCTGTGTCCCTGAACTACATCCCCAGCCCAGGTCTCTTGGGCACACTGCCTTTAATAGTCACATGGCCACATGAACTGGCTATTTCTCCCTGTTTCAATTAAGGAAAGTGGATATCAGATAACTTTAAAGTAGTGATTATGATCACACCAAAATCAGTGGTTGACATAAAGACTCACAGAGAGGAATAAAAACAAGAGCGATTGTTCCTCATAAGTGAGTATATCAAACCCAGAAGACATGGCCAAAAGCAATGGCCACAGCAGCGGGCACTGTCCACACTCTGTCTTCCTCTTTCTCTCTCCCTCCTCTCCCTCCCTTTGCTTTCCCAAGCTAGCTAGCCCTCCCCCACCCCCCTCGCTCTCTCCCTCTGTTCTACTCCTGCTTTTCTCATGGCCAGGTCCAGCCTGGCGGCCATGTTCAGACCACTACTTCCCCTCTCATCTATGGACTGTGATGCCTCTGGCTGTTCGCTCCCTCATTTCTAAAAGTAAAAACACCCCCTTAGCCATGCCATGGAGCAGTCATGTCATCAATTTATCCTATCTAAACTCAGGTAGGGCAAAAATGGACCCCTTTCCAAGAAGCCAGGGCCTCACAAAACCAGAGCCTGCTGCTGATTAAAACTCTGTTACATTATGGATCATTTGGTTCTCCGGGTGAATGTCACCTTGGGCTTGTCTTCTCTGCCTCTGTTGGTTCCTGAGCCTTCTCCTAGGAGTCTATTACTGCTGTCTCCTCACTCAGCACCTCCTGGAGCTTACTCTGTTTCTTAAAAAAAAAAAAGTCACAGTTGGACCAGGCAGCTTCTCTTGCCAGAGTGGGCACCCAACACATGGAAAGGGATGGTTTGCTTTGTGGTCTGGAGAAATGGAGTTGCCTTTGAAGGTGACAGTAAGGTAAGGGTTTCTCCTGTCTGACACACTGGGATTCTCATCAGTGCATTTCATGTTATGCTAATAAAAAAAGTCACCTAGTGGGACTTTTAAAACTTATTTTCAGTGTAGAGTTGGAAACACAGAGATTTCTTGAGTACCCTACCCAATATGAAGTGCTGTCCTGGCATCGCTCTTCTATTCAAAATCTAAGCCTAGGTTTTGTCAACTATGATCCTTGTTTTCAATATATGTGTGGAAATATCTAGTGGGCTATAAAATCCATTTTTTGATGAACTAGAAAAGGACAGAAAGTACCAGAGTACAGAAAAGATTAAGTAAGTGGGAGTGTTTGGAGTGTCAGTGTGCGTACGCTGTATGTGTGGATGTATGCATGTGCGTATGCCCATTTGGTCATTGTGAATAAATAAGAGATCCTAACTGAGTCCATTAAGGAAATGTGACAGCTCCCCATCTCAGGCTGCTTTGAGGCTGGACACAGCAAAGAATTCGAGAAGAAAAAGCAATGGCTCTTAGGACCAATGAGATCAGGAGTGTACAGCAAACACCCAGAGGCTCCAGTGTTGGACTTGGGGGAAACTCACTCCCCCAATAGCCCCAAAGAGCTGCTATGAAGCATTACAATTCTTCTCAGAGAGCCTTTGATGTTGTGCAGTTTGAAATAATATCCCTGTCTTTACCAGCAGATGCATTTTTTTTAACATGTGTGCACTTGGATTTAAGATAGCTAGCTACTTTAAACACCTCACTCAAAATACAGAACTACTAAGCCCCACACTCTGTTATAAAAGCTGGTGGAAATGCAGTCTGTCCATCATGCTCACAACTGTGGAGTGTGAGTTTTGCATGTCATTAGGTGGAATGATCCAGCAGGAGGAAGGGAGAGGAAAGCTCACTTGGCTTCAGGTGTTTGATTGTTGGGGACACAGAGCCAAGGGATTCAGATCTGCTCACTAATCCTATTACCACTGACAGAGGATCATGTTACACAGTATTTCATCATCATGCTCCTCACTCTAACATTCTCCACTGCCCAAACAAGAGCCTTGCAAGGGTCAGTTCACGCCCGGGACAAAGGGCATCACACAAGCTCTCAGGATCAACAGAAGATGAGAACAACAGAGACTGGATGATCTGATGTGGTCTCAGCATGCTCCTCAGCCACAGCCAGGTCCAAGGAGTAACTGCCCTGTCATTCACCACCATAGGAACAGCTGCAGCTGCTCTGCTTCCAGGTGACTCATGAAGTCCAGGGAGAAACCATGAGCTCCCATTCCTATAGTATTGGATTGTTCATTTTCTCCTGAGTACAGCTCAGGGTTTCTCCATCCCACCCTGGAGCCACTCTGAGCTCCAGGCTGCTCTCCTGAGAATCTACTGCCCATTTGCCAGAGTCCATCAGCCAAGCACAAGTTGGAAGAGGGAACAAGAGAGGCATCTAACTTATGGATGCCTTTCTGTGAGCAGCTTTTTGGAAACGTTAGAGAAAGAAAAGATTGATAATGTTTTCAGTGCTTTGCTTTGAAAACTGGCATCAGCATGAGGAGGAGTAAACATAGCTCTACCTGTTCCATTAAGAGCACTGGCTGCTAACCAATGCCTGGCCCAACCTGAGAATCACCCCCATGGGAGAGAGCCAATCACCAGTACCATTAACGATACTCTGCCATCTTTACAGACAGGAACCTAACTTAACCTCTCTCTCTGAGAGGCGCCACCCAGCAGCTGATCCAATCAGATGGTGGGACTCACAGCCAAGCATTTGGCTGAGCTTGGGGAGTCCTGTGGAAGAGTGGGAGGGAGGAAAGAAGGACCTGAAAGGCATAAGAACACTACAAGACCAACAGAGTCAACTAACCTAGACCCATGGGAGCCCAGAGAGATGGAAGCACCAACCAAAGAACATGTATCAATAATACGTAGGCCCCCTACACATATGTAACCAATGGGCAGTTTCATCTTCATGTGGGTCCCCTAATAAGTTGAGTGGGCTATTTACAACAGGGACTCTGTCACCTTCTTTCAATCATTTACTCCTAACGGGGCTGCCTTGCCTGGCCTCAGTGGATGAGCTCAGTACTGATGCAACTTGATGTGCTGAGCTGGGCTGGTGGAGGGGGTCTCCCCTTTCCTGAGTAGAAGGGGGGAGGCGGGGACAGGGGAAGAGGGTGGGGAAGAGGGAATGGGAACAGAGAAGGGAGGGAGCTATGATCCTGATATAAAGTGAATATATAAATTTAAATTTTTTTTAAAGAATCAAACACTGGCTGCTAGGTGTGCTGGACATGACTATAATCCCAGTACTGGGCAAGCTGAGGCAGGAGGTTAAGAGTTTAAATACAGAGTGATCAGATGTCTCAAAATAACAACAAAAGAAAATACAAGCAAAAAAAAAAAAGAACATGAAGAAAATGTTCAAGAAATAGACTTCTTTTGAAAATAAAACACCTATAGTGATCCCAGTAGAAAATTAAAGGAGTTACATTTCTGGTGAATCCTAACATCCGGTTAAGAACGACGCAACCTTAAAGGTACAATGAAGTGTTGCAGATTCAGTCCTTCTGTCTAGAGACATATGAACTCAATAGGTTACTAAAACCCGATCACTTTCTCTTCTGACTACAGAGACAGTTACACCTCCCCCCAGAAGCTAGTGATCAACACAATAAATTAATACACACAACATTCATAATAGAGACATAGTACAAGCATGCTCAGCACTGCCCCAGTTCCTGGGAGATGAGTGCATGTCTGAACACGTCAGCCATCGTATCTGGAACAACTGTAGTGATCAGGGAATGATGGTTGTCTGATTTGGTCCTTTCCCTGTAAGAGTTTAAAGATACTCATGCGCCTTATAAAATCCTGGCAGAGCAGAATGTTCACAATAGTGGCCTCACATTATATGTTTGAGGAACCTCATCCCATGGATCCTGATTCAGTTGGCCCAACAGGTGATAACAATAGGAGAACACAAGCCAGCTAAGACAATGGGGGAACCTTATCCCTTTTGCATTGGGGTTGGGGTGCTACTGGCTGAATACAGTAGATGTTGAAAGTCTGAGCTGTCTCCCTTCCTCCCTTCCATCAGGACCACATCTACCCTAAACATTACTTGCATAGCACCTTGCCAGCCTGTTCTTCTATATTGTTCATTCAATATCCTTTCCAATAGACTTATGCCTATGAGTTGTTAGACCTGGTTACTTTGACATCTGAACTTACAGAAAAATCTGACAGCCTCTCTTTTATAGTGGGTCCCTTTCCCCCAGTGTTAACATTTGTCCCATGGCACTGTAGACTTCCACATTCTAATGACCTGTACATTCCAGCTAACTGCCAAATGCACCAGTGGTGGTCCCTTCCATCCATAGTTCTGAAGTGCTAACCCTTGAGGAGTCAGGTCCTCATGGACCCTCAGCCAGGGTTTGTGCTGCTTCCCCACCTCTGAGGTTGAGGAGACACATTGGGCTGTCGCAGCCGGAGGGTAGGGAATGTGCACAGGAAACATCACACTCTTGGGTGTGGAAGCCAGGGATCCATCTCAGCATCCTCAAACAGAGAGGGAAACCCATCATAGAAAGAGTGAGCCAGTCAATGTGGGCAGTGTTGTGCAGCTATTTCCTCTTAATTAAAACTTAGTCTTGTAGCTGGGCACCTGTAATCCTAGCATTCTGGGAGGCAGAGGCAGGAGGATCTCTATGAGTTCGAGGCCAGCCTGGTCTACAGAGAGGCAGAACAGTCAAGACTGAAAAGAGAAGAAATCTGTCTCGAAAAAACAAAAACAAAACACAGAAAACAAATAAGAAAAAACCAACACAACACAGTCTTGTAAAAGGAAGAACTAAGCGTATAAGTCTACGGAAGCTAAGGAAACCTAAGAGGCCCAGGAAGATCATAAAATCTACACGATTCACAAGGCCCTTCCCCAAGGTTGCTGTGAAAGGATTGTCTTCAGTGGGGTTTCCTACAAGCTAGGCAGGAAGCTCTATGGTGCATCTGTTTAGTTATTACCAGTGTCTTTGAGTCACCTGTGCTCCTATATGTAACCCCAATAAAGTCCATGGTTCACCCAGCTAGATGTGAATGAAATCCTTTCTTTTATTAGTCAGTGGTGCCTTGTTTGCCGTGAGCAGACACTTGTTCAGTCTCCCCAGGAAAGGTCACACAACTGACAGTGGTGTTGAGATTGTGGAACCCTGTTCCTGCCACCTTCCTTCTGTGGTAGGTGATGCTTGAATCCTACTGAGAGGATGTCACCAATGATCTACTTAATGAGAAGGCTTAGATGAAAATCTGCTACTCCTGATATTTAGAATGAATTGTTTCTATGGCAATAAATCTCCATTTGGATTGTCCTAAACTATGTAGTTTTATGGCATCGTTTCTGGCAGTAGCAGATGTGGCTCGATGGTGCAGCCATAGCAACTGAAGCAGTTTTACTTAGAGACTCAACACACTGACAGCTGGGATTCTTGGACTTATGCCCCAGAACATAATTTCAAGATAGGTCAGCATAAATCAAAGTTGTAGTTCATTCAGAAATGGTCCTGCCTTCCCCTTGTCGTTCAGGGAACATCATGGAAGAGCAGGTAGAGGGAACCTACAAGCTGGAAAGTGGGAAGGGGTGCGATGAAGTGCAGCCCTCGTGACATAGCATGGCTATTGCGTGCTTGACTTCATAGCAGCCATGGTTATGGGTACAAAATCAAGCCAGTTAAAATGCCAGTATTTGGCACAGGGGGTTTCCAGGCTCCATCCCTAATTGAAAAGCTATTGATATCTCATGGCTGCTGAGGCAGGGGGTGTACCCGTCCATGCAGGGATTAGGGAGACACTCTTGGTAGGTTGCTCATGACCCATGGGATGATTCTACACCCATGCATATTTGGGCAAAACTAACTGGACGCAGTAGGTAGTAAACCCAGAAGATGACAGGAAATTGGAAAGGAGATGTGTTGGAGAGGGGAAGCAGGTGGAGTTGGAGGAAGGAAACACAAAGGGGGAGAGTGGGGAGTGAACACGCTCAAGATACCTTGCACATAGAATGTAAGAAGGAAAATAAAATAAACTGAAAAGTTACTGCCTTAAATGGTTTTGGTATAGATTTAACAAGAGAGAGAAAGAGAGCCGGAGGTGGGGAAGAGAGATGGAGGGGGGATGGGGAGAGAAGAAGAAAGAGAGGATGATGGAGGGAGAAGGAGGACTATTTGGGGCAAAGGAGGAGACTAGCAGAACAGAGAGCACAAGGGGGGGAACTGGCAGGGACGAATATGGTCAAAGTATAATAACATACTCGATTGAAAGTATCTTGATGAACTCAGGTACTTTGTATGTGTATAATAATACACTTAATTTTTATGAAAAAGGAAAAAACAGTTGTATATTCCCACGTGTGGGCTGAGAGAGTAAGAGGGAGGGAGAAGGAGAGAGGGGAGGTAGCTGTCTTAACAGTAGCTATGCATACATGGTTGTGATAGATTTGTAGTTACACCTGTGTAAAGGACTTAAAGGTTAGGCAGCATGTTTCGGCATGTTTATTTTTATCCAAGGAGTTCGCCCATAACACCAGATTATGTGCAGTTTATGAGGCATATTGTACTGGTTTAAAGGCTGATTGAATAAAAGTAAAAAAGGTCAACGATCGTGGCGCGTGTTTTGACTATACACATAATTCATGATCGTAAATGTCAGCCAGTAGAGGTGAAGAGTTCATTCTTCTTCCTCATATTTTTATTTCTCCTTGTTCTTACATCTTGTCTCAGCAGCACATTTCACAATCACACATTGATTTCTTCTATAAAAAAAAAAAAAGCCATTCTAGCGTAAATGCATGGTAAAAGGTCCAAGCCACATCTGGATGGTAAAACTTACCCAAACCCACGAATTCATGAACATGAAAACCGCTCCCTGAGCGGGAGACCAACCAGTCCCTGAACATGAATTCCCACCAATTCCCTGGTTTGCTTCAAGATCCGGGGGCTTGAACTATCGCCAATACCCACCTTGGAAATCCCCACCCTGAAAATGTCCACCCCCGAGCTCACTCTGAATAAAGCTTGTCTCCTGCTCCGTACCTCAGAGCAGAGGCAGCCACCCTCTTGCCTCTTCCTTCAGAGCCCTAACAGTTCCATGGGGGAAGCAACCCCCACCCCTCAGAGCTGTAGCACCTCCATTGAGAATGCCTTTTCCCTCAGAGCTGTAACACATTGGAGGCATAACCTTGGATGGGCTCCTGGTGCCTGAGCTCCCCATTGGGGTCTAAGCCTCACCGGGACCCTATCTCTCATCTCCAGTCCGCCTGCAACGGACACAGCCTACTGGCTCGCTGATCTCTCCTAGGATCCAGCTTTGGTTGGATATAAATGCTTCTCCAAGTCCAAGGACATAAACGTTGAGCATTTGACACCCCTCTGGTACTCCTGGAAGCAGGAATACCCCGAGCCACAGTCTTTAAGGCTACAGCTTTCCCTCTTCACCTAACCCTGTTGCCCTCTTCCCTTTGGAGCTGCCCACAATCCCACAGATCCTCTAGATCCCGTTCCCAACCCTTGTCTGTGGATGAGGCACAGCTCGGGCTTAGCCAGCCCAAGTCCCTGACACACCCTTGTTGAGTGCAGTGATGACAGACTGAACGGCTCCTGTTTTCCTCCATTCCTCCGAGTCCTGGGGATACCCACAATGATGTTTTTTCTCTCCCTTCGCCCTCTCATCCCTGGGACTGGTGTCTTACTTACATACCCTTTCATTTCCCCTTGGGATGGCTTTCAGAAAACCTCCAGCCTCTCCACCTGGTGCCTACCCTAAAGGGCCCCAGATTTATTCCCTTTTGCAATTGAATCTGGCCTCAATGTCCCTTAGATAATCAATCCAAAAGGCTGCCTGATGACATGATAGGTCCCAATATTATTTGGGACCTCTACAAATACTGTGAGTAGTGAGGGAAATTGAAAGAGATTCTCCATTCCCTGTCTTTAAGCTTTCTCTTTTCTTCATTCCAAGTCCTGTTTGTTTCTATATGGTCTGCCCCAAACACACACACACACACACACACACACACACACACACACGGGAGGGAGCAAGCAGACAGACCTGGAGGAGGGAGAAGTGCAAGAGGAGGCCAGCTCTCTCACAGTCCTCCCACCAAGGAGGAAATTCTACCCTTCCTACAGATGACCAGTCTCTTAGGCTTTTGATTCCTTCCTTTTCTTTTCTCACCCACCCCCTATATGAGGTGGCCCTTGGTCCCTCACACAAACTCCTCCTTGTACCCACCACTAAGGCCTTTTGCAAGCATCAGCAGCGCCCTACTCAAGGCCCTGGCCCTACATCTTCCAGATTGACTCGCCTCTTCTCACTCTATGTCATAAAGGAGGAAGGATTTGTCCTCGTGGTCCTAGGTCACCAACTGGGACCTTCCTTTGAGCCTATAGCAAGCATACATATAAAAAAAATATATTGACTAATACTATCCAAGGATGGGCACCTTGCCTGTGTGCTCCAGCTGTAGCTGAATTTCTCATATGCAAATAAAAAAAGGCTTGCCTTTGGGCCACCCAGTAGCATCTTCTCTTTTCACCACCCAGCCCATCTCCTAACATACAAGGGTCTTCAAACACTACCCCTTCCGGAGTTCTCTCTTTAGGTAGCATGGGTAGATGGTTCCACACTTACCTTTCAGCCATGCCCATATCTTAACATTTCGAACTGACATTAGGTTGCTGATCTGACTCTCTTGAGGTGTGCACAGTATCATTTGTTGCTGCTGGCTTCTGCCACGCATCACATCTGGTTGCAAATTCTAGAGTCCACCTCTTCAGCGGCTTCCTCCTTCAACCTTCTTTAACCATCCCATCTCTCCCCACCTACTCAGTAAGTGGCCTCTCTCTGACTCCTGGAGGCTGCTACCCGCTCTGGAGCCCTACTGCATGGGCAACCCTCTAGTTATTAAGACACTTTGCTCCTCTCCCACTACTGAAACTCTCCCTGTTACCTTGTCTCTTCCCCTTAGCAGCTGCCTGTTATGTCCCACGACTTCCCTGAGCCTTTCTGGATCGCTACAGCCTTGTCCTTCCAGTCTCTCAGCTCCCACTTGAAAAGTAAAGAACCTCCTCCTGGTGGAGTTCATTTTCTGCCTCTCTTCCTCCATGGACTCAGATTTTACTAAAGCCACACTCTGTCACTACAAACAGCTTGAATTTTAGTACAACTCAATAGGCCAAACTGGCATGCTCAATTTTCAAGGGTGGCAACTTCTGTCACTGCACACACAGCTAAACTGAAGATCTCTTATATCTACTTGTTCTTTTCCTTGTTTATTTCTTCCTATCTACGCCTGTCTGGGTGGCTCTGCCCTCTAAATAACAGCCCGTCCTCACAGGGTCAGGAAAGTACTGTCAGGTTGTCAAAGGCCAATTCAGTTCCTTATCAGCTCCATTATTGGTCCTTTCTCCACTGACACTCACCCCCATGCCTGTTTTCTCCATCATCAAAAGGAAGATTACTGTAAAAAGTGGCCAGAAAGTTAAAGAGGTTGCCCACGTTGGTCCTGCAAATGCCATGGGACAGATCTGGGCCCTCTTAATTGCACACCAGCTACTGAATAACACCCAGCATGGCTGCTTTGGAAAATGTTGGTTTTGCGTTCCTTCTAGGTCAAACTCATGATCACCATTTGTCACCTCAGTCACTGTCTTCTTAGACTCTCTCATCCTGTCACTGGCTAATTGCTTTAAGCCAAATCATTACCACCCTTTATCTCTTCCACATCTTTCTCTTTGGTACCTCAGACTACTCTAGCACCTCGGGGATACACCTTATGGGTACACTGGATTCCTAAGACTTCAATAAGACCCTCACCCTGAGCCTTACGTCTGCTACCCAGTCCTGTGTATGAACGTTCACAAGCCTTGATTCTCTGCAACACTAGAGTTTATGGCAGCCTCCCCACTGGGTGGTCTAGGACTTGTGCACTGGTGTTCCTTTTTCCAAATGTAGAAGAGGTACCTGGTGAGCCTTGCCAGTTCCCATCACAGGGCTTATAGCGTCATGGCATGACAAAGGAGTGCTTCAGATGATATGCCTTCTTATAGCCCTGGGAATAACTGCAGCATTGTCACTGAAAAAATGTGACTATTTCCCTATCTATTGTCAGTTTTCTTCTCGGTTCATTCTAGGCCTCCAATGGATGACGCAGCCCATCCTTGTCCTCCAGGGCGGGGGACTTGCTGGCTACTATGTTACTACAAAATCATCAAAGATTAGATTTACTAATAGCAGAGAGGTGGCCTTTGTCTCTTCCTAGGGAAGAATGTTGCTTTTATGTTAACCAATTGGTTATAGTAAAGGATAAGACCCAATAAATCCAGACAGATCTATAAATAAATAAATACATACATATATACATACATACATATAAAAATAAAGAGAAATTTAAAAACCTGTAAGAAACAGCTGGATGCCTTCGGCCTGTGGATCATTGCTAGTCCAGTATGGAATAAGATACTTACTGCCTTTCTGAACCCCTCCCCTTCTCCTCCTTTTCTTAATTCTACTAGTAGCATTCTGCCTTATAAACTTCTTGTCCAGATTTCTTCAACAACAGATCTGAAAGATTCCTAACCAGACTTTTAATCAGTTCCTGTAACACAATAAACAGCTCCTAACTATAGAGCCAGAGGCCAGTTAAGTCCGACTATACCCTGATGGTGAAGATCAGATTCGCCCCAAGAACTTTGGCATCCCCAATCAACAGAAAATCGTCTGATGCTAACATTGCCCCCTTCCCCAGCCCCTGGTTGTTTAACAACAACAACAACGAGGGAATGTAAGGTAAAAGGTCCTAACCCACTTCTGGGTTATAAAACTTACCCAAACTCACCGGTCCCTGAGCACAAAATCCCACCAATCTCTGGGCTTGCTCCAAGCTCAGGACTTGAAATCTCTCCATCCTGGGAAACTCCTCCCCACCAAATTCCTTCCCCTCCCCTGGGAAACTCCTCCCCACCAAATTCTTCCCCTATACAAACCTGCTCAGTTCTCTGCTGCTTCTCACCTGAGCAGAGGCAACTGCCCTCCCCTCTTGAATCTCTCCCAATAAACTTCCTGTGTGAGGTGTGTTGTGCAGCATGACTCTGTGGTATTCTAGCACAGCCACATCCAGTAGGAACAGCAAGAGTCATTGTGGGCCTTTGACTGCAGGCCTGCGGGCCTGAGGATGCTCCCTCCTGGTAAGCTATGTGAGCATCCCCTGCGGGCTAAAGGCTGCCAGACCCAAATGTGTTAAAGGATAGTTCCTTACAGACCCTAACCCACACAAAAGGTGTCAAAAGCTAGCTCTTTGAAGAAAAACATATCAAAGGTGCCCTGGAACCAGCCCTGGGAAGTGTCCTGGGAGTGCCTCCTGCTATTCAAGTAGCCTTAGTTTAAAAACCCAGAGGCTGGAAAGGTCAGCAGCTCAACCTCATCCCTTCCCCATAGCTCTCTGCCCTTTTTTCAGCTTAGTGAATTAAAATCTAGTTGTTTGACTCTTTTTGTCTTTATTTTAATAAAGTATAGTCTGGTCTTTCACAAGCCAGAGGCTGCCTTCCCCCTTCTGGAAGGGACGCAGATTTCTCCTGTCTCAACCTGGCTGAGCACAGCTGCCCGGCACTCCCTGCCCAGAAGGCCTTCTCTGCGACAGGTTCTCAGGACTGAGCATCCTTGAGCTAGCCTCCAGAAGGCTGGGGGGGAAAAAAAACCTCTGAGGCCAGAATCTCAGACCAGCCTCCTGGAGAATGGAACCCACAAGTCATGAAGCCACCGCAGCTGCTTGACACAGTTCCAGCAGAGCTTGGCGGATTGCTACAATCCCTGCCATTCACTCTGTCTGTTTTGGCTTTTGGCCTTTGTGTGTTGCATTGTTAAGGACTTTCTGCATTATGATTCAATTTATGTCTGCACCTAAAAGCCACTATTTGGAAGTCTTCCTTATGTCCTAGAGATCATTAAGCACAGTTATCTGCCCCTGAGCTAACTGAAGCAGGGTACTGGTGCAGGGTAAACAGAGACAATTGACAACCCCTGACTGGCCAGGAGAATAGGTCAGACTCAAGGTCTCTTTTTATTGTAGGCTTAGAGCTCTCTGAAAGTGTAGTTTAAAGATAGGGGTCATACAGGGCACACCCCTGGAAGAATAAAATTCAGTAAATAAGATAGGTTGACTTAAATAAACTTTTTTTACTTTATAGCATAGATGACTCTACATATAGTAAAAGGAGTTAGGTATTAGTATTTGCTATTCATAGAAAAAACGAGTTCAGATATTTTCTGTTTGTCTGAAGTACTTTCAAACAGCGATCGCTCCCAGCCTAAAAACAGGCTGTCGTATATTAAATGTGTTTGCTAGCCGGGCGTAGTGACACATGCCTTTAATCTCAGCACTTGGAAGGCAGAGTCAGGCAGATCGCTGTGAGTTCGAGGCCAGCCTGGTCTACAAGGTGAGTCTAGGATCGCCAAGGCTACACAGAGAAATACTGTCTTGGAAAACCCAAATAAATAAATAAATAAATAAATAATAAATGTGTTTGCTTTGGAGGAGGCACTCTTTAAATTAAATTGTAGCTATGGGGTTAACAATAATAACAAGATCTGTTCTGCTTGTATCTTTTAATTGTAACTGAACTTCTAACCCTGGGCATGTAATGAAAAATCAAACACATACTCTGTACCACTTGGATAACCATTTATTCTGTCTCTGTTCTGTGAAGCCTGTATAAAGAAGCACAAGGTTGCTAGAAAGTCAGAGCCACAGAAATGGCCTGATTGCTAGAAAGTCAGAGCAGCTACATTCCCCTGACCATTGCCTGACGACTCCCCACCCACAACCTACCGACCCTACCTGCCAAGTCCATATCCTCTGCCAGCCGCTGCCCCTGCCTTGTCTGCAAAAAGCCTCCAACACAACACTTGCCAGAGAAGGACCCACTCCCTGGCGCCTCCAAGAAGGCCCCCCAGAAGTATCCTTGGCTCCAAGGGTGGCCAACATGCCTTTCCCTTCAGAGCTGCAATATTTCCACAGGGGCAATCGGAACTAGAGCACGTGGATGAGGAAGCTCCCCCACCCCTCCCCCACCCCCACGCCCCATCCGGCGGCGCTGGAACAATAGGTCCCATGCTTCTCTTCCCTGGACGTGATTCCAGGTTGTCTAGGCTGTTCCCTCCTACTGTCTTCTCATGAAGTTACTTTGTCCCCTACCATTAAATTCTCATGTCCCAGTTCCCTAAATCCTTCCTTTGTACATGTCTGTAACAGTGCAGAAACGGAATCAACAGTTCTGACGGTTGACGCAGCACACCAAGTCTGCAAAATGTGAGTATAAAACATGTTTTCTTGTGCTAAATTATTTTCTAGGAACCTAAAGGGTGTGTGTGTGAGAGAGAGAGAGAGAGAGAGGGAGAGAGAGAGAGAGAGAGAGAGAGAGAGAGAGAGAGAGAGAGAGAGAGAGAGAGAGAGAGAGAGAGAGAGAATGCGTGCGTGTGTACCTGCACGTGTGCATTGTAGGGAAATTGGTTTGATTCAGTACTTACCTTGTTACAAAGCTGTTCCCTCCAAAAAGCTCCACAACACAGAAGAGCTCCTGGTGTTTTATAAGCTATTTGTTTATTTGAATAAGCCCCTCCCAGTTACAGAGAGACAATCCAATAAGGAAAATGCTGCTCCCACTGTGTCCAAAGGCCACAAGTTTAGATAAGCGATTAGGGGGGAAAATGCAAAGTCATGCCTGAGTTGCTAAAGGCTTGCTTAATAATATGTTTGCTCCTCAGTGCTGCCAGAGAAAAGCAGGAAGAACAGAAGTCAGGCAGATTTAACCCTTTGGGTGTCAGTGAGGACCGGCCTTTGCAAGAAACTTCCTGTGAGGTTTTCATGGGTGCAGGCAAAGGCTAAAGCAAGTGGGAAATTTCTGTTTACTAGGCTGGGAGATGCTGTGAAAAACAAACTGGTGGCACTATGGAGTATTTCTATTGACTGGGCCACCAGGTAAGGTACAGAACAAACAGTTGAGTTTCAGATAAATCATAATTAGTAATTTAGTATGTGGGATAATATTGTGGAAATGTGCTTATGCTAAAAAGAGGTATTTCTTTTGAAATTCAAATTGACATGGGTGTCCTGGATTTTATCTTTTCAGCAGCTAAAAGGCTTTTGGACATGCTCTGTGTTCAATTAGACTCTTACACCCTCAGCTACTATTTCATTTTCTCAATTATTGTGTCTGGGATTATTTTCACATTATATGTTGCAAGTGTTTCTCTCATGAGCTATGGTGTGTGTCTAGTCCCTATAAATGGGTAGAATATATGACCACAGTAGCAATCAGTTAATTTATTTAGAATGTTTACATTAACAGCTAACACACATAAAAGTGAAATCATATAAAACAAAACCTCAAATTATCCATCATTTATAAATTGTCAGTTTTTGTCACTTACACTGTAAAGTTAAGTTTATCATGTGTCCCCCATAAAAGACAGGCCATGGCCAAACCCAGGATCTTGTATACATGAATTGAATTTGGAAAAAAGTTCATACAGATGTAATTAATTTCAAAACACCTTTTAAAATTAACATGTTAGAGATTACAGGTAACAACATACTCTATATTCTTATAGAAAGCTTGGTATGTCTATTTACACTAAAATTACCACAATTCTGGGCCCAGTGTGCTGTATTTTGGTTTCCAATGGCTACATTTAGCTGACGGAAAGCATGCATCGCCACCCTAATCACACAGTACCACTGTCAACTCTGAGGCGCATCATGGGCTGAAATGGTATCAGGTGCACAGCCACAGTTGTTGCTGCCTCCGTCTTGTAGCTGATGTAAAGAGAAGGCAGAAGCAAAGTCCTCCCTTACACATCGGTCACTGATGGACATGAAAATCCACACCCGGGTGCAGGAACAGAACAAGGGCAGATGTGGGACTCATGGAGGCCACGGCCCTGGAGACCAAAGGCTGGCCCTGCTGGCACCCCAGCTCTAGGCTGCTAAGCCACATTTGAGTCACAGTAGACCTCAGATTGAGTTACATGCAGTTCACAGTTGCAAATTCTAAGCCCTTTGCTGATTCCCTGCTCATGCTGGGAGTCTGTGTCTTGTCCCTAGAGGATGCACTTGGCCTCATGATTTAGGAATAATGATGCTCCGGAATTCACTTACATTTATTAGCAGAGTAGATGAATGGGACCAAGATGACATTAGCTAAGTATCGGTCATATGCTGGTCAATTTCACATATTTGCATTAATTTTACCCTAGAGTAATCAGTGAAGGTAAGGACTGGCCTAATATGTGGGCTGTACTAGCAATTCACACTATGAGAGGAGAGGAGTCCAAGGTTCAGGTAATGACTAGGGCAGTGCTTCTCAACCTGTTGGTCATGACCCCTATGGGGTCCCATGTCAGTCACAATTCACAACAGTAGCGAAATTAAAATAATGAAGCAGCAACTTAAGAATTTTCTGGTGGCGAGTCACCTCAACATGAGGAATTGTGTTAAAGGGCTAATGCATTAGGAAGTTCCAGAACCACTGGCCAAGGCAAAGGTTGGCATACAGTTTGCCGGATCATTAGAATATGAGACCAAGAAGGATTGAACACAGGGGCCTCAACTATGTTCTTCATTCACCGTCAGTACACAGGAGTGACTCTCCTCTCCGTCGTGAGGTGTCCTGTGTCTATCCAATTAAGTCCTTTGATTAAAGACTTCTCCACACTTAATATGCTGAACTCTAACTTAATGTATAATGAGATTGCAACCTACCCTTGAAGACAAACTACAGCCACCCAACTTCCAGCAAAACGTGTAACGGAAGGTCTTCTCTGGTCTTCTGCTTGCTGGGTGTAGCTTCCTTTGTCTGTTTACAATGCACAGGGCCCATGCCAGGAGCCAGAGCAGGCTGATCCTCTTGCTTCAGACTGATGCCATATATGCACTAGGATCATTGGCAGGAAGGTCTACAGAACTAGTTTCTGAATATGTTTATTTTATGTGTATGGCTGTCTTGTATGCATGTCTGTGTACCATATGCGAGCCTTGTGCCCAGGGAAGCCAGAAGAAAATATTAGATCCCCCAGACCTGAATATAAAGATCACTGTAGCCACATGGGCGTGCCGGGTCCTCTGGAAGGGCAGGTAGGTTTGCTGGAATTTTAAAAAAAAAACTGTACTTTCGTTTTATGTGCTTTATGCATGTGAATGTGTGCATGCAGACTGCTGTGCAGGCCTCATGAAGCATAGAAACATGTTAATTAATTCCAGTCAAGGGAATCCGATAGATCTTCTGTCTCAGCAGTGTGGAAAGTGGGACATAGCAAAGCAGCTGACAATGAAAACCAATGGCTCCAGTGGCGTAGTGGCGTGAAAAGAAACACAGCGACTTACTGGAAGTAGCACTCAGAGGTCCAGACTCAGCTAGAAACGGCTACGCAGCTCCCCATGTGTTACATAACAGCCCCAAGTACAAACTGCTTAGAAGACATCCTGAAATTTGCTTGCAAAGTTAAATTGTGCAGGGCTGTCATTTTTACGATGGTCCGATTTCTTTTTTGTCAACTTAATTCATTCCTTGACATTTTTATACATGTGTGTTACACATTGTTTGCGTCAATCCTTTTCACCCCGTCATCTCCCCATCTCCTCCTCCCTACAAGTCCGTTTCCACACTCAAGCCTTTTTGATTTGATTTGTGACCCACTGATTTTAACCAGAAACAACAGTGTGGGGCAACAGGCTTCGAACTGCCCATTGGAACCTGGTGTGCTCACCTTCGTGGGCTTCGTACACAACTGAAGACACACACACACTGTCCCTTCCCCAGGTCCACCCTTTGCTAAAAACTGAGCCCCTCCCTAATGCATGCTTGGCTGTTGACAGACCCAATTTTATGCCAGCCCAGTGCAGGGAACTGCAACTGCTTTCAGATGTTTGCAAATGTAGCTTTTGATAAAAACATATTTCTACACAACCAGGAGGAATCTCTAAAACAAACAAACAAAAAAAGTATGACCATGTTTTAAGAATCTGTATTTTTAAATACAGAACTCTGCAGTTTAGTGCTTTTTTTTTTTAAAGAAGGCATGGAGAAGTAGCCATGTTAGTAGGGAATAACAAATATGTATGGAAATAAACTACTGGACACTTATCAATAAGCTAGAAAAGCCTACCCCTGCTAGAAATAAGACATACAGCCTAGAATGAGTCCAGAAAACCCAAGCAGGAGTCCTCTGTGTTCTATACAGTGCTAGAATACACTTGTATGTAGTAAGTATGTCTGTCTGTGTGTGTGTGTGTGTGTGTGTGTGTGTGTGTGTGTGTGTGTGTGTACCTGTGCTTGCTGTGGCACATGTGTGGTGGTCAGAGAACAGCTGACAGGCACAGTAGTCTCATCATACCAAGTAGGCTCTAGACATGGAACTCAGGTCATCTGATTCAGCAGCAAGCAACCTAGCCGGCTAAGCCACCTTGTTCACCCTCAGATTATAAAACAAAACTCAGCAATAACACAAACACACACACACACACACACACACACACACCCCACCACCACCACCACCACCACCATTCACTTTCACTGGCTTTTGGGAAAAGTCCAGGGTGCAGCATAGTTTCAACGAGCTTCTAAAAGGTTCCATCACTGGGGTACCTCACGGATATAGTAAATGTTTCTACACTCAATCACACAATCTGGCCTTATTTCTATGTCAACCACAGCATGAGTAGAAGCCCTTGTCAACCCTGCCTGTTGCTGAGGAAGCAAACCACCCGCCATGCCCAGCCTGGCTTGTGTTAGCCGTGTCTTTGGCATTGCTGGGATCAATGCGGATTTTCTTTTCTTTTTAAATGGGTCAGGTGGTGGTAGCGCATGCCTTTAATCCCAGCACTCGGGAGGCAGAGGCAGGTGAATCGCTGCGAGTTCAAGGCCAACCTGGTCTACAAAGTGAGTCTAGGACAGCCAAAGCTACACAGAGAAACCCTGTCTCGAAATACTAAAAAAAAAAAAAAAAAAAAAAAAAAAAAAAAAAAAAAAGGTTTTTAAAGCATAGCAAAGACCTTTCTTCTGCTAGTAGGTTTGCTTTCTCCCTCCCTCAGTTCCTTATGGCTGCTTGTAGGTCAGCAGAGAAAGTACTCCTGCCTACCAGGCCAGCAGCTGGAGCTCTCCACCCCTCTCCACATCAACAAAGGCCACTGTCTGAAGGCCTAAGGCTGAGAGCCTAGTGGCCTGGAGGGCAAGCCTAACTATTAGAAACCCTTGGGGGATGAGAAACTGAGTCCTCAAAAGAGGGACAGAGTTCCCAGAGACCACACCAGCCAGGGGAAAATGGGCATGAAACTCCAGATGGTCCATCTGCTCCTAAAACTGCCGAGGGCATTACAAGCTATAACTGCCCTTAAAATGGAGTGGTGGTTTCATTGTGTGTGGGGGGGGGGTGGCGGGGGGGGGGGGGAGCTGCTCCTGAGGAGCACGGAGATCTGGTGTGAGCAACACTCCCGTGACAGCCTTTTTACTAAAAATTAAGCATGTTAATGTCAAAGGTGATCGAGTGATTGCGTTCCTAGAAAAGACAAAAATGAATGAAAAGGCTTAAAATAAATTGCATTTTATTTGAATACTGAATACATTCTCTTAGGACTGTATGCACTGATGCACTGAGAACAGAATTCCTTCAAGGCAACCTCTTCCCCACCCCCTGCTCCCCCACACACACCCACACAACTCCCACCCATCCCCCACCCACTCCAACAACAATGAAAATAAAATCCCTAATGTACCAAAATGGCATACAACTCATTAACATCCTCGGTGGCTCCCTCCAGGAATCCCGTTACCTGAGAGGCTACAGTTTAACTTAAACTTATTTGAGTCATAAGTGTTTGGAATTGTCAAAAGCAGAGAACAGCAAGCCCCCAAATTCCATACATAACATGAGACAAAGTAAATGAACATACAACAACTCTTTAAAGACCAGGATTAATGAACAGAAACGGCTAAAATTTGTGCTTTGAACAAAAGAGGGGAGGACAAACAAACATGGCCAATTATTTTAAATATTAGGGCGACAACACTATTTTCATTTCAATATAAGACGTTTCCCATGTATTTAAATTGAAGTTTTAAGTGCAGGAACCTGCTCCGCCCGGCACAGGAGCATGATGGGAGTTTGGCTCTTGGCTCCTCTAGGTGCTAAAGCAACAGCAGGACAAGTCTCAGGATCATCATGAGGCTGAGGGAGGAGAAGAGTAAGAAAGAGAGAGGGTCACTCTGGTGGACAGGAAGGCCATGTCCTACCCTGTCATGGTCCTGTGCTGTGTCCTCAGAGAGCTCTATCACAGCCCTCCTTAAGGCAGGAGGGAATTCATTTGTCTTGTGTCAACTTCAAAGTATTCCCTGAATGACGGAGAAAGCCACACCTGCTGCTCTGAACCCTCGCAGAAGGGCTTAAGAGAGAAAGGTCAGGGTGAGATACAAACTTCCAGAAGCCACCGGAGAAGAGCAACTCAGAAGAAGTAATCAAGGTGCCGAGAGATGGCTCAGCAGCTAAGGACACTTGCTGCTCTTCAGAGGACCAGAGTCCATTCCGTTACGGTATCCATGGCAGCGCTCATCATCAATGATTTATAACTCCAGCTCCAAGGGGTCTGATGACCTCTTCTGCACTCCTAGGGCACCTGCACATTCATGGCGGCACACGCACACACAAACTATGGAGAAGTCATTCAGTGGCAGTATTGATTACAGTATTAGGAACTGGGTCCTCTATTTGTCACTAACCTCTACTTTTGATCCTCCTCAGCATCAACGATCATCTCAGGGCAGGGACATAGCTATGAAGTTGTCTTGGCAACCCCTCCCCACAAATGAAAATCACCACACTAGATAAGCAGAGAGCCACACTAGAAAAGGCTACAGCAACAAAAGACCATGAAACTGCCCACGAGGCCATAACCCACAGCAATATACTGCTGACACTTGAAGTATTTCTGTTATTATCTTGGTTTTTGCCACAGACATCTTTATATACTGAGTCAAGCTATAGTTGGTAGGTTTTGATCCTTTTTTATATTTTATTATGACATTATTAATTTACAATGACACCAACTAAAAGCATGATATGCAAATGCCTGCTCAATAGTCCATTATATAGATAAAATATTTATGTTTCTTTCCTGGTGAATTTCTAGGAAGATTTAGTACTTCAGATTATTATATTTTCTATTATAAGCTTATTATATTTTCTATTAGAAATACAGCCACAGTATTTGTGCACAGGCTTTGTGTACTTCTTCTTTGAAATAACTGGTGAAAAATGAAATTGTGTACCAAAGGAAGACAACGTTAGGGCTTTCAACACACAAGGGCGGTTTCCGGGAGGACTTAGAAACAGTTTCTCTATCTTTTATTTGGTAATATATATTTAATTTCATGGACAGAATCACAGGATCAGGGCTATGGCTGCAGCTCAGTGGCAGAGGGCTTTGCCTGGCATGTGCAAGGCCCTGGGGTGAGTCCACAGCATTGAAACAGTAGCAGGAAACTAACTGATAACTAGCTGTGGGAAGGAGAAGCTTTCCCCAGAGACTCATGTGTGTGTGTGTGTGTGTGTGTGTGTGTACACTTAGTCCCCAGCTGGTGGCGCTGTTGAGGGAGGTTTATGTCACCTGAAGGAAATGAACCTGGCTGGAGGAAGTACATCACTAAGGGGCGGGATTTGAGGTTTTGTAGCCTGTCTGTCTTCCTACTCTCTCTCTCGGGCTAGAATGTGGTCACTCTACTTCCTGGTTCCCAGGCCTGTCTCACCCAAAGCAGCTGTGCTATACCTGAGGTGATGGACTGTGTCCCCTCAGCAACATCCTCCCACCACTCCCTGGGACTAAACCCTCTTCTCTTCCAGGGTGCTTTCTTTCTGTGGGGGCATTCTATCACCGTAACAGAGAAGCAATTAACATACTAAACACCCAACCAAATAAATAAACAAATTCCCAGGCATGGTGGTGCACTCGGACACACATGCATGCCTTTAATCCCAGCACTCTGGGAGGCAGGGGCAGGCAGATCTCTCTCTCTCTCTGTTAAGTTCTGAGGGCCAGCCTGGTCTACAAAGAGAATCCAGGAAGCCAAAGATACACAGGGAAATCCTGTCTCAAAAAAAAAAACCTAAATAAATAAATAAAATTAATATGCTAGATCCAACTAAGAGAAATTTAAGGCAGTCAACAGGCAGTACACACTCCATTTAAGCCCTATAATATGGGGAGTAGGGACTGCCTCCGACATGGACTCTGTTGTCCACTCACTGATCACTTCCCCACGGCTGGGCGGCTATGCCAGGCCACAGCGGAAGAGGATGCAGGTGGTTCAGATGCAACTTGATAGGCTGGGGTCAGATGGTAGGGGCAGAAGGCCCCCCCTCTTCTCTGAGGACTAGGGTAAGGGAGGAGGGGTAAAGAGGGAAGGAGGGAGAGTGAGGCCGGAGGAGAGGAGGAAGGGGGCTCCAATCAGGATGTAACATGAATAAATTAAAAATAAACAAACTTAATTTAAAAAAAAAAAACCCTTCCTTCAAAATTCAATGACTCGGACTGTCAGTCACTGTACGGCTCTTTAAAAGGGTACTAAATGAATTTACCACTAAAAGCGGATGGAGCAACTGAGGAAGAACTTAGCTCTTTATTCTGATAAATGTTTACATCGGATTGAACACTGCAAAGTGCATCAGGGAGGAACGTTGCCACAGCAAAGACTGGCTGAGTCCATGGCGGCTTATGTCTGCTTTGCTTATACTTACCATAGTAATCATTCTCTTTAAAATGTTTTAAAAGAGTGATTCCAGTGTGTGTGTGTGTGTGTGTGTGTGTGTGTGTGTGTGTTCTTGTATGTGTACATGTGTGAGTGCCTACAGAGACACTGACAGATGCCCTGGACTTGAAGGCACAGGTGGTTGTAAGCCACCTGACGTGCATTCTGGAAACCAGCCTCAGTTCTTACGGGAAAGCAGCAAGTGCTCTTGACTCCTGAGCTGCCTCTCCGGCATGACAATTAAATCCTTTTAAAAACATTTCGTGATTTTTATTTCATTTGTAATAATGCTTTGCCTGGCAGCGTATGTTTGTCTCTGGTGCATACGGAGGCCGGAAGAGTGTTAGATTCCTCTGGGACTGGAGTTACTGATGGTCATCAGCCAAACCTGGTCCTCCGCAAGAGTGGAGCCATCTCCACAGAGGTATGAAAACTAATTCTTCACAAAAATTACCAGCACTTTGGCAAGACTGGGCATACTGAGTGATATTGCCACTGACTGTCACCTTTCTGAAATCTGTCATGAGAAAGCGTTGACCAGAATGGTCCTTACCTTAAGCCTGCAACCAGACCAGCAGGCATTACTTTCTTGGACCTCTTAAATCTCACACCCATTATGGTGGCCAGGAAGAAAGCTGTAACTGAAACCCAAATGCCACGAATTAGAATTTCAAACATTATCAATGCTTCCTAGTCAAAAAAATAAAACCAAGTACCCTAGGGGTGGGGCAGGGCTAAACAGTAGGCATGCTCTTACTAAGTGCAGGGAAAAAAAAAAGAAGCTGGAAGTAAGGCCTCTGCTTCTTTTGGACAGCCTTAAGGCATAGCTGTACATAAGAGCTATCTGTGCTCTAAACACGATGCAGTAAGGCTACATAAGGGTATTTTCACAGTAACTTGAAAACCACATTCGATGTACACCTAAGAAAGCTAAAAGAAAGTCTAGTCACCTGGTGTGGTGGCGCATGCCTTTAATCCCAGCACTCAGGAGGCAGAGGCTGGCGGATTGCTGAGAGTTCGAGGCCAGCCTTGTCTACAAAATGAGTCCAAGATAGCCAAGGCTACACAGTGAAACCCTGTCTCAAAAAAAACCCAAACCAAAAAAAAAAAAAAAAAGAAAAAGAAAAAGAAAAAAGAAAAGAAAGAAAGAAAGTCTACTCACAATCCTGTGCCTTTGCTGATTTAGTTTCTAGTAGCATGTGTTGTAAAAACGTGAAATGGAAAGCTGCAAATGCTAATATTTTTTATCAATTCCCTCTAGAAAGTAATGAGAGTTATGCCCCATCTTGACAGATGGGCTCACAGACACTTCACTTTGACAGTTCATTTCCTAGTAAGCCTGGTACAGAGCATGACTGGGGCATCTTCCACTGGGGAAGACATTTCACTTACACAGTGACACTTTGACATCCCGTTTGTCATTGGAGACACGGTAGGCACCATAGCCAGCCAAAAGTCCAACAGAAACGCCAGCAATCAAAGACAGAACTCCACCTGTGGGAGGAGAGAGAGAGAGAGAGAGAGAGAGAGAGAGAGAGAGAGAGAGAGAGAGAGAGAGAGAGTGTGAGAGAGTGAGTTCTTCGGTTGAGGGACATCTAGTTTGTTTCCAGATTCTGGCTATTATGAATAAAGCTGCTAATAACATAGCTTGGCAAATGTCCTTGTTGTGTGGTGTAGCATCTTTCGGGTATACGCTCAGGAGTGGAATAGCTGGGTCTTAAGGTAGCACTATTCCCAATTTTCTGAGAAAGAGCCAGATTGATTTCCAAAGTGGTTGTACAAGTTTGCACTCCCACCAGCAATGGAGGAGTGTTCCCCTTTCTCCACATTCTCCCCAGCATGTGCTGTCAGTTAAGATTTGATCTTTGTCATTCTTAGGGGTACAAGATGGAATCTGTCATTTTGATTTGCATTTCCCTGATGACTAAGGATTTTGAGCATTACTTTAAATGTTTTTCATCCATTGACTATTGCTCTGTTGAGAATTCTCTGTTTAGTTCAATACTCCATTTTTTAATTGAGTTATTTTGTTTGTTGCTGTTTAATTTCTTGAGTTCTTTATGTATTTTAGATATTAGCCCTTTGTCAGATATAGGGTTGGTGAGGATCCTCTCCCAGTTTGTAGGCTGTCATTTTGCTCTGTTCACAGTGTCCTTTGCCTCATCCAAAGAATGAATAAAGAAACTGTGGTACTTTTACACAGCAGAAACTATTCAGCTATTAAAAACAAGGAAGTCTTGAAATTCTCAGGCAAATGGATGGAACTAGAAACAATTGTCCTGAGTGAGGTAATCCAAACTGAGAAAGACACGCATGGTGTATACTCACTTATAAATGGATATTAGCCCAACATAGATGTCCTCTGAGAGACTCCACCCAGCAGGGGATTGGGACAGATGCTGGGACTTCCTGCTGGACTCCAGGTGTGAGCAGTATGGAAGAATGGGGGGATGGAAGGACTCAGAGGGTTCAGGAGCCACACAAGAAGAACATAAAGGCTGGCGGATCTGGACCCAAGGGGGCCTGTTAAAACTGTTGCACCAGCCAAGGACAATGCATGCAGTAAACCTAGACCCCATTCAGATCTAACCATGGACAGCTCATTCTCCACAGTTGTGAGGAGAACAGGGACTGCCTCTGACATGAACTCTGATGCCCCCAATCTGATCACTTTCCCTTGGTGGGGAGGCCCCAGGGGTATACAGAGGAAGGGGAAGCAGGCTATCTGGATGAGACCTGATAGGCTGTATTCATATGGTGGGGGAGGAGGTCCCCTTCTATCAGAGGTCTAGGAGAGGGGAATAGGGCAGAAGAGGGGGGATGGGAAGATACAAGTGAGGGGATAACAACTGTGATGTAATCTGAATAAGTTATAATAAATTAAAATGTTTAAAGATTTTTTTTTAAAGAAGCATTAGTACAGATAGCTCTTGCATGCCCTCCTTGGGCACTTTACACTCATGTGCACATACCCACACAATATACACAATCTAAAATAATGAAAATAAGTCTTTTTAAAGTGAAGAAGGGGAAAAGAGAACTGTAGCCAGATGTGGTGACATATGACTTTAATCCTGGCACTCAGGAGACAGAAACAGGTGTATCTCTGTGAGTGCTAGCTCAGCCTGACTTACATAGTGAGTTCAAGTGAGCCAGAACTTTATAGAAATACTCTGTCAAAAAAAATTCACACAGCCAGGGCTACACAGAGGGTTGAACAACTAGTGTTAAACTCCACCACAAATCAAATGGACGTACACAGATACTCAGAGTACACTATCCTATCCGTGCAAAATATAGACTCTTCCCTCTGGTCCACAGGGCCATCTCTGAAATGCTGCACAAGCAAACTACATCTGCCTATAATTATTTTTTAAAGAAATACTCTTACTTTTTAGGCTGGATATGGTAACATATGCCTTTAATCCCAGCAGTTAGGATACAGAAGCAGACAGAGCTCTGTGAGTTCAAGGTCAACCTAATCTACATAGTGAGGCCAGCTAGCACTTCACAGTAAGACTGATTCTAAAACAAAACAAAACAAAATTAATTATTAAAAAAAGGAATCTGCCTATAAAACACTGAAGCTTGACTATGGAGTTCAGAAAAGTCTAAATATTTATAACTATAAAAACTAAATAATTAAGTACTTTATATCCTCATTAACTATTTTGTGGGGTTAGGAAATTACGAAAGTCTGAAAGAGCCATTTTTATTTTCTAGCATCGATGTATCATAAATTATTATAAAAACAATAAGATTACTAATAGTTACATTATGAAATATAACAATCTCAGGACCAGAAAAAGCTCTAGCGTCTGCATCTTGTTTGTTTATAATTAAGTATCCTTAAGGAAAATGTTTTATTCCTTTGTAAATGGGGGTAGGAAGAAGTTGCCTTGAAGAAGGTTAGTTAACGATGAAATTTTAATTGCTAGTGAAATCAGTTTTGTGGAAAACAGGAATGCTCTGCCACGACTGGCCCCACAGAACTGACTTCTCTCCATGAATCTCTTCCAAGGCGTTCTGGTGCTCAGCCACCTCTGGGACATCTTTAGCTTTTTGTCCTGCTCAGGATCCGCAGGAGATTCCAACACAGCCACCAACTCCCCACTAAGTTCCTTCGATGAATTTGTGTGGGACATGGTGGGGTCCACCTATATTCCCAGCACTTGGGAGATCAAGACTGAGTTTGAGGTTAGCCTGAGCTACATGAGACACCGCATCAGGAAGGAAGGCAGAGAAGGAGAAAGGGAAGGAGGAAAGTTCCGGCTTACCTCTTCGCTTATATCCCAAAATACTTCCAATTGTCACGAGGGCTGCATAACCAAAGCCAACCAGGTCCATTGGTAAAGATGCAAGTCTAAAGAGAGGGTGAGGGGCGCATTATGTAGTGTTTTGGAAAACAACAAATGTGTGTACAAATGAGAGGCATCCCACAAAACTATGAGATTTGCCGGGCCCGCCAAGGAAAGGAGGTTCAATCTTTACCTCTTGTACCACCTAGACACTGTCTCCCATCTCATCAGTACACACACACACACACACACACACACACACACACCATGTCCAATTTGTGTTAATAAAATACTCTTGGGTGTGGGGCCTAGAGAGTGGCTGACCTACCAGGTAGTACATCCTTACAGGAAACTGAACACCCGCTCCCAGCAGCAATCAAGTGCTCATAGCTCCTCAGGTAAGGGTGGGACTTTGTGTGCATCCATTGCCCCTTCTCCATATTGGGGTTCTGTCCGGCTTGAGTGTGCATGCTAAACAATCGCTGTGAGTTCATATGTGCATCTGCCCTGCTGTGTCTGGAAAACACCGTTTGCTTGTAGTCATCTGAGACCTCTGGCTCTTACAGCCTTTTACCACTTCTCAGATGCTCCCTGAGCCTTCTGGGGAGGCGAGTGACAGACAACCCACTTAGTGCTGAGCACTCCTCAGTCTTGTTCTCTGCACGTTGACCAGCTGTGGGTGTCATACTGTAAGACGTTTCTCTGATGAGGGCTGACAGATGCTAACCTATGGCTATGGTGATAAGTTATTAGAAGTCATTTTAATACCATGTCCTTTCAGCAGAGGAGCCACGGTGAGCTGTCCGTAGGGACTACAACCTATCTAGCCACAGGATCCTGACATTTTTGTATTTTTACTACCTTTACATCTATTTTTACACAGGAAAAATAACCATGTGAGCAAATGTGAAAAATAGTAATGGTAGGAAGTTTCCTGTGCATTTGGCTGTGTGTGTGTGTGTGTGTGTGTGTGTGTGTGTGTGTGTGTGTAGGTGGCATATATATTTGGAATATAGACAGAGGTGTCTAACTGCCAGAAAGACACTTTAAAAAAAAAAAAACAATGCTGGTAATACAGACCATTCATCTTTGGATAGAAACTTGGCACCCTGATTTTTCTTCAAAGCTAACCAAAAGTGTGAAAAGTGAATTTACCTTCTTGTTTAGTCCTCAACCGCTCCTGCGCTCCTGTGACCCTGTCTCAGAGACTGAGCCCTTTAATTTGGTGTAAAACTATTGTGGTGTATTTCCTGTCCAATTCTTTTTTCTCAGCCAGTCAAGCTCATGGAGGGCAAACCCACACGGCATCAGCAATTGCTGACCTGCACACAGCACCAAGCACGCTGCCCTGAGTGAATCTATGCTGAAATTATGCCGTGGCTGTCTCCATGCCCCTCCACTGCCCCACCACCCCTGGCTACAATGTCAGGAATCCCCACAATTCCTTCATCTCCACAGAGAACTGAGTGTTGTTCAAAAGAGGCTAAAAACAAATACATTCCAAAACCATTGCTCACTGTGAAAACTCACACTAGTCAATTCTCTTTCTAGTTTCTTTTGGACACTTGCCCAGTACAAAACAAAGCATGAAGGCTGTAAGAATGTGAAAGGAATGGGGTGTGACTGAAAAGGGAGGCATGTTCATTGCATGTTCCTGCAAGAGACTCAGGCTAGATTCTGAGACAAGGCCAAAAAGCATCCCAGGTGTAATGCGGCAATATGATTTAAGACAAACCCCTGTCTTTCCCTTTTCCAAGTCCTCTAGAAGTTGGCCAACAAATATACACAAAGCATTTTGTGTAAATATACACAAAGCATTTACATTTTCATATAAAAATAAAACAGTTGCCTACCTCTGCGCTACGTGGGCATGAAAGCCATTATTGAAGCAAGTCTGGTTGAACCTTACCTACCACCACACCCCACCTCTGGGAGGATAGAAGGCAAAACAAATGAGAGATCTAGGGCCTATGAAGGCAGAAATTCGGAAAAGTGTCAGGATGAGCCAGGAAAGATCCTTGGGAGGGCAGCCTCTATCCCTCCTTCACCAAGTTCTCCGAACTGTTTTTGGTAGTGAAGATTGAGAGACTGAAGGAGTGGGCAGATGTTCCGCAAAGACCCGTTTATTTTCATGCCTTGGTAAGAAACGTTTACTTAACGGGATGGATGCACAGCTCACCTGCAACCTTGAGCCCTTGCTGCATCTGGCGAAGGCGGAAAGAGGCAGCGGCGCGCAAGCGCAGTACCTCACTCCGGAAGCAGTACTGCGCCAGCGCACTCCCTCACTGCGACCAGCTGTAACGTGCACACGTCGGAGTCCACCCGGGAGCTGGTTTAAGAGGCGCGGAGTTCCTGATCCCTCGTTCTTCTGCTGTCACCGGCCTAGGAGCGGGGGTGCAGCTCTGGGTCTGCGGGAGCTAAGACCCTGGGAACTTTCTTCCCCACCCTACCGCGTAGGCCCCCGGAGTGCAAGGCTGGAGTCTGCTGCCCCCTCCCGGCGTGGCCCATGATTGCAGCGAGACTCCTGGGTTTAGCTAGATTCCCTCCCTCCCCCTTAAAAAAAACCGCTGTTAAGAGTTTTAGGGTGGCGGGGGGAGAGGGGGCCTTTAGAAAGATAACATACAGGCAGTCTACAAATTGTTTCTGTTTTCAATGGAGATAGGGAATGTTCCAAAAGGTGAAATAAGATATTCAAAGTTGGACTGGAGGGATGGCTCGGGTTAAGAGCACTGCCTACTCTTCTAGAGGTCCTGAGTTCAATTCCCAGCAACGACCTGATGGCTCACAACCATCTGTACTGTGATCTGATGCCCTCTTCTGGAATGTAGATTCACATGCAGATAGAGCATTCACACATAAATAAATAAAAAATTTGAAAAAGATGTTCACAGTCAGAATCCAAGTTGATGTGGTTTCAAAGCCCAGCTGTTCTTACAGCTCACCACGTAGACAGGTGTGGGCATAGCATCATAGCTTTGACTCTGGGAAACCAGAACTGCCACGCCTTAGATGTTCAGGAGGAACGGTACAGAAGGCCAGAGTTGGAAAGTCTTGCGAGTCCGGGGCAATCAGTTCCCAGAAAAGAAACTTAAGTCGACAAGGAATTGTGTCTCTTGGTAAATTCTTATGCCATTGCAGTTTGGCCTTCTAGGCTGAAAATAGTAACTAGGACGAGCCTCTGCCCTCTGTTATACAACAGCAGTCTAGGTATCAAGAAAGGCTCCAGAATTGTCTGGGGTAGGGAATAATAGAAACCCCCCCCCATTACAAATGATCCTAATACATACACTACATCTTGTGGCGTTCATTTGTTGATCCTGTTCTGTCCACATCTCCCCCTCCCTGCCACTGAGGAAGTAATGTGACTGTATTTTGAGAATTAGAAAGTCTAAACTGGTCCCAGGGAATTAACCAAACCCTGGAAGAGTCACGGGACACTGGCAGCAAGACACAGTGAGGCGGTGCAGTCGCATCCTGAAGTGGGCCTCCAAGTTCTCCTGTTCTCCTTCCCACCTCCTGCTTGTCCACCCTCACCCCAACCCCCCCTTCAGACTCACAGAACACTTTCCCTATGCAAAATAAAATAAGAGCCCTTTGGAATTCTTTATTACTCTTATGACATGATTGGGTACAGGATGGCACATTTGATCTCACCCTAGATTTACACAGTTTGGTGCTGGGAATTGGAGCACAGGCTCTCCAGTGCACTCAAACAGCCCTTCACCAAGACACGCCATCAGCCCGGGAGCAGGGCTAAGATATGGCCAGACTAGATGCTCTGAGATCCAGACACTGAAGTGTAGGAAGATGGACGCAGCCTCGCTCCCAGTCTGTTGTTCTAAATGAGCCTCAGAGAGCATCTCTCTGCACGGCATTGGGATTGCATGCTGTCACATACGTGGAACAGAATTGTTCTTAGGGAGAGGACCCCTGTCACCTGAGGTCAAGCAATCAGCTTCCACCTGCTCTGGTCAGGGTGGAGCCCAGGATGAAGGTGCAGCCAAACCTTGTGGCCTTGCCATCTTATAAGACTGTCTATCCATGGCCCAGAGCAACGGAGACACAATTCCAATATGACCCCAATGCCTTTGGCATTCTGGAGAAATGCACAAAATAAAATACATAAGATTTCAAAGGAAGCTCAGTTTTTGAAGAGTACAGTACCTGGGGTTATGTCTGAATGGTGTCACAGAGAGTACTGGGGTGTTTTAAGGTGTCTGTGATAGGACTGTCTGTGGCCCTGGTGATAAGAGACACACACTAGCGCTGCCATTGTTTGATGTCTGCTTTCCTAATGGGCATGATGGACTTAAGTTAGAGCGAAAACAGGAATTTCTTTATTCCACCTGATTCTCACACCTCCTGATTCTGGACCATTCTGGAATTAGACTCTCCCCCCCCCCCCCCCCGCACAGGACAGATCCTAGTTCTACAGTAATGAGTGTTTCCATAGATTGAGTACATGAAGACACAGAGCAAGGGAAGGCCAGGTCAATAGTCCAGCCATCTGCCCCACTATCTGATTAGTCAGTGCTTT
Source organism: Acomys minous (assembly GCF_964271855.1). Lineage (NCBI taxonomy): Eukaryota > Metazoa > Chordata > Mammalia > Rodentia > Muridae > Acomys > Acomys minous. The sequence continues at coordinate 69,593,864 of NC_140495.1, read as the reverse complement.
TTGAATCCATTGGAAAGTCAGAGCTGTCGTGCTTGATGCCGCCTCTTAAGTCACAGTAAATCATTTACCTAGAGAGGACAGCAGGGAGAGTCACAACACAAGTCTTTAAAGCCAGCTAGGGAGATCTGCCCAGTTCCCTGTTCCCTTCCCAAGGTTATCTTTTCCTTCCTGACCCAGACGGTGTTTTTATCCTTTGGCTTCCACCAGGGGGCGACAGCAGGCACTGGCAGGGAGGGTGGGTTGGCTACCGCCTCCAATTAGATGAGCTGAGATCCAGAATGAGTGCATGACTGGTGATAGAGGAAAAACAGAAACAGCAGAAGCCAGAACAGTAGTGTCTGTCTGGGCTGCCAGCCACAGCCATGTGCGATCATGAGAGCTTGTCAGAGTGAGAAGGGCCCAGACCACACCTGCTAAAGGGCTGTGTCCCTCAGACCTATGTTGTGACCCTAAACCAGGCAGCCATCTTTGGCCCATACTGGAGCAGCACTCTTCTAGAACTTGCTGCTCTTGTGGGAAGTGCCAGCTTTACCTCGCTGGGTTTGATTTCTTCTTGAAAATCGACAGCCACCCCAAGGCTGCCATGTATACTATAGTCTGTAGCCATCCCAAGGCTGCCATATGCACTGCAGTCTGGACAGTAACTGGATGCTAACAATACATCTCTACGAGGGTCAAGCAGCTACTACATGAAGGATCTGGGATTCTGAACCAGGAAGATGCTGGTATGGTGTTTCATGCCTTTCATCACAGTCTTGGAGTAGAGGGGAAGGGGGGAGTGGACAGCAGTTTTCTGTGAATCGAAGGTCAGCTAGGTCTATGTAGCAAGTACCGGGACAGTCAGAGCTACATATCCAGACCTTGCCCTAAACAAACAAACAAAATATCCACCCAACAACAACAACCTCCCCCCCCCCCCCGCAACCAACCCATGCTTGCATTCTGTTACTATGAATCATCAAATAATGCAAGGATTCTGGTTGTGCCTGGAGAGGGGAGCCCTGGGTCTACATGACAGATCAGGACTCCTTTCTCAGCCTCTTGAAGTTTGTTCTTTGGCAATTGTAGGACTGACCTGCCCTAGCAGGTCCTTCTCCAGTGACAGGGACCTGAGATGGAGGTGCCAAGGGAAGAGAAAGGTAGAAAAGATCAATGCTGGGGTGGAAGGTCAGGCACAAGCTTGGTCTTGTGCCAAGCAAACTTATTAATCATTAAAGCACTTTATGTACTGTTTCCAGAGGAGAAATGGGACAGAGTCGGGAGACCCCATCATACTATGAGACAAAGTCAGCAAGTGGGAGGCTAATGCAGCACGTGTGAAGGAAACTCAGGCCATCTCCAGAGATGGTGGAGACACAGCAGCCTTGGGACTGATAACTCCAGCCTCTTCAGAGAGAAGAGCCAAGTTAATTCCTTCAAGGCCCATGCCTCAGTCTCAGACTAGCCCTGCCAAGTCTGCTCCTGAGCAAGGACAGAGCAAGGCTTGAAGGAGAGATAAACCTGTTTTTTAGGATTCCAAGTGCAAGATTGGAATGGTCTTGTGAGAAAACAGGTGAAGTTAATCCACTAGAAGACTGACCACCTCATGCAGGAGCTTAATTGTTGCCAGCTGAAAAGATCCTGTGAGGAGGAGATATATAAATGAGCCCAGAACTGGAGGCAGGGGCTTTTTGGAGACTTGGGATAGATTTGGCTGTTCATCACTGCACTTCAAGAGGCTCCTAGAGAGAACCGCTCAAGGGAAGGCTTCAAGGCTCCGGCTCCTGCTGAGGTTCTGGGTTCTGGTTACCCCAGGTTCCAGCAGAAGAAATCCTGCAGCTCACGCCCAGAGAATTGTTCCTCGGAACTGATATCCTTAAGGTTTTGTTATTGTGCCCATTAATCCTCACTTCCTATTGTTTTGGTTAGTTGGGTTATAAGTGACGTGTGCTCAGTCACTAAGTTGTTAATAAAATATATTGGTTAAGAAAATTGAGCCTACAAATGCTCCTTTGTCCTTTCCTGGGGACGTCTGAGAAAGACTTGGATCTGTCTGGCTATGTGGATTCCGTTCCCTACCCCATTATTTCTTTCCCCTCTTTCTGAGATCTCCTGAATCTTTCCTCCTGACTGTTGGCCTGGGCTTTCAGAAGGCACTGGCCTAACTCATTGTCATCTTAAGACAAAGCCTTGAAAGGAATGCCTGGGCACCAGGGACGTTGTTGGCATTACAAAAGCCCTCATCCTCATCGGCAGATCCAGAGGTGATGGCTGATCCTTACTGTGGCAAGGGCATCCAGTGCTCAGGCTCTGCCCCCGCCCTGAAAAGCTAAGGTTTCAAGTTGATCTCAGAGGGAACCCTGACAGCCCAGCTATGGAAATGAGAGAAGAGTCTTTCTAAAGACACTGGGGACAGGAGTGGGTGTGTGGGTCGGGGCACAGACACATTAGAGGTGACTCTGAGTGAGAAGGGACCTCATAGGGGTCCTTGGCATGTGGGTCTGTACCTGAATGCAGGGGGTAGGCACCATGGAGCCTGCAGGCCCCAGCACAGGCAAAATAGGAGCGAGAAAGACTTTTTAATCTGCTGCTGGTGAGTAGAAAAGCTGCAGTATTTCCAAATTAATGTCTTCTTCAGACAAAGCAAGTGTGGGGAATTTATGCAGGAGGCCTGCACATATCCACGTAGGAAAGCACTTGAGGTGTGGGCAGACTCTACTGTTCAGTTCAACATGCTAAGCAACACGCTCCTGAGCATGCTCAGTTTAGGGTCATAGTTCAAGAAGGGATAAAATGAAGGACGGTGTTTGTTATGCTTTAGCTCAAGCTCAGGGAGCATGTGTTTACAAGGACAAGACTGCAGACAAAATCATTTAGGTGTGCTTAGCTCGCCTTGTGAAGATGGCAGACAGGAAGGCTACAGGCTTTACTCTGTGGGAGAGTTAAAGGTGCAAGAATTTGCCCCTACAGGTGTCTTTATAGCAGCAAGCAAAGTATGTGGAGAAGGCCAAGAAAGAAGACGCAGTGGGACATTTACAGCTGTAATGGAAGGTGTCGGTCAGCATTCAGCAGTGGCCTGGCTTTCCAGTCCAACAGGCCAGTCCAGGGTCCAGGCGCTGCTTGCTTCAGGACAAGAACAGATGACCCTCAAGATCAAAGGTCCCATTTCTATCTCAGGAGCACCTTAGAACACTCAGGATGAGGCCTGTGCTCTAGGCGAGGCTCCTGGTCTCACTGGGGGAAGGTGGAAATAAGTTTTCCACAGAGTGTTACAGTTTAGATCTTTTAGAATGAAATTGCTGGTATTGGAAACTCAGGCGTTCCAAAGGCCTGCGACGATGCTGTAGTGTTACAGCTCTTTGGTTAAGCTGCTGTGCTAAGTAAGCACAGTAGAGGATGCAGGCAGATGCTTGGGAAGGCAGGTCCGGTGAGACTCAGGCCAGGTGGGTGCTTCACTGGTGGTCAGCACTGATCTTGCTGTGATGGAGGGGGCTTCATCGGCTGCCGAGGCAGTTCCATTACCACATCCAACAGCAATCTCCAGGGAGGAGGGGAGCCCTCCCTTCCACACAGAATAAATGGAGTCTCAGACAGTCATGATGGAGGAATGTTGGGAGCACAAGGGAGCAAACCAACCTTTATTTTCACGAATCAGGGATTTATAAACCTTGAGCCATGGGGATGGGTTTGTGAGGAGAATATGTCTGATTCACTAGGGCTAGAGGTGCCAAGATACTTAATTTACATGCAGTGGTACAGTGCTTCATTTACATGGCTGAGCTCAGAGGCTATCTGGAAACATCAGACTTCAACCTCACCAGCAGAGTCCCACAGGAGGGAGCTTCAGAGGGTATGAAAAGAACCATTTTTAGTGGGGCTCAGGAAGGACCTCTCTCAGAGGATTTCCTACACAGAGTTCCAGGCCTTGGCTGCCTTCCTAGGGAAAGGAGGTGCTTGCTATGGCGACCTGCACACTGCACAGCTGTGGGTCAGAGACAAATGATGCCCACTCTGTTTTCTACTGCAGGCTGCCTGAGCCTTGTTCCACTGGGAACAAATATGCTCTTTCCTTGACCCATACATTTCAGATGCTTTTGAGAGAAAGGTACAGATGTAAAAGAGAAGACGTGGAAGCTGTGAATAACGCTGGAGCAGGGGGAGGTGAGAGCAGTGGGGGAGGGGCTGTTTCAGAGGAAGGAGCCTCAGCACAAGGTGGCCTGTAGCAATGGTTGCTGGCCAGCTCCAGGCCAAGGCCACAGGGACAGGGCACCTCATAGTTCCATGTGCTCTAAAGCAAGACCTCCTGGATCAGAGCAACTTCAAAAGAAAGCACAGCTCTCCCTCTTCCCCAACCCCCCAACCCCGCAAACCCCAGTTTAAAATATACATATATCTTGTGTGATTGAAAACTCACATCGCAGGAACAGGGTCTGCCAGGATTTCTGATGAGACTGATAGAAACCTGTTTCATTTTCGTGTGAGATAATGAGTAGATGCGAGTTTTCACACATCTGGCCAGGAAAGACGATGCCAGAATCACTGGAGGGATTGTGCTGTAGATGGCATCTGTGCTTTATCTCGCCCAACCCCTCTTGTCCAGACTCCCCCTTTCCCTCTCTTCTCTTCTACTCCAATGTGCCCCTTTTTCTCCTTGTGTTTTCTTTCTTACTCTCACCTTCTCAAACCTCTTTGTTTTTTCCTAGGCCTCATGTCCTGCTTGGTTTACAGGAAGCTGCTGGACAAAGTGAGAAATTGATACAGAATTGGGGGAGGTGGGGGTGAAGCCATTGTGAGCAAGGGACTGGCTGCCCCAAATCATGAGCAGGAAACCTGTGCATCCTTCTCCCCGGTCCTGATGAACTCCAGGGAAAGACTTTTCTCTGACCTGCTAAGAAGAATCTGTCATTAAGAGGGCACTTCTGCCCACCTATTGATTTATAAAGTAATGGAATGTAATGTTTTGTTGCAAGTACAAAGACTCTGAATGTGAGGTTGCTTTTCAAGGTGTTGTGGAGACGTCCTTGGGTTCCTTAACCTCTTCTCTCAGTAGTTTTTGTTTACTGTGTTTGTTTAGCCTGTGGTGTATGGTTGGGAATAGCTGGTGACTAAGGCATAGAGATAGAAAGTTGTGAGTGCCTGCTTTCAGGTTCTCAAATCCACTGCACAACAAACTTGTATCAAGCTTAAATATGACTCCTGTGTGAAAGAATAACCTTTGGGCCCTTTCACCTTTTACTTTTTAAAGGATATGGGGGATCTAAGGAAGATGTTCTTTGTATGTGATTTTTTGAGATTAAAGCATATTTGAAAATAGTAGAGAGACAGTGGGGGATGGAAAAACAGAGTCTAGAAATGCAAGAGAGGTTCTGAAGGGATGGCTCAGTATTTAAGAGCACTGGTTGCTGTTTCAGAGGACGTGGGTTAAAGTCCACATACACCCAGTAGCTTACAGCTATTTGTAACTCTATCTCCAAGAGGTACATCATCACCCCCTTCTGGCTTCTGTGGGTACTGCATGCATATGATGTAGACAGTGACAGACACAGAGACAGACAAGCAGATACACACACACACCTTAAAAACAAGCAAAAGAAAACCCTGTCTCGAAAAACCAAAAAAAAAAAAAAAAAAAAAAAAAAAAAAAAAAACAAGCAAAAGAAATGCAGGTGATTGTTGACAAGACTGAAAGTGAGGCTTGTGTGTTGTTTGGCAATCAGACAAGAACAAGAAACAAAACCTTGAAACGGAGCAGGGACCTGAGCATGGTTAGATATACAGCTACCTCTAGAGGAGAGGGCAAGTAATAACACCTCAGTCTTAACACCACCTTTGCAGTTGGCCTGTAAGGAAGGAAGACAGAGATTCCCACTTCTTTCTGTGGCTGTTCTGAGACACATGGATGACCAGGGGGCCACATAATTAGTGAGCGGCTCATCCTGGGCTCTGGAGCCAGATAGCCACATTGCTGTCTAAGTGCCTTTACTCGTTTTGGAGGAGACTGAGCATGGGGCACATCTAGAGATGGGATGTGAGGACCACGAGTGAATCCCCGACATTGAGTGTTGAGTCACTTACACTGTTGGGAGTTTCATTTTGCCTTGTCTAGACGGTAGTTGTGCCCCTTTCCTTCCTTCTTGAGGACTGATACAAAAGCCCACAATTGAGCGATTGTAAACTTTTTTAAATGAAATTTTGGAGTTATACAGAAATTTTAAATTATAAGGCTATAGGACATTTTAAATATGGCAAGTGCTTTATATTATGATGTCTTTATTAATATGTAATCTTAAAAATACAAATAAAAGGCCAAACACTAAACACCAGAAACTAGGGTATTCCTATGTTATGATTCAGCAAGATAATTACCTAATCGGTCTGGCAGAGAGTCTATAGAATGTCTCTTCTTACCAAAAGTCTATTCAGACAAACACAGACTGACTTCAGAATACATGACTAGCCCCCTTGTCTTTTCTAATTTTGCTAAGCTTTAGCTATTTTGATAAACTGCGTCATATAAGAACCTATGATATTTTGCTATGGTGCACTATGTAAGGACCAGGAAAGTACAGTTGCCAGTCTCCCCATGGACTGTATTTATGGTTTGAAGTTTGATTTTGATGCTAAAAGAACTTCAATTCAAAAATTGTTATTGTTTAAAGCTAAACTTAACAGGGATAAAAATGTGAATCTTAATCTTATAAAAGCTACTAACTTGTTGTAAACTATGAAAGATAATTAAGACACATAAATTAATAGTCTTTATGAATTATTAAATTCTTTAATGTGTTCAGAACTATGTTTATAGTCATGATAAGTACAAATGTGATTTATTTACACAAATAAGCTTTACTTGGCCTTCTGTATGTTTTTAAGGTTAAGCCTAAAGCAAATAACTGAAAATAAGTAAAGTTTATTTAAATACTTAATAGATGGTATATTTAGTAGAAGGTCCTCAAAACTTTTCAGAGCTCTCCTGAACATGGCATTTTAAATGTTTAATGCCAGCTCCTAGAGGCAAACCTAAGGTTTCCAAAAAGACAAATGGGGCACAGCCCTGCCTGTCAGAGGAGGACTCCAGATCTCACTGTAGATGGTTGTGAGCCACCATGTGGTTGCCGGGAATTGAAGTCAGGACCGCTGGAAGAGCAGCCAGTGCTCTCTTAACCTCTGAGCCATCTCTCCAGCCCAGAAATGTTATTGGGTTTTTTTGGAAAGGATCTCCCTATGTAACTCTGTCTGGCCTGAAATTTACTATGTAGAATACACTGACCTTGAAGTTACGTTGATTTGCCTCCTTTTGCCTCCTGAGTGCTGGGATTAAAGGTGTATGCCATCTTACACAGAATATACTTATTTTGAGGTAATTTTTTTGTGCTTATATAAAATTATGTATGAAACTCAATTATATTGATATGTGTTCTAAGAAAACTTTCTCTACCCCGCCTTCTCTCTCCCTCCCTCCCCCTGCTTCTTGGCCACTATCAGCTGAGAAGCCTCCTGGGTCCCATGCTCCCACTGTGCAGATACCGTGTCTCAGCTCAGGGCTGAAGCAATAGAGCTCCCCAACCTTGAGCTGAACTCTCTGAAGCTCTGAAACCAAGCCAGAGGAATTAAGCCCGCCCCTTACTTCCTCCAGGTTCTACTTCCTACACATGGCATAACCTCCCCCAACAGCGCCACCAGCTGGGGACCAAGTGTACACACACACACACACACACACACACACACACACACACACACACGAGTCTCTGGGGAAAGCTTCTCCTTCCCACTGCTAGTTATCAGTTAGTTTCCTGCTATTGTTTCAATGCTGTGGACTTACCCCAGGGCCTTGCACATGCCAGGCAAAGCCCTCTGCCACTGAGCTGCAGCCACAGCCCTGATCCTGTGATTCTGTCCATGAAATTAAATATATATTACCAAATAAAAGATAGAGAAACTGTTTCTAATTTCTCCTGGGAACCGCCCTTGTGTGTTGAAAGCCCTAACATTGCCTTCCTTTGGTACACAATTTCATTTTTCACCAGTTATTTCAAAGAAGTACACAAAGCCTATGCACAAATACTGTGACTATTTTTCTAATAGAAAATATAATAAGCTTATAATAGAAAATGTAATAATCTGAAATACTAAATCTGCCTAGAAATTCACCAGGAAAGAAACATAAATATTTTATCTATATAATGGACTATTGAGCAGGCATTTGCATATCATGCTTTTAGTTGGTGTCATTGTAAATTAATAATGTCATAATAAAATATAAAAACAGGATCAAAACCTACCATCTATAGCTTGACCCAATATATAAAGATGTCTGTGGCAAAAAAACAAGCTAAGACAGAAATACTTCAAGTGTCAGCAGTATATTGCTGTGGGTTATGGCTTTCATGGTCTTTTGTTGCTGTAGCCTTTTCTAGTGTGGTTCTCTGCTTATCTAGTGTGGTGATTTTCATTTGTGGGGAGGGGTTGCCAAGACAACTTCATAGCTATGTCCCTGCCCTGAGATGATCGTTGATGCTGGGGAGGATCAAAAGTAGGGGTTAGTGACAAAGAGAGGACCCAGTTCCTAATACTGTAATCAATACTGCCACTGAATGACTTCTCCATAGTTTGTGTGTGTGTGTGTGTGTTATTGCTGAGTTTTGTTTTATAATCTTTAAGGGTAAGCAAGGTGGCTTAGCCGGCAAGGCTGCTAAATCTGATGACCTGAGTTCCATTTCTAAAGCCTACAGGATATGAGGAGAAAGCCTATGCCTATCAGTCACTCTCTGACCTCCACACACGTGCCACAGCAAGCACAGGGACGCACATGTGCACGCGTGCACACACACATACACTCTCACTACATACGAGTTTATTCTAGCACTGTAGAGAAGATGGCAGACTCTTGCTTGGGTTTTCTGGAGTCTTTCTTGGAAGCATGTCTTATTTCAAACAGGAGTACGCTTTTCTAGCTTATTGTAAGTTTTCAGTAGTTTATTTCCTCATATTTATTATTTCTTTACTAACATTGCTTCAGGACGTTTTCCAGGTCATTGATCCAAACACACTGTGAAGTGTCTACCGAGTAGCCTTGACCTCTGTGTCTGTATCTTAATACTCAGCTACTATTGTGCTCATGTTCTTAAGAAACATGCCTCGTTCAAATTTGAATATGTCCTTCACAGTCTTGATGGATTCTTCATCCAGTGGAGGTTTCCTCTGGCTTCCAGGTTGGAGGAATCTGTTAATTGTAGGGATTTGGCTGCTTCTGACCTTGAAGTCCTAAAATGTAAAAGGCCACAATCCGTGAAAAAAAGAATTCAGCAAAGTAAATACAAAGGAGGCGTGTCCCTACAAATGAGGGGAAAACATGGGAATTTGTAATCCCTGGAGAGGTGGTATGTTGGCTAGGAGAGCTTCTCACTCTTCCAGAGGACCTGAGCTCAGTTAGCACCATCAGGCTCCTCACAATCCCCTTAACTCCTGCTCAAAGGGATGTGATACCCTCTCCTGACCTCTTCCAGGACGTGTGTGTGTGTGTGTGTGTGTGTGTGTGTGTGTGTGTGTGTGTGTGTTTGAGTATGTGTGTGAATGTGTATGTTTGAATGTGTGTGTGGCAGTGTGTATGTGCGACTCTGTGTGTGTGGCAGTGTGTATGTTTGTGTGTATGTTTGAATGTGTGTGTGGCAGTGTGTATGTGCGACTCTGTGTATGTGCAAATTTTGAAAGAAACAAATAATAAAATGTGCATTCCGCACTGTGGGAAGAAGGAGAATAATGGAAATATCCTATATTATATATTATTGTCACGTGGTGCTGACCTTGTAAGATGCAAGTTGCAATGTTTCATGAGCAACAAAATATTCATAAGCTATAACCAATTGATCTCATTTTTTAAAATATATCCTAATGTCTTAAATGTGTGACAGCCCATACCCACAATGATGTTGATGATGTATTATATATAAAAGCAAACATCAGAGCATCACAGTAAGGGCCAAGTAAGGGGAGTCCTTATTTTCTTAGACAATCAGCATTTCTCATGTTGTAATATGATCTTTGAAAACAACTTTAGGTGGCTACCCAAAGTTATACAATGGATGCAGTCTCATTTGTGTAGCCATGTCTCATGTATTAGATGCTTCTGGATTTCACTACTTTTAAAAAAGCACAATAAATGGACCAGTATATGATCAGGAAATTTTCCAGGGATACAAAATAGGCAACATTGAAAAGAAAAGGGAAGTTAACCAAATAGCAATTCTAAATAAGTTTATAGCGTAATGTGTTTTGAATTTATAAAGTTTGAGGATTCAGTTGTATAATCAGATAAAGTTTGAGTCCCAGTCCTTGTACCAACTCACAATATAGAAGTTTCCTAACCCTTCACGTTGAGGATGAATAATTAAGGAGTAAAAGTGTATTTGGTTCTTGGTACAATAAGAGGCATATGATAAGCATCATCAGTGGTCACTGTTGTTGTTAAGTAATGGCTATGTCGCATGCTATTGTCTTAATTGCCCCAACCCACCCCCCAGAGAACAAAGCAAATCTTTGTCTGTTCTTGAGAAAGGGTTCTTGCTATGTAGCTTGGGCTGTCTTTGAACTAAAGAGCCTCCTGCCTCAGCCTTCTTCAGAGCTACAACTACAGGTGCGCACCACCGCCTCAGCTTAGGAAGCAACAACTACAGGTGTGCAGCACTGCATCATCTTAGGAAGCAACAGTACAGGTGTGCACCATTGTGTGAGCTTTGGAAGCAACAACTACAGGTGTGCATCATCTTAGGAAGCACTAACAACTACAGGTGCGCAGCACTGCATCAGCTTAGAAAGCAGCTTTATTAAGGTTCTGCCACATCCCAGGCAAAGCCCTGGAGATTCAGTTCCTGCAGGAAGCCTCCCTCGGGTCTCTGAGATGGTCCAGGTGACATTTCCTTGCTTTCTCGTTGTTTTAACTTAGCACATTATATGGAAGGTACCTGCCTGTGTGCTTGTTTTCTGGACTAGATGCATTAAATGGTGGCATCTTTATATTTCTAGCACAGGTTTCAGGATAAGGATGAAAGTGAATTCCTAAAACAATGAAGGACGACCAAGTGAAGGAAGTCCCCATGAGCTGTTAGACAACATTACCTGTGGCAGAGAGGAGCCCGGGCAAACACCGGGGTTGCATTTCAGCGTTACCTGTAGCAGAGGGAAAGCCCGAGAAGACATTGGGTTCACATTCTTCAGCCATTAAGATGACTTCAAGGAGCTGTACATCAGCCCAGCTCAGCTGATTGCCCACAAGAAAATCTTGCCCGTGGTCTCTTAGGGCCTGCATGGCGGATTGGGATGGAGGAAGCAGAAGGTGAGAACCACATAGAAATTAAAGCATTAAAGCACTCTTAGTTTGTGAGATCTTTAAGACGTTAGAGCTTGTTGCTAATCTGTTCTGTGCCACAAGCCAGCAGCATGAGCTTAAACCCCACCCTGCATCTCTGAGGCTTTCCGCTTAGTTTGAACCATTTAAGTCAGGTTGGCACAGTAAACACTCTTTACTCATCCTTCTTTGCTTTCTTTCCATCTCCTTGCACCTGCCCTGCGAGTTACACAGCACCCTAGTCTGGTGGCTCTTCTTGGTATGCAGTGATACACTGTCCTTACCTCATCTCGGACAGTTACCATACGTGTACGGGGAGAATCTCCTCATGGGGACACATGAATTTTTTTTTTCTTCGCAAGTGTTCTTCTAATATAGTTGTAAGTTATGTGTCAGGTAAAAATTGATTGAAAACAAAAATGAAAATATAGAATAGGTCTCACGAATATATATTCTATCCTAAAAGTTTATGCTCTTTATTATAGACTTGGACATGTGGTCAATATTTATAGAGTTGTGAATGCAAGTTTTGACTCTTATCAAATATATGCCATTGGTCACATCTATAAGGGGAGTGATAATAACACCTCTTTCTTGTAATTAGTGAGTATTAAAAGGTAGTACTTGCAAAACGCATATGGCTTTATCTTTGGCCCTCAGTCGAGATGAGTCATCACTGTTACTGGTGTTGATAGAAATGTTAATATTGTTACTGCTTCTAAGCATGAGAGAAGCCTCTGTGTTTCATGGCAATGTAGGGGGAAAGTTTGACAGAGCAGTGTTTGAGGATATAGCCCTGCATACATAAAGCCCTAGGTTTTATGCCCATGACTGGCAGAAAAAGACAGACTGACAGAGATAGTGCTATTAAGCATCTATGCTATTGACTCTATTTTTAAAACTAGAAGACTAAGTATCTTAAATTAAGTGCTAACTACAGATGAATATATGTTAAATGCTTTTGAAAGAAGATTTGTATAGAGACAGTCTGCAGTATATAATTTTATATGTTTTGGATCAAAAAGACTGATAGCCTACTATATGTTATTAAGAGAAAACCTTGGCTTAAGAAGGTTGGGTACCTGTAATTCATGACAAATGCACAGTAATAAATAATATGCACAACTTGGTATGTTTATGATCAATACATTTAAATATATGTACTAATCATTCAAGTCAAAGCTTGTCATCCAACTCAGAAAAGATAACAAAGCCAGTATTGCTAATAAGTTTGGAAAAATGCATCTTTTTTTTTTTTAAAGCAAGAGTCAACTTTTCATCATCCTTCCCCGACACCTATATTCATGATAACAAATGCACCTGGAGGAAAAAGCACTTGTCACTGAAGAACCACCCAGCCCTGGAGTTAGGGCGGCTGCTTTAAATGTGTGTGAGAGGCAGAGTTCTCAGGAACCATTTTGCAGAGGTGAGCAATGTGAAACAAAACACAGTGTTAACTTTTTAAGTCGCCATGACTCCCAGAGGCCTGCTAACCTTATGGACTCCGTGAGGCTCTGGTGCTCACCAGAGTATTTGAGAAACAATGTTGGTCCTCACTCCCCCACTGTGGGATGTCCTGGGGGATCCTGTTTACAAGGCATTATTTTACATAAGAGTGAAAGTCTAACAGCACCAGAACCACAAACAGTACTGGAGTTATGCTTAAAATCCTTGAAAACAACATAGAATCAGGAAGGTCTTCAATAGGGGCTGGAGAGATGGCTCAGAAGGTAAGAGGGTTTCTTTGCTTCCTTTTGTTTGTTTATATTTTTTAATATTTACTTGTTATGTATACTCTCTTATGCCTGCATGTGTGCCTGCATGCCAGAAAAGGACACTATTACAGATGAAGACAGATTTTCTCTGTGTTAGCCTTGGCTGTCCAGGACTCACTAGGTAGAACAGACTGGCCTCAAACTCACAGCGATCCGCCTGCCTCTGCCTCCCGTGTGCTGGGATTAAAGGCGTGCGCCACCAAGCCTAGCTGAGAGGGCTTCTTCTTAAAGACTGGAGTTGGTATCCCAACACACACACAATAATTGGGGTACCGCCCAACACCCGGAAGCCCAGCTTTAACAGGGATAGACACAGAATAGCACTGAGGCTTGCTGGCTTCCAGCCTAACTGTGAAAACACATGTTCTGGGTTTAGGGATGATAACACTTTGCCTTGAAGGAGTAAGTGCAGAGTGACAGAGGATACCTGATGTGTCCTTTTCTGGTCTCTGTGTTCATGCACAGGTGTATTAATCTGCACACTCACACAGACACAGACACACATGTGTACACACAAAAATGAAGAGCAGAAAGGAAGGAAGGGAGGAAGGGAAGGGGAAAGGGAGAGGGAGGGAGGGAGGAATGAAGGGAGGGAAAGGGGGGAGGAAAAACCTTAGTGGAAGGAAGAAAACAAGGTTTGTTTCAGACAAGTAAAAAAAGAGTGTCAAGTTTTCACAGAGGGTTTAAAATCTTTTATCCACCAAAGAAATTCTGTTTTCAATTTTGTTTGATGTTTTTTTTCTCTTTGATAGCAAGCCACGCGACAGGCCACGTTCAATGCTCACCTTCTCATAAACAGGAAAGAATCTCGCTGTGGCTTGTTGGAGGATGTACTCAAGATTCCTCTCCTTCTCTTCTGGCAGGGAGAGTGGAAAGTACATCATCATGTCACTCAGGTCCCTCAAGCCTTCGACGTACATATCAATCCTAAAGAAAAGATGAGCATCAACCACCAATACAAAGGAGAACAGTTTATGGACCAAAGACACATTGTACACAGTGTCTCCATCTCATCTGCCTGGTTATCATGGTCCCCACGGGATCCTGCTCCATGAACTCCAGTCAAGTATTTATACCACCAGCAAGTGGTACCCTGAGGGTATTAATAAAGCTCAGCCTGAAACCAGGTACAATGGTACAAGCCTGGAATCCCAGTGCTTGGGGGGGGGGGGGGGGAGGGATGGGGGGAGGGGGAAGGGGGGTGATCCTGGGCTGTGTAGCAAAACTCTGCCCCCTCTAGATTAATCTAGGAAATAAAAATTACAGCCCCAAAGTGTGTGAGCAATTACATGTATGGTTGTATTAATTATGCAACACCACTACTAATAAAATGCAATGTGCTCACAGGAAGTATAAAGTAACAATAAAGTAATACGTTGAGTAAATATAGTGTCTGTGGTATTTGTTTAAATACGGTATACATCTGGTCCATGTGGGAGAAGAGGTATCAAGGGACCTCTGTCCTGTCCAAAACCTCTCTATGAGGATCCAAGATTCTCAACTGCTCAGAGCAGCATGTTAAAGGGTACAGAATTCACTCCACAAGCCCCTACTTCCTGCTCCCCACAACTCTGATGGAATGAACGGCAAAAGTGGGCACCAAGACACGGTGAAGAGCCTTTTGGGGTCGCATGATATGTCTCTGTCCCGATCAAAGACGAATCTCTGGTCTTTGAACCACGGGTCCTGAAGCTTCACCCTGAGATAAGCACCGAGTGTCTTGAAGATGTTGTCAAGTCTTGCTGCTTCTGCCTTAGACTGCAAAGGGCCTCAGAGACTCTTGAACAGTAAAAAAGCAAGGAGACGACTTCCTGTGGCTTCCAGCAGGTCGTCATTTTACATTGCTTTAAGGGAAGCTAGCTTCAGTGTAAGAAGCCCACGGTGAGAATCGCAGGATTTGAGGGAGCCCCATCCAGCCACGTGGAAAGAGAAAGAAATGCCCGGCCACGCCCACGTGTTCACATTACCCAGCCCAGGGCCCAGACATAAGACAGCACCACTGCACGAGAAAGTCTGAGGAATCAGCTCACAGGACTGAGAGAGCGACTGTTGTGTAGTAGGATTCCAAGAGTTCCACTCAAAGTGTAAGGGAATTATATAGGCATAAGAGATGAAAATATAGCTGGGTTGGTGGCCCACATCTGTAATCCCACCAATGCTATACAGAGAAACTAAAAAAACTAATAATAATAATAATAATAATAATAAGTTATTGTTATAGAATACAGGTGAATCAGCTCATTTTGTGGAAAAAAAAACAGGTAAACAAAGGACACACAATTAATGTACTTTTTCAAATTGGAAACTATGCCTCCATATATGAGATAGTAAATGAGGGGAAGCCATTTTTAATATAATTACTCTAAATACTAAATATGGACAAAATGATAGCACTGAGCACCAACAGCTACTAATATAAAAAATATGGATGCACGGTTTCTACTTCAAGGAAGAACAGCTGTAATAGTCTGACATAACACCTCGAGATCCAAAGTCTGACAATCTCTCCAAAGGCAGCCAGCAAATCACAAAACTACAAAGACAGAGGTTGGGCTGCCAATCATCGAAGGCCTACAGCATGCCCAAAACATTTAAATTGTGTCTAGGAAGCTGGGATTTGGGGGCAGCTGGTGTAGAATAGCAGAAACCTGATGAGGTGGTTTCCTACAGTGACTTCCAGTCTTGGGTTTACAGGGTTAGGTGAGCCCCTCTTTCTAAATAAATGTGTGAGTCAGAGAGTTCTTGTGCTCTATTCTTGTGTCCCATCCCCACGTGGTAGAGGCAAGCATAGATTCATGAGAAAATGTCTAACTCCTTCTACTAATGAAAGCCAAAATCACAACTAGGAAAAAAAACATAGTAATCACCCAAATTAGTCACTGCTAAGGTAAATGCTGTGAAGTGGGGTCTATAATGACAGTCTTTCTCTTTAGAACTGGACACAGCAGAATCTTCCAGTCAAGAGTAGGCTTTGTATCAGTCTATTAATAGCTATACCATGATTGTGACTTCTAAGGACTTTTAATGTTAGTGCTCTGGTTTGGGGTGGGGTTTTGTTTTGTTTTGTTTGGCTCTTGCTCTAAGTTACAAAGGGTCTTTGTACCAGGCTTGTTCTTCTAGGTTCCTCCCATACAAGTCGTACTTCGCAGCTATGTATCTTAAGATGGCTCTGGTTTGCACCAAATTCATTCCATCGATTTCAACCATGGGCACTTGTTCATACATCAGCGCCCCACCTTAAAATACACAAAGGGAAACTAGATTATTTATTGGTCTTCAGAGTAGTAACTCCATTTCCTTTCGTTCTAAAGGCTCTAAGAACTAAGACCATATAATCCATTTCTCAATGTATATGTTAGAAACTATGAGTAGAAATATATGTGCACTTATTTACAAATTTTATAGAATACAAAACATATATGATACTTTGGGTCAATGTTTAGCTATCATAGGACATTTGGATGCATTCCTTTGGACCAGTGTTCTCCTTTTCTACATCCTTAGTGTCTTTTCCTAAGGCCACGCCCCTCATTTAGACACCTTTTACCTTTGAACTCTGACAGCACCCTCTGTTGTAATTCTGAGTCCAGGCAGGCCTTCTTACCCACCCTTCCTCCCCATCTGCTTGCTTTCTGGAGTCACGTGCCATGGTTTACGTCATTCTGTCACTCACCATTGCTTGTCAGAGAACACCCATAAATAATGACCCTCACTTTGAATTCAAAGTCTTTCTTGAAATTTGCTCTTTATATATCTTCTACAGGTGAGCACCTATCTGGATGACAGTTATTTGGGTCTTATTTCTTCAACTTTCCCAAGACGCTTTGTAGCAAAACAAACCAATGAAGAAATAGCAACTAGATAAGGAATGCAAGATAGCAATGGTTCTTTGATTAGGAAGAATACCATCTCCCAGCACTCGGGAGGCAGAGGCAGGCGCGGATCGCTGTGAGTTCAAGGCCAGCCTGGTCTACAAAGTGAGTCCAGGACAGCCAAGGCTACACAGAGAAACACTGTCTCAAAAAACAAAACAAAACAAAACAAAACAAAAAACAAAAAACAAAAACAAAAAGAAAGAAAGAATACCATCTCTGTCTCTGTCACTCTCTCTCTCCTCTATCTCAGAAGGGCAACCGTGAGGCTTGCCCTACGCTTTTCCATTTATAATCCTTAAAGTTGCATGAGTTGGGCTAGTCGCCAAACCACACAACGTACTTTAGCAGAGAGAATTTAATATAAAGAAGTTAGCTGTGTGTGGTGCCTTGCATCTGTAATTGCAGCACTCAGGAGAGGAAGGTAGGAAGAATGGACATCCAAGGTCACACACGGCTACATAATCAGTTCATGTAGCCTAGGTTATGTGAGACCCTGTCTCAAAAAGCCAAAAAATTCATCTTAAAATAATAAATAAATAAGCCTATATACTGCAAAGCTGCAAAATACCAACAGGGCAGGACCATGGAGCAACTACAGAAGCTTTCATCTCAAGTTGGGGGCAGACATGGTGAGAGCCATAATTATCACAATTTAAAAAGTTAGGGGTGGCCGCCTCCTACTCGCAAGATTCAGGTGCTGCCTTCCTTACATAGACACAGGATCCTGGTAGTTACTGTCCAGCACTCCCACTGCTCTCTTGGAACACTGGAGCAGCGAGAGCAGAAAGGACCTTTCACAGTAGCAGATGACTGTCTCTGATCTCAGGCAACACTAGAAGTAAGAGAAAGGTTTCCTCTCACCTTGGATTAACTTCTCAAATTCTTCACGAGTTTCAAAAAGTTCTTCTTCAAACTAAAGAATGGGGAAAAGAGCATAAGAATATGGTGCTTTTAGTTGATGGCATCGGAAAGTTAAATAGGATTAAAATAGGATTAAATAGGATTAGGCCAAGATTTCAAGCACACCAAGACCTTGCCCCTTGCTCAGCATTTCTGAATACTGGGACCGTGCTAAATTCCAGGATGAGGTCATTTTCATTTCTGATTTCTGAAGCCAAGTGTGACCTGAACTCTGAAATTCAACAGCTATATTACAGATTATGAGGAATTATACCATCTTTTATTTTAAAAAAATACAAAAAATCTGCCCTCTTATTCTCTAAAAATAGTAACAATACTTTTACACAAGTTATAGAATGTATTATAAAAATCTATACTTAAAATATTTATTGTGGTTTTAGTAGGTAAGTATTGAGTTTACTCTATCTGCTATGTATGCTTTATAAAATTTCATATTCTAAAGAAAGAATGCACAAAAATAAGGTTTAAAATTATTATTAAAGTATTATTAACATCTCTCTCACTCTCTTACAGACATCACTCTATATCTCTTTAATCATCTGTAACTCTATCATTATCCAACTGAGAATAAGAAGAAAAAGATACAAATGACATTAAAAGAGGGGTCATTTACATGAGTCATTCCCAAAGACACACAAGAACGGGTTGGGAATACAGATGAAAGTGTAAAACTGTAAAGGCTGAACTGATGGTACAGATTTATGCTCAGTGATATGATGGTCCTGCTGGGCTTTTGGCTTTGTTGTTAATATTCCTTATTAGAGAAACAAAGTATAAATTTTTATAATTATAAATATATATAATTATAAATCATTTTCTCTACTGTCTGTGGAGGGGGGAAGGCTAAATGTGGCAAATGTGGAGACTCCTCATGTGTTCCCAGATCAAAAAGTAGAATAAGAGACACTGGCCTTTAGCTGGCTTCCTTATTTTTTGTTCAGTCTCGAACCCCACTCCACATTTGGTCCTACTCCCTCACTTAACCTTCTCCAGGAACATTATGACAATCAGACTCAAAGGTTTGCCTCATTAATGCCCTAGGTATGTTTCTTCCCAAAACTTTCATTTGTTTCCCTACATTGTCAAATCTTACATTCTTTGTCACTGTTGAACTGGGTTAATGCAGCAAGCAATAACCATGCCACCACCTCGATATATGCAGCCTTGAAATTCCCTGTACCAAAACAAAACAAAACAAAACAAAACAAAAAACAAAAAAAAACTTGGTCCATTATTTTAAAATTCAGCCTTACTCATATTGTCGGGACATGCCTCAAATACAGCCACATTCACTACCAGGAACAAGTAGGGCTTTCTAAATAAGATCCCAGTAGCATTTAGAGAAAAGACCTAAATCAGCAAATGGGATTACATAAAATGAAAAGGCTTCTGGAAATCAAAACAAATGGTAAGTAAGTGAAGAGGCAGCCCACAGAATGGGGGATCATCTTTTCCAGATAGTCACCTGGCAGATGATTACTATCTAGGGTATATAAAGAACTAAAAAAAACTGAACATCAAATAAATAAATAACCCCATTAAAGATGCACTCAATAACTGAATAGAGAGTTCTGAAAAGAAGAAATAGAAATAGCTAATAAATACTTTTTTAAAAATGTTGAGCACCCTTAGATACCAGGGAAATGCAAATTAGGACTCCTTTAAAATTCCATTTCAGAATTATCATTATCAGAAATAGAAATCGCAAAAATGCTGGCATGGATATAGTGAAAGCATAACTCTCATTCATTGTTGGTGGGGGTGTAAAGCCTCTTTGTAAACCAACCTGGAGTGTTCTCAAAAAACTAAAATTAGAACTGCCACATGACCCAGCTATACCACTCCTGGGCATACAGACAAAGGCCTTATATCCTACTACACAGATACATCAATATTCATTTATGTAATTATTGCCATAGAGTAAGAAGGGGGTAATGGGTTTCTTCAAAGTAGCTAAGAAATCAAATTAACCTAATTATCTGTTAAAAGAAACATAGATAAGAAAAATGTGGTGCATAGATACAATTGGATATTACTCAGCTGTAAAAAAAAAAAAAATGAAATTGTGAAATTTGTAGCTCAGTGAATAAAACTGAAAAAAATATATACTGAGTGTGGTAACTTGAGCCCAGAACGACAAAACACTGCATGTTTCCTTTTCTGTACAGACCCTACTAGCTGCGACTCTTTTGTTTTGAGTGTTTAGCTTTGAGGACAGATGGAAGGTAGGAAACTACAAAGGGACCATTAGGGCTGACTCATGAAGAGAGGTAGGATAGTAGATTGCAGGCAAAACAAAAG
The DNA here is from genome assembly GCF_964271855.1 of Acomys minous. Lineage (NCBI taxonomy): Eukaryota > Metazoa > Chordata > Mammalia > Rodentia > Muridae > Acomys > Acomys minous. Next base: position 69,573,669 of record NC_140495.1, on the reverse strand, counting down.
GAGAAAGGGAGGATACTCGGGGTGGAAAGAGTTAAGTAAAGAGACCTAGTAGAGTATGAAGAAAGAAGGTCAGGAGGAGGCTGACCCAAAGGAAGGATATATGACAAGCCAACCCAATGGAAAATATAATTGGACAGATAGTACAATCATGTGATACATAAAGAGGGAGGGGCGTACAGGAAGTTGAAGGATTAAGTGCTGGTGGAGGCATGTGGTTGGGGAAGATGAACCGGTAATGGGCTAACCAAAGCTAAGAATACAAGAGAAAACCTTGTGGAGATCTACTAATAATAAGCTAGCTTCAAACTATAACTTTAAGAGAGCAAATGGAATTTGCATGGAGTTACCTTCCATGGGTGGGGCAATGCCGCCAAAAAGTCACGGGTTCTTAAAGGAAAATCACAGTCCAAGACACGGGACACCTCTCTACAGGTTATTGGTCGAGAGGCCCCAAAGGTCTCTAAAACAACACAGGCGATCCCTAACTACATGATAAAATCCATTGCTGAAGATAGGGCACACTTTGTTTACAGAGTATACAGAATTCTATCTCAACCCCACTGGTAAACTTCTTCCCTGTTGGCTAGCTTTCATAGTACCAGAATATGGCATGGAGGCTTCTGGGAGAAGAAACGACATCAGTAATCTTACCCTGTGATAGATTCTGCATGCTATATCACAAATCTGTCAGGCAAGACATTCCATAGTCCAATAGTGGCATGTTATGGGGGTAACTAACTGTATTCTGGTTGTATTTGAGGCTTGCTCCACAGAAATTAATCTCGTGCCTGGAAGTGCAATCCTGGTCAAAGGCATGTGTATAGGAAAGTCATAGGCCCTGGAGTAGAACCTGAAATTGTTATTTTGCTAAATGTTCATGTTATTAATTGCCCTTTGAAAATATGTGTTTATACACATATACTCTGGACCTCTCTCAACCTTCATCAGAGAAGCCTCTTTTTGCATTTGACATCAGTCAATAGAGAGATGAACAAATGGTCGAAGAGCTGAGGATAAGATGCTGAGTGCTCTGCCCTAAATGGGATGTTTTTTATCATCCCTACCACCATCAGGGCTCAGGGAACATAACAGAAGACCCAGAAGATGGGGGAAATGCTGCGAAATGGTGTCTTCTGGATATTACATCGCAATCACACTCCTAAACCAACAGCAGCTGTGGTTACCTGCATAAGACCCTCACAGGATCAAACCTGTCAACATTCCAGCATCGACTCAGAAAGTGTTCTCCAGGCCCTGTCCTTTACTGAGGAGCTACAGCAATTGGTAGCTACTGGTGGAAAGAGAATAATTCTTTTTAGAAGGTTTACCCACTGGTAGGTTTCCCATGGAACACAACCACGCATATATAGGCAGCACTAACTGGAGTTAGTGGGTTATCAGAAAGAAAAATATGGATGATGAGTAGGAGGAAGAGGAAAAGAAAAAGAAAAATGAAGACATGAAATTACAAAGAAGGAATGCTGGGGTGGGTATGATCATTTTTCTTTGCATACACATATGAAATTCTTTAGAATAATAAAATATTCATTCTTAAAAAGAGAGAGAGAGAAGGATGAAGACCAGTTTGGGGTTACATCATGAGTCCCAAGCCAGCCTGAGCTACATAGAGAAACCCTGTCTCAGGTAGGTAGGTAGATAGATAGATAGATAGATAGATAGATAGATAGATAGATAGATAACAGAATTTTAAGTAATTTAAAATTTTATCAAAGTGTATAACAGTTACAATTTTAGTAGCAAATGGTATGATCTTACTCCAAGCTCTTCTGTTTGCTTGGTTTTTGAGAAACTGTCAATTGCAGGCTCGGTTGGCTTTGAACTTGCCATGTAAGAGAAGATGACATTAAACTCTTGATCCCCTTGCCTCCACATCCTAATTTCAGAGTTTACAGGTATATATTGCTATACCTGGTTCCTGTGAGACATTCTATGCTTTTAAACAAACTGTTGGGAGGCCAGCAAGGCGGTTCAGTGCTAAAAGGTGCTTGCTTCTGAGCCTAAGTACCAAGGTTCAATCTCCAGGACCCACATGGTGGAAGAAGGAAGCCAACTACCACAAGTTGTCCTCTGGCCTCCAGATGTTTGTCACATGTCCCCCTCCACGCACACAACTAATGATAAATGTAAAATTTTTAAGTGTTCATTTCTCAACGCTCTTGAGACAAATGTGATTAGATGATGTTCTCACTATGCTGCTAAGAACAAACTGAGAGAAGCTTGAAGCCAAATGAGCCTCCTTCCTTCTCATCCTTTCTTCTTTCCTTCCCTCCTTCTTACCTCTCCTTATTAGTTATTGTAGAGCACTATTTGTACTATCTTGGATGAGCACAATATCCATAATTCATCATTTATTTAAAAAGAAATACTAACTCACTGGCAGCCCAGCATTTAAAGAGTATTTGTCAAGAGCTACTTTTTCTTTGGAAAGAGTGTAAAGTTTTCTATGACTTTTAACCAAGTAAGTGCTCAATGAAAGGCATGGAAACCAAAATAACTCCAGGGCATCTTACCTCTACCCCAGCTGCCGCCAAGAGCCACCAGATGGACTCCATTCTGCCTCTTCCATTGAAGTAGTGAAGCACGGGCTTCCCAGTCATGCTAAAAGATTCCTGAGGTGGGGGGGAGAAAGAGAGAGGGGGGAGGGAGAGAGGGAGGGAGAGGAAGGGAGAGAGAATATGACCAACAGAGAGACAAGAGTCTTGGAGAATGAGTTTACAGAGCAGAAGCAGAAGGCTCAGAAAGCTTTGACTAGAATTTTGACCCCTAAAGGAAGCTGCTCCTCTGCCCCAAAACTGCCCGTGCTCTGCTCCTCTCTCACAGTGAAGTCTATCTCCACAGGCAGATTCCCAAATGCCTTCCCGAAACCTAAGCAAATAACTGATAAAAAGAAGAGGAAGACAAGTCTACGCAAGCCAACAGATGGAAAGAATTCAAGAGCAAGACAAATATGCCTCTCTTCCCCCAGTGGGTGGTTCCGATCAAGCGCTCTGATCATACCCCCCCCCCTCTCTCTCTCTCCCTTTTTATGTCTCTTCCCTTCCACAAAGGCAAGCCTAGACTCGAGAGACAGTGTGAGCAAGAGGGTGGGATTTCTGGTACTTTTTGCTTTCTGAAGTATTCCTGACAGTTTAATCATGGTGTTCTCTGATGCCAAAGCAGTTTTAATGTTTTGTGGGGATTTTAATAAAAAAAATATACAGTTAAGCCAAGGGTTGCTTTTTTATACTTTTTCCTTGGAAAGCAAAATTTTCTTTCAGAGACCTAAGCTATGTTCATTTTAAGAAGTTGAAATAATACACAAATCTAGGCAGCAAAATCCCATGCCCATGTACCAACATAAACTATGTTGGGCTATGAACGACAGGCTTGGTCAGGTGATAGATCCTGGACATCAATGCTGCCTTCAGGTATCTGGACAAAGAGTGCCAAAAATCAAAGGGGGCTGCAGAGAGAGGTTAGTGTCTTTATGAGAAAGATAGTCTTCATTATAGAAGTGGGAACTGATTTGTTTTACAGCATATTAACTGGATCACCTTCAAACCCCAAATCTCCACACATGAAAAGCCCAGCGAAACAAACGTAGAGAAAAAGAAAAGATAGCTTGTGAAAAATCACTATTCTGAAATTCAGAATTAAAATATAGTAATAAAACAAGAGGTGTTGCACCATAATGAATTATTCAACCCTACTGCTTCAGATTTTAATTACCTGAGGGGTTTAAGGTTCAGGATACAGGCCAGTGTCTTTATCAGGAAAGTGGTCACATCAACATCATAGGTTACTGAGATTTGCAATCTTCGGTCATATAACTACATCTTTAAAACTAAGACAAAAAGCTGGAGCTCCATACAAGTCAACCTGTCTTTCCTTTCTGCCTTTTTCTACTATTTTTTTTCCATAACTATTGGCAACTCTAAACATTCTACATTAGAGCTGCAGCAAGTGAACAGACGCTGGGTAAGTTTCTTGACCAAATCCAAAGCTTTAAAACAAGGAACTGACCAACTCCTTGGGAACATGCGACTGCTACGGGGGCAGGGAGAGGAGAATAGGACCATGATGGAATTTTGCTACTCCTATGGAAGTTATGGAGAGTAAAGGAAGTAAGGTCTCTCCTCAGAGAGGTTTATGATTATGATAGACCAACGGATTGAGTTTGTATTTCTTTGTTTGGTCGCACTCACTATGTAGCCCTGACTGGCTCAGAACTCATTATGTTGACCAGGCTGGTCTCCAGCTTACAGAGATCTGTCTCTCATGTGTGCATTTCTTCCTTATTTAAACAGAGGACTCTTCTAATACTTTATTTATTTTTATTTAATTTCTTTTCATACAATGCATTTTGATCATATTCTTTTCCTTCTCCCAACATCTCCAGAATCCCTGCAACCTCCCTACCCTACCAAATTAATGTGCTTCACCTCTCAAAAAAAAAAAGCAACAAGAAAAACAACAAAAACCAAAATGAGGATCAAAACAGACAAACAAGCTAAAAAATAAAAATCAGTAAGACAAAAAAAAATCAATCAAACAAACAAATAAACAAAACAAAACAAACAAACAAACAAACCCATAGTGTCCATTCTGTGTTAGCTAACTGCTCCAGAGCATGGATTCCTCCCTGGAGAGTGGGTGATACACCCAGTGATACTCCATTAAAGAAAACTGGCTTTCCCTTTTCCAGCAGGCATCAATTACAAATAGGTACTTGGTTGGGGATGGCACTTTAGATCTACTTCTTGGTGCTGAGATTTTGTTTGGTTTGACTCTGTGAGGGTCTTGTGCATGCTGTCACCCTCTCTGTGAGTTCATATATGTATTGGTCCTTTTGGTTTGGATGATGCTCCTTCTTTGGAGCCACTGGCCACCTCGGACTCTTACGTTCTTGTTGCCTTCTCTTTCAGATAGATCTCTGAGCTTTAAGAGGAGGTTTTGATGAAGAGCTCCCACGTAAGGCTGGGTGCTCCAAAGTTTTTTTTTTCTCTGCACACTGCCCAGTTGTGAATCTTTGTTAACTAACATCAACTATAAGAAGAAGCTTCTCTGATAACAGTTAAGCCATGCTCTTACCTATGGGTATAGTATAATTATGTCATTAGAAGTCATTTTATTTCTATGCTCCTTTCACATAATAATAATAGTAGTTTTTCCTCTAGACAAAAGACATATTTTCTCAGGTTCTTGGACACTTTAACATTGCCAGGAGGTATGGGATCCATCTCATGCAATGGGCCTTAAATCTTATCAAATAGTGAGTTGCTCCCATAACATTTGTGTCACTCTTGTACCACTATATATTGCAGGCAGGTCAGTGTTAAAGGTTGCAGTGTTAATACCTGTGTGATGTTGGTGATGATTTTTCTCCTTCAGTGATGTGAAAAGTACCTTTCAGCACTATGAATGCTAGTCAGTAGACGTGAGGCTTCTTAGCTGAGAACCAGCTTGGTTCCTCCATGTTCTATGACACAAGTAAGCTGTGTCTTCAACAATAAGCAGAGCCTTACTATCAGGTTATGTAGAATAACCAAGAGTTTTGGCATCATCTGGTAATGTTTGCTGGGGAGAGCCTGTGGGACCCCTGTGGCCAGTGAGTCAACAAGATATAACTCATTCCTAGACCTGGAGTTTTGACACGGTGGTATAAGCTGTCTACGTGAGGCATTGTCTCCCCCATTATGTGGTGACTCCACTTAAATTGCTTTCATATACGCTTATGTTTTAGGGAACTTCTACAGTGAGTAGTAGGTTTGCACATGGCTTTTCAAAGTACCTTTAGTGTTAGTTGCTTCTCTCCATAGCCCCTCCTTTACCCTGCCCTCCGATCTGCCTTCCCATTTAGCCTCCCTGCTCTAGTTTCTGCTTTATGTCTTTCTAGCACTATGCTCTATTTCCACTCCCTCTTCCACCTGTTTACAGTCCTTGAGACCCTGACCAAAAATATCTCCCTGATTAGTACAATTCTCTCTACAGTTACAGCTGTGCATGTTACTAACTTCCACCTCGTTTTTGCTCAATTTGTCTCTCAAAGCACTTTTAAAGGACCACACTTACCGACTCTCATCACGTACTATAATTGTCACCCCACAAATGGCTCCCGTTCAGTCGTTTGACCCATTCATAAAATTCTGCGATTACTGACCTTCTGGTTTTAGGACACCCTTTTCACCTTGAGCGTGATGACAACAACTCTACAACAAAACCCACCTACATGCTTCGTCAGCGACTTGCCTCTCACTGCCTCCAGCTGTAGTCAACCACTAATCTACTTACTGTCTGTAGGAGCTTAAAGGATGTTGACTTCCCACACAGGGGAACCATACAGTTCAGTCACTTCTTGTGAAACATGGGTTTTCCATGTTAATCCATGTAGCAAACTCCCTTGTATTGCTAATAGAACATGCTCCTCGCTTGTTCATTTGTTGATAGATATTTGGTTTATGTCCAGGTTTTGAATGATGCTGCTCTAAGCAATTTTAAACAAGGATTAGAGGGGTGTGTTTTCCTTTATCTTGATTATATTGTAAGTATCGAGTTTTTCTGGGTTGTTGGTAGTTCATTTCAATTTACTGAGGAACTTCTCACAATTTTATACATTTTATTATCAATCAAGGAAGAGGACCACATGCTTTGACAGTATAGACCCTCTCTGAAGGTCTTAGTCTAATAAGAAGTCCTCCAGCTAAACCCTGACTTTTGCATCAGCCTGTAGGAAACACTGTCCACCCATCCATATTTTGTGTCTTCATTCTTGAGATGTCTGGAAATGAAAACTCAACTATTTTAATCTTTCTCTTCCCCTGTCTTGATGTGGAGACAATCACTTCATTTCTTGAACAAAACTTTTGTCTGGGCCCTAGCCTCTGAAGGCTGAGCCCCTGCACTTAGGATTTCAGCGTCCCTGATATTCCTATTACAAGTTTGGGGGAGTCTCTGTCACTGTGCTATATGCATGAACTGCATCCAGTTCAGTAGGGCCACTCATCTGGATCCACCTCAACTGTACTCTTCTCTCATCTCACATTGATGATGCCCAAGCATATGCCCAATGCCCAACTTGATATCATTCATGGTCCCCTTGTGATTATTCAACTCACTCCCTGTGGGACCCAAATCCTTCCTGGGATACCTATTGAGGTAAGAGCAGAAAATGTACCACCCAAGGCTCTTTCCATGTTTTCCCACAGAAGTTCTGTTTGGTAGCAATGAATTGAGAGTGGCTCCGATCTGAACTAGCTTCATCCCTTCAGAGTCTACTGCGGCTGTTCGCTGGAACATCAAACTATTTTTTGAAAGAAGGAAAGGGCAAAGAGTAAGATGTCTGTAGTTCTCACTCTTTCAAGATGGGAAAAATGTTTGCTGAAATGACAGACCAGGGAATGAAAAGGACAGTTACCTGGTAATCTCACCAGTTTACAAAAATATAAACAGGGTCAGAACATTTTGTCTTCCTCATTTTATCCTTTGCTTGTCAATATTCTTTTATTTTAGCCTGTTAGTTTGTTTACTTTTTAAATATTTACTTATTTATTTATTATGTATACAGTGCTCTGACTGCATAGACACCTGTAGGCCAGAGGAGGGCATCAGATAACATTACAGATATTTGTGAACCACCATGTGGTTGCTGGTAATTGAACTCAGGACCTTTGGAAGAGCAGGCAGCGCTCTTAACTACTGAGCCATCTCTTCAGCCCATCCTGTTAGTTTATTAATGCTTAATACTTCATCTTGGTACCAGAATCCAGTTCCTGACTTCTTTGTGAATTTAGTTCATCTCTTTGTTATGTGACTTAGTTTATTTGTTTGAGAAAGATCTCATATAACCCAGGCTGGCCACACACTCAATATATAATAATAGCCAATGCTGACCTGTATCCTCCTGCCTCTGTCTCTCTGGCGCTGAGATTGCAGGGATGCACTATGACAGTTAACACAAATTAAAGTCAGGTTTTACTTGATTCAAAAGAGTATCTGTGAGTTTAAGGACTATTGACTGTGGCATCAGAGGAGGTAGTCATGAAGATTTGGTGGATTCTGGGTTCATAGATTTTCTTCTAATTGTGGTTCTGTCTTGTCTAAGCTCTGTCATGCAGATAAAGCTCAACCTTGGTTTCTTCATTTTGGATGGGAGTGGAACCTTGGTTTGTTTGGGTTTTGGGTTTTTGTTTGTTTCGTAGCATGCTCTGTGGAGTAGTTTAACATTTCTACATGGACTGTGAGTAGCTATGAGTAACAGGGCCTGTCTGAGCCTGTGACTTACACACCAGATATGTAAGTAGAACACAGACAGCCATGAAGATAAGGCTCCTATGTTGCAATTCTTCCTTTATGGGCCGCTATAGGCCTGGCCCAGGGAGAATGAGTCATAGTGGGCTTGCAGCCTCTGTTCCAGGTGCTGTGGGCATGTGCACAGAGGTTCCCAGGTTTTGCCACAAGCACCTTTCCAGATCTTAGAATCCAGAGGCCTAAAGCAGAAAAGACATAAACTCCTGGTAAGGGCAAAAAGCTTTGGGGCGGGGTAGGATGATGCCCTCGCAGATTTAGCTCATAGGCAAATCAAGTAACCATCAAAAGCATCATAGAAACAAGAGGGGTTTACAGTACCGTGTCTGTCAGGGCCCACACAAGCTCATGAACAAACACAAGCAAAATGTTGACAATTGTAAACAAGTCTTACCAGTTCCTTTTAAACTGACTCTATTTACCAAGGGTTTGTTAAGTCTCACAAAGTCATTTTGATTAATTACTACATATACTTTCTAAAGGGTTGTTTTACTTTATTGTAATTCAATGAGACAAGCTCTCACTGTGCTATGGAGGCCTGGCTTGCCTGTCATTTGGTATGTAGGCCACTCTGGTTTCAGACTCATAGACAACCACTTGCCTCTGTCACATTCTCTGAGTACGAGAACTAAAGGTGTGTGCCACCACACCCAGACAAATTTTATTTTCTTAGAGCCTAATTCATCTGAGTAAATTAAAATAGGTCTAAATCTATTATAAAACACAGCATGGACATAGACACAAACTCATGGACTGGAAGTTTTGTCAATAACAATCATGTCTCAGGTCCCATAATTTAAAACCTATTACTTGAGTATGGTAAATGAGACGAAGTATGCTAACAAAGGTACCTTGAAATGTTATTTGGTCAAGTTTCAAAGTCAGTGAGTACAACAAGGGGATTTTTTAATTTTAGACTGGCTTTGCGCTTTAATTGACCATTTGGTTCATTTTGGCTCTGTCCGTTAAGCAGGTAATATACAAACAGAAAGAAACAAGTATAATCGCCGACCTTTCTGGAGCCAAAGCAGTCTTCTAAGAATAGGAATTTAGGAACTGTGTGGATTGTCACGTGCTTGCTAGGGACGGGGTTGGAGCGCAGGCCTTTGCACATGCTACGCAATCACTGTGGCGCTCGGCTCCATCCCTAGCTCTGGGTTCTTGTATCCAAGGCCATGAACAGCCACCGAGAGCCAGAAGAGCAGAGCGTGGGTGGAGAGTGGGTGAAAAGATCTAAAAGGGGCACGTGACTGCCCTAGGTATGGTGGGGGAGGGGGCTTATTGTTATTGGTAGATAAAAAGGGAGAGCATAGCCAGAGGCAAGAACATCTGAGAAAAGTCCAGAAGGGCTGGGTAACCCAAATGGATGGATTAAATATGGAAGGGCAGCTAGGGGAAGGGTAGCCCAGCCCCAGGGCTAGAGAAGTTCAGGGTAGGGGCAGGGGATGCCAGCCATACTGTAACAGGGAGGGACTGAGAGATGCTGGGAGAACCTGGTGACCAGGTCTGCTTTGAGATGTTTAATAGGCACCTCAGTTAGCCGCGTGTCCCAGGCTTGAGACCCAGCAGAAGGGTTCCTCTGAGAGAGCTTGTGGCAGTCAATCTTCTTTCTGAGAGCCTACTACGCAATCTGAGAATTACCACTGGGGAAGCATCGGTCAACTCAGTTATCTTATTTTATTCTAAATTCCAGTTTCTTTTGTTGGGTTTGGACCCAACGTATTTGAACCTTCGTTCCCCCAGCTCGCGGTGCAGCCCAGGGAGGTGGTGGGCACCCTGGCTGTGGTGCAGACTTTTGAATGTCACAGCCTGGCCCTGCTTCCAGCTCTCCTATTCCTGATCATCCAGCTGTCAACAAGTCCTACAGCCACATCCCACTGCCACAAACGATGTCACTCTGGCCATCATGCCTTCTGTACCACAACTGACTGAAGCCACTGAACAATGACTCAAGACAAACTTCTCTCCACCTCTTGATTTGTTTCCTCCAGTTGGGTGCTTAGAGAGACAAGAAAAGTATCTATACACCACCTGAGCCTAAAACGTCAATAACTCCTACAGAGAGGCACACCGCTCTACCACACCAAAAATGTAGTCTCCTTTAATTTTAACACTACTCAGGACTCCAATTCCTTCCATGTCTCTAAGAAAATTTCTCAAAGTCAAGTCACTTGTATCAGGATTGAAACAAGGCCCACACAAAGCATTTGGACATCATGTGTGATCATGAGGCTTGGGGAGCCTGAGTCCTGCTTAGGCCTGCTTAGGTGACATTAATAAAAGTATTTGATAAAAACACTGGGGAAACTGGAGGGATTTGCTAAGTTAGAAAGCCCCGAGGGACACGGTTGGAAAGGCTCCTGTCTGAGCAAGTGCAGACAGCTGCCTGAAAGGGGTTACTGAAAAAACCATATACTCCCTGGAGGCAAGACTGGGCAAGCTCTGTGCTGAATGTGAGCAACAGCTCCCGAGGAGCCAGCTCTCTGGTACGAAGGTACAAAGGCTGGCTAAGGGGAGGATTCATCACCCCGCTCCCTTGTCATGCCCTCGGCTTGATGTTTTTCATCTTAGCCATTTGGCCTAGGTCACCCCCTAGCATACTGAAGAGTCATTGTATTAGATAGCATAGCTCTCCTAAAACTCATCCATAAAAGCCTGTTTCTATCGCAAAGAAAGATGACTCCCCAGGGAAAGAGGACAATTTCTTCATGCCATCACTCGGAAGGACCAGAGAACCCATACGAAAGGGTCTTCTGTGCATACCTGAGTCTGATGGAGATAAACTCTATCCTGTACCATGGACCTTGTAGAACAGGTCTTGGGGAAAAAAAACATGTAGATCATTCGATCTACTTTTAGTGCTGAACTTAATTAAATTCTAAGAAAGTATATGGAAGTCTGATTTCATTTTTTAATCTAATCCAAATTAATAAATTGTAGTCAATATGAAAATAAGATCTTCATATGTAGCTTTAAAGATTTTATTTTTAAAGTTTTACTTACCTTTACTTTATGTGTATGCATATTTTGCCCGAGCATATTCATGTATACAACATGTGTGTCTGGTACCTGTAAAGGCCAGAAGAGAGTGTCAGAACCTCTGGAGCTGGAGTTACAGACAGTTGTGAGCTGCCATACATGTTCCCAGAATTGAACCTGTGTCCTCTGTAAGAGCGGCCAGTACTCTTAACCACTGAGCCGTCTCTCTAGCCCAAGGTGGTGATTTTATTTTATGTAAATGAGTGTTTTCCCTCCATGCACGTCTATACCACATGCGTACTTAGTGCCTGCAGAGGCTAGAGGAGGGGGTCAGGTCCCCCAGAACTGGAGTTGCAGGTGATTGTGACCCACTTACATGGTCGCTGGGAAATGACCCCAAGTCCTCTGCAAGAACAACCATTCTCTTCCTTATTTCTAATTACATCTTATACACTGTATTTTAATCATATTCTTTCTAGTCCCCCATTAATTGCTGAGCCATCTCTCCAACCTCCGAATGTATTTTTTTTAAAGCTCTCAGCTTCATGATTGCCATGATCCATATTCTAGTAAGTATTTCACTGTTTCCAAACTTAAGAGTAGGTTTGTATGTGCTTAGCATCCATATCTGCTTTGTTTAACTTTTTTTTTTTAAGTTTCTGATTCCTTCGAAGCTTCTCTCATCCAAAGGGGGCTTCTGCTGGCTTCTAAAACTATAGAGCCATGCTCACCATAAAGGGACTGCAGATTCGGATTTGGAGATCTGCAATGCAGAAGATTTCAGCCACACAGTGGAGCACAAAACAGCCTACCACCAGCCCAACAAGTGAAATCTCAGCTTCTCGTGGACAAAGATTAACTGAGACCTCTACACTGCTCCACTTTGGGAGCTAGAGAGACCCCCAGTGGGAAGTGAAGGCGAGAAGAACAAGTCATGGCCCCACAGCTCTTTCGTGGAATCACCAACTCAGAGATTCCCTCCCTGTGCTCCGTCCTCACTGTGCCCCGTGCTCCCAGTGCTCAGTCCTCCCTGGGCCCCGTGCTCCCAGTGCTCCATCCTCCCTCTGCCCTGTCCTCCCTCTGCCCAGTCCTCCCTGTGCCCCATCCTCCCTGTGTCCCGCCCTCTCATGCCCTGTCCTCCCTATCTTCTTATTTCTCACATCCTAATCCTGTGTGTTCACTGCTTTGATGTAGTACAGGGAAGAACGATGTGTCTATCAAGTCGAAGTCTTCAAGCACTAAGAGGAAAAACAAAGATTCGGAAAAATCAAGCTGGACTTGAAGACCAGAAAAATTATAAAACACAGGGCAACCAAAAGCAACTTTTCACCATGAAGCAGGGTTGATGAAAGGCCTGGGACTATCCTTGAACTTAGAGGGGGTTTCATTTGTTTGTTTTGTTTCCTTTTTTCTTTTTTTTTTTTTTCTGGAGAGGGGGAGGGGCTGAGGGTATTTGAGGCAGGGCTTCAGGATCCAGGCTAACCTGGTACTCCCTGTGTAGCCCAGGCTGGCCTTTCCCTGGGCTTCATTCTTCAGCCTCTTGAGTTCTGGATTACAAACATGAGCCACCAGGCCTGTCGTGAATTTGAGAGTTGACAGCTAACAACCTCCACCCCAATTCAGTGTGTGAAGAAACAAACACCTAAATTATATGTTTTCAGATACTTTTAAAAACAAATAACTGGGTCTCAACTGGGTCTCACAAATGGTGAGACTCAGCCAGTGACAGGCAGCTATGTGAATAGATCATCCCAGGAAAGTCAATACCATGCCCAAAGGCAGAACCAATAGAAAAATGTCCTCCTTGCCTTTGCTGGTGGGGCTGCAAAGCTCACTCTTCACCCTGTGGAGTAACACTCTCTAAGCCCCTTCAGGTCCAAACTGCTGCCCAGTTAATAAATCCTACCTATTCCCCTTCCAGTGCTAATGTTGAAACTGGGTCTTCATTACTAAGAAAACGCTGTAGCAGTACTCCAGGACCAGACAGGAAATCATCTGGGGCTCAAATCAACTCTGTAAATTCATTGGCTTGAAATTTCCTGCTACGGGCAGCATAGCAAAGAGGAGCAAAATACCAAAAAGTTCGAGGTGAAGCTGAGGATGAGAAATCAGGGGGATGAAGTTCAAACAAACGGAAGAAAGCTAAGGATGCACCCAATATGGCATGGAGCAACAGAACCCCAGAATCAGGAAACAGGGGCTACAATGAAAAATGAAGCTAACATCTGAGTCTTTACAAAGTAAAAGACAAAATAAGAGGATGGGGGATGGCTCAATGGGTAAAATGCTTGTTGCACGAGCACGGAGGCCTCAGTTTGCGTAACCAGCACCCCTATAAAAAGGTAGGTATGGCAGAATGTACCCAAAGCATTGGGAGAGAGAGATAGGAGAACCCTGGGAGCTCCCTGACTAGCCAGTATAGCCAACCTGTGAGCTCCAGATTCAGTGAGAGACCCTATCTAAAAAAAAAAAATCAAAATAAGGGTCCATGGGCTGGAGAGATGGCTCAGAGGTTAAGAGAGCTGGATGTTCTTCTAGAGGACCAAGGTCCAATTCCCAGCACCTACATGGTGGTTTACAACCATCTGTAACTACAGTTTCAGTTCCCTTTTTCTGGCCTCTGCAGGCACCATATACACATGTATACAAACATGCATACAGACAAAACACGCTTAAATATAAAATATAATAATAAGGGTACAGATGCTTTGGAGGCCTGGAAAGGGAGAATGTGTTGGTCAGATTTACTCTATTCTTTTTATTTGTTTGTTTGTTTGTGTTGAGACAGGGAATCTCGGTGTAACAGCTCTGGTTGTCCTGGAACTCACTTTGTAGTCCAAGCTGGCCTCAAACTCATAGAGATCCACCTGCCTCTGCCTCCCAAGTGCTGGGGTTAAAGGAGTGTGCCACCACCGCCCGGAAGATTTACCCTATTCTAACTGAACCCCTCAGTTAATCAGCTTCCGAATTACACTTGTGAAGGTTTTAGACTACCAGGTTTGTTGTGTTGCTTTGGGCATGGGCCAGTACACCATGTTGCAAGCACACCATGAAACAAAGCTATAACTTAAAGCAAGAAACAAAACAGATACAGAATGAATTAAGGTCCCATTATACCCTTCAAGACCATGCTCTAAATAACCCAAAGGTCTCTCACTAGGCCCCACCTCTGCTCTCTACACCGTCCCATCACATGCTAGGGCCTAGAGAGCAACACTTGTGCTTTGAGGGATGCTCATGAGCTACACCAGAGGAGGGAGTGATCCAGGAAAGACTGGCTGCCTCAACCTTTCCAGAACATGGGTCCAAACATTAGATTCCATTATGGGAGAAGTGGCACTGATTTACTCAGGACTGAAAGCAAATCTCCTGCTACAGGAGAGGTGTCCAGAAGGCTGGAGCCTGGCTTTTCCATGTGGAATAAAATTTAAAATAAACAGGTTACTGTATCCCTGCTTGGCCTTTTGCCAACAAGTACTCTTGCCCATGGCTCTTGAATATCTGAAGAATTCTGGGAGTCAGAATGATAAACTGTCAGGCTGGGACTCTGAGTCTGCATGAATTTTCCAATCCAACTCTCCCCAGTGTAGTTATGAGCAACCACTCTAGACTGGAGATTTTGTTGAAACTTTTTAAATTAGTTGTAAATGAAACACTTGTTCTTCACTATCTTCATCTGTACAACGAGGCAACAGGGTGTTACACTAGTATTCACTGGGGCTCACTAAAGCACAATGGGGAAGCAAGGATTGTATTATTGTCTTCTGAACTGACTTCTTAAAAACAGCTTACAGCATCTGTCTAAAAGGCATAAAAATAACAAATCATTCCCTCTTTGATCAAAGTAAGCTTGGCATCTTTGATGCTCAAATTGGCAGAAGAACGATCATGCCTCTCAAATACAGCATATCCTCTGCTTATAGACTAATCTCCAGAGATGAGAACAGCCAGTCTCCCACAAACCTGGCATCCTTGAAAGAGAGTTCATTGTTACTGAATACTAATACGTGTGTGATTTGTGCATGTGTTGTACAGTTAATCCTTAGCGATCCAATAGGATGATAGATATAAAAAAAGAAAACCACATTGTATGTTTCCAGCAAACCCTCAAGTTTTTGGACATTATTATGGAGATTATTATGATCTGCAGAGCCACAGATGAGGTGGGAATTTATAGAATCATCACTAGCAAATGTTGTCAAGATGCATAGGCTTTGATGTCTCTGTTCTGGTTTGTTGTGTGCACAAATATTATGACTCTGGAGCTGGAGAGATGGCTCAGTGGTTAAGAGCACTGGGTGTTCTTCCAGAGGACCTGGATTCAGTTCTTAGCACCCACATAGTGGCTCACAACCAGCTGTAATTCCAACTACTTGGGATCTGATGCCCTCCTCTGGCTTTCAGACACCTCATGCACATAGTGCACAGACATGCATGTAAACAAAACACCCATACATATAAAAATATAGTCTTTAAAAATATATGGTTTGTGCACAGTGAAGACCTGCCTCCCAGGTAAACTCCAAACAAAGTCCCCAGCATGGCAATTTCACTTCAAGCATGTCTCCCCCTCCCTCACCTCAGACCCATGTCTTGTTCTTCCAATAATTCACCACCAAGTCTATGTAATGTTGCTCAGCGCTAGTCATATTTGCACTTCTGATGACTCTACCTCATCATGTCTTTCGCCATAAACTTTCTTTTTAAAGATGTATTTCTTTTTATTTTATGCATTTGTGTGAGTACCTGTATAAACATATTGTGTACCACATGCATACCTGTGCTCATGGAAGCCAGAAGAGGGTTTCAGATCCTTTGGAACTAGAGCTATAGATGATTGTGAGCTGACAAATGTGTGTCCCAAAAACCAAACCTGGATTCTCTGGAAGAGCAAGAAGTGTTCCTAACCACTGAGCCATCTTTCCAGCCTCAAATGTTGCTTTCTTTTTTTCTTTCTTTCTTTCTTTCTTTCTTTCTTTCTTTTTTGCTTCTTTTTTTATTTAAATAAAAACGATCTTTCAAAGAATACAAATTTGTTGTGTTTCATCAATGTACCAAAAAAAATCTGAAATCTTCACCATTCTCTACTTCCAGAATATTCTGTCAACCTGAGAAGAAAGCTGTGTGCTTTTTTCCTTGTCCCCACGTCCCTGAATACTGACAACCACTACACTGCTCCCTGTCTCTGTGGAGGCAATTTCTGTGGTAAGTCACATTAAAGGAGTCAGAAAATATGTGACATTTTGTGTCCGGTTTCATTCATGGAAGATAATATCTTAAGATCCATCAAACTGAATCGATGGTGAAACTCTGCCAAGACAGGGTAAGCAAGTCCCCAGTAGTTCCTGCCTTACAAATATGTCTGTCAGATATAATGGCCCAGAAGGTTGAAAATGATGTTCCAACTATAGAGAATTTGGGGTGACTGTTTAGGCGGTGAACTGTCTCTGTCATTTTCTCATTTTGGAAGCTACTAACCTGCACTCCCTGTTTACTCAGATAATTAATTTTATTCCTTCTCAAGTCTTTGATGAAGTTGAAGACCAGATAGTTTAGTTCTACAATTAAGCTTAGTTGTTTAGTGTTTAAGATGTTTTTAGGTCTAGATAGATGTTTTAAGTTGATAAAGATGAGATATGATACATTGATTTACATTCAGAAGTTTAGAAGCACCAAAATAGGAAAGATCTTTTCTTCAAGGTCAACAAATACAAATAGCTAAAACATTATGACTGTAACATTTATATAATTCTTGATTGTTTTGTGGTTCTTCTTGCTGTAGGCAGTTTATTGTACATATGCATAATAATATAAATGTATATGTAAAAAATAATAAAAATAATAAAAAAGATTCATCAAACTGTACAATGAATCAGAACTTATTTTCAGAGCCAAGTAATATCCCACTGTTTGGCTACAGAATCTGCGTTAGTCAGTGTTCTATTGCTGTGAAGAGACATCATGGCCACAGCATCTCTTATAAAAGAAAAAATTTAACTGGGGCTGGCTTACCAGTGTCGAGATTTAGTCCATCATCAGTACCGCAGGAAGCATGGTGGCACACAGGCAGACATGATGCTGGAGCAGTACCTGAGATTTCTACATCTGGATCTGAAGGCAGCAGGAAGAGAGAGGGAGACACCGGGCCTGACTTGAGCATTTGAAACTTCAAGGCCCACCCCCAGTGACACACGTCCTCAAAAAAGAGCCACACCTACTCCAACAAGGCCCCCCTTCCTAATACTGCCACTCGCTATGAGCCAACGGGGCCCATTTTCACTCAAACCACCACAACCACCATTTGCTCTTCCATTCACCCATCAATGGGTGTCCAGTCCAGGCCTGTTCTCCTTTTTGAGCATAATGAATGGTCCTTAAGTGAATGCTTCATGTAAATATTACTGTTGATGTATTTTCATCCATCTATCTCACACACCTAGCTGGAAATGGAAAGGCTGAGCTGTTGGTAACACTCCTGTTGCACCTTCTGAGAAACTTTCTAGTTCCCTATGAGATTTTATTTCCCATCATGCAGTTTTCCCAGAACTAAGAGGATAGCCCCAGCATTGATGATGTTGATGGGTGCATCATTACTGTCTAGGGATTTCAGGCAGCCTCCATCCATGAGGATGTGTCTCTGAGAACCCACTAGGTGGCGCAGTTCACATAAGGCACTGACAACTTAAGCTTCTTAGCTGAATTTTTTTTAACATTTTACGGCTTAAGAATCAAGTTTTCTGGAACATTTCTTTCCCCACCCTTCGGTTGTAAACACTCTGACTAGTACAATCCATTTGTCCACAGCTGTTGAGAGGTTTGACCCCAAACCTCTTTCTTCATTCTACTGAAACTCAAATGTATAGTAGCTTAGTACTTTAGTACAAAGCCCAGCCCACCACCGGCCTGTCGTCTACACCAACTTTCCATGTTATCTGCTGATGCAGAAATGGCGCTAAGGCACGCAGGACTCTCTCCCCTGTGTCTTCTCACAGCTTCTCCGGGTGTCTTTCCTGGAGATAGCTCTGGTCTGCACAGCTTCTTCACACTGTTCATCTCCACTGTGGGCTGTGTACTGGAATCCTCTTGAAAGAAGAAAAGAAAAAAAAAAACCAAAACCCTGAATTATCTGCTGTTTTCACTCTTGCTGAAATGACTGAAGACGTAAGAGATGGCGGGCCAAGTGAAGCCCACTCTCTGTTACTAAGCCCTCTTTTTCTTGTCAATCTTCGTTTTGTTTCTTTAGCTGACTTCATTGACGTTTTTGTTTCTTATCAAGGTCTTTAGTTTTGTTTTGTTTTGTTTTGTTTTGTTTTGTTTCTTAAGAGGCATGGGGGGAGTGCAACAGGGCTTTCAGCCCAATCAAATCTCTTCAGGGGAAGTTCCTAAGCTAAGTCTCGTGCTATTTAAGGATGGTTCTCTGAGATGTTTCTATGCAAAGTGCCTGTTCGGTATTCCTGCAAGCACTTCTTAGCATTGCTGCAATATAATTAATCAGAAGCCAAAAATAAAATAAAAGTCCTGAAGATACTTGTCATTCTGAGGCCATTTCTTTTCACAACCCACGCAAGGTAGCAAATGTTTGTTGTTTTAAGTCACTAAAGTTTAGCACAGTGTCTTATGGATGAGTAGGTATCAGCCTCATAGCTATTCTTTTGACCTCTTGCCCAGGACTGACTCTCCCTTAGCCAAGGCTGTTGGCTAAGTTCTGCCTTCTAAAGAAAAAAAAAAATTTTTTTAACTCAGGACACCTGACAGTGTGACATCACCTGGAAAGAAGGACTTTGCAGAGGTATTCAAACTGAGGTCATACCTGATAAGTGTGTTCCCAAATGTGATTACTGCTGTCCTTATAAGAGGGTGGGGGGGAATATGTGCACAGAAACACACATACACTAAATGCCTTGTGTCCATGGAAGATTCTTCCCTAAGGTCTTCAGTTAAAGTCTGAGGTACAACTGACTGATTCCAAACCCATACTTCAGAACTCTGAGAGAATATGTTTCTATTATCTTAAGGTTCAAAGTTTGTGCTGCATTGTTGGAGCAGCCTTAGGGGTGTGACACTTGGGACATGGCTGCTTGAGTTAGAGTCGTCCTGTCTTGCACTGCAGAAATCACAATTTTCATGAGACTTGGAGTGTATTTGATTCACTCATCATTTATCCAATTCCAGTAGCAATGAAACATCCCTAATTGTTTTTTAAAGATTTGTTTATTTATTATTATGTATACCATGGTCTGTCTTCATGTATACCTGCAGGCCAGAAAAGGGCATCAGATCACATTATAGATGGTTGTGAGCCACCATGTGGTTTCTGGGAATTGAACTCAGGACCTCTAGAAGAGCAGTCAGTGCTCTTAACCTCTGAGCTAGCTCTCCAGCCCCCCCTAATTGTAAATGACAGACTCGTATTCAGTTTGTGTAAATACAAATAAGCTCTATAAAAATGATGTTTCTTTTGAACTTATTCTCCTTGGTAAGAATAAAGATTTGATGATTTCTTAGGTCGAGCCTGTGAATCTCTTAATAATTGAAATGGGTTTTCCAACTACAACTCTTAATAAATGATTCAGTGGGAAACATCATGTGGCTTCTGAGAGGGAAGTGTTTCATCCAGTCAACTCAGGTCCCACATAAGATGGCTCATCTTAGAACCCACCTCCACTCCAGCTGCAGCCAGGAGCCAGTGGACAGACTCCATTCTGCCCCGTGAACTGAACTAGTGAAGGATGGGTTTGCTTGCCATGATAGCAGTCTCTGTTTCTCTAAACATGAGTGAATAGAAGAGACCATGAGAAAACGCATTTTATGATAGATTGTGGGCCCTTGTCTGCAAGCCGGAGGGAGTTAGTAAGGAAAGCAAAAAGCAGGGAACACAAATGCATTGAAAACCTCCCAATGCCCCCAATAGCCAATCTTGATATACTAAGTCTTTATTACTCATGCTATACCTATGAAGTAGCTATTATTGCTACATGGCAGTTAACGAAACTGAATGTTATGGAAGTTAAATGCCTGCTACCACACTAAACTGAACAACAAACATGAAAATTCACAGTGACAACTAAAAGCAAATGTGGAACTCACAACAGTGAAGGTACAAGAAACTTGTCAGAGCCTTGACAAAAGCAAAAAATAGGGCCCAAGAACCATTCAACTCCACAGATGAAGTTTAACTGTGAAAGGTCTGCGACGCTGCTTCCTGGCTGTTGTTGTTTATCATTGGTGGCCCCTGATTTAAGGCCGGTGGCAAGCTCCTAGCATCCTTCTTCTTTCCAGTATGTCCCTCTTCTCTATTGTTTGAATTTCATTGTCTAAGCAAGAAAAAAAAAAGGATGTTGCTGACTTCTTGTTACGGTATATAAAGGGGACCTGGCAGTTCTTCAAACAATGAGTATTCACAGGTCCGTCTTTCACTCTAAAAATATCACCTAAGAGGACATCTTTTTGATATTTTTATTTTAGGATAAAGATATTCGAGGTTTCTAGAGAGACCTGCTCAAATGAAATGCACTTCTAAGGTTTCAAAGTAACTTCTATCTCAAACCAATCACTTTCACGGACAGCGGTGTTCCAAATGCTTGTGGCAATCCCCAAGGAAACAGAAAAGGACAGGGAATAGGGAGATGCAGAAAGGCACCACCTGGTGAGACTTCAGCTTCACTTACAGGTATGACACATGCATGTGTGCACATATACATCTCACCCTATCATTATAAATCTTAACATACATATTGACTGAGCCCAGCAAGATAGTTTTGCATTTATTTATTAACACCCAGTTCTTAAGTCTTTCTTATGAACAATATTTTCATGCTTTTGATGAGTGATTAAAACTGGTAAGTTTGACGGGTCACAAAGGGAAGGTGTTTCCCCTCTGGCCTAGGTGGAAATGCTTGCTGCCATTTTGGGGTAGTGTTTTCAAGGGATTTGTAGAGAGTTCAGAATGAGACATAGTGGCATATAAGTACTTTGGCTGGCTCCTGGGCTGACAGTTCTGTTGTGTAAGGCAGCCAGGGCAGCAAGAGACATCAAAGTCTTTGCTTAGTCCCCGGAACAAGAACAATAAAAGGTGTGTTTACAGTAAGACCCTGAAGGAGTTATTGTTAACATTTATTACTGGGTTTTTAGCAGTGCTTTAACTTGCTTAACATCTGCCCAGTGCCTGGGGAAAAGGAACTGTGCCAAAGCTCTGGAAATGACAGGGACTTAACTCACAAGAGATGAAAGCTCCGCCCCTGAGAGCTCAAAATCTGTGGTAGAAACTGGTATTAAATAAGTAATATCATAAATAATTCAAGGAAAGTCTAAATTTAGAAAATAGAATACAAGAGCAGCTGAAGGTAAACAGACAAATCAGAACCAACAACTTCTATAAAGATGTGTAGGCCGGGAAGGTCCTGTGAGTCAGGCAGAAAAGGGAAAGTATGCTAATAGTTGCTACACAGATCAGATAACATTCTGGACACTCGTGTTTATGTATATTTCAGAGAAACAACGCTTTGGTATAAGTTTGGTCCGTGCAATATTTGAGACATACTTGGATTGATAATTACTATTTGTTTGTCTGAAGTTCTTATTTAACTTTGAGTTCTGCATCTTAGTTGATAATGCAGCAAAAAAAGTATTCCAGCTCACCAACTGGTTGCTTTTTACAAATATTACCCTCCAGCTGAGCTCAAAACAAAGGCTTAGCAATTGCTGTCATCTGTGTTACATTCATGAAAGCTACACAATTCAGGTTCTGGGAAAAAGCCAACCACATAGACAAACCAAAATTTAAGAGAAATGTTGATAAGTTTTAATTGTAACCTTGAGAGGAAAACGCTAGCCAGATCCTGCTAGCCAGAGCAGCAGGAGCAGTGAAGGGCCAATGAGTGGCCAGGGAAAGAAGTCATGACACTAGAGGACAGCTTCAAGTTCAAGGGAACAGCCAGGGCAACAAGAAAAGGGATGGAAGTACAGGAAAAGCAAAACCTAAAGCTGTGGGGAGGACACAAAGTTGAGGCTGAAGGGCTAAGGATGTAGTTCAGTAAACGGAATGTTTATCTTGTGCAGAAGTGGCTCTATGTTCAAGTCTAACACCACATAAAACTAATCATGCCAGCACTTGAGAAGTATATCAGGAGGGTCACAAGTTCAAGGCTACCCTTGGCTAGTTCAAGTTCAAGGCCAGCATGGGCTACATGAGACCCTGTCTCCAAAACAGAGAGCAGAGCCGGGGGCAGGATGGGGGGTTGGGGGAGGAATTCAGGATGCAGAAACTGAAGGATAGAAGATTAAGGAAGCTACTAGAGTTATGGAATAAAAACCGCAAGCTCAGCCAGGTGTGGTGGTGCATGCCTGTGATCTCAGCATGCGGGAGGCAGAGGCAGGCGGATCTCTGTGAGTTCCAGTCCAGCCTGGTCTACAAAGTGAGTCCAGGGCAGCCAAGGCCACACAGAGAAACCCTTTATCAAACAAAAACAAAAGCAAACAAACAAAAAGGCAAGCTCTCTCACTAGAAGAGCTCCAAAGAGTAGCCAAGTTATCCACCACAAGGGTCTCAAATACTTTAAGCCAGTGGCTCTCAACCTTCCTAATGCTGCAACCTGTTAATACTGTTCCTCATGTTGTGGTGACCCCCAACTATAAAATGATTTTCATTGCTACTTCATAACTGTAATTTTGGTACTGCTGTGAATCATAATGTAAATATGTGATATTTCCAACGGTCTTAGGGGAGGCTTGAGAAGGTTGAGAACCAGTACTCTAGGCTGAAGACTCCAGAGTTCTCGGAGCTACACAAGAGTCGTAACACTAGAAGGCACCACCTGCTCCCTCTACTCACTGCCAAAGGTTCTTACTGGCAGGACGTCTCTTAACCTGTAGAGGAATTCCCAAAACAGGCAAGGCTAGAGGACCCACACACCTTCAAACTCATTGCTAATGATTTGGGATATAGCCTGACTATAGAAGCAACACAAAAAGTTAACTTTAGGGGCTAGACAAATGGGTCAGCAGGTAAGAGCACTGGCTGCTCTGCCAGACAGCCTGGGACCAGAAGCCACATGGTGGTTCAAAACCATCTGTAACCATGCTGTGACTGCGACTCTGTTTAGGAAAAGGTTCTTGGCGGATACACTTAAGGGACGTTAGATGAGAGTCTGGAACAAGGCGAGGTGGTAGAACAGGGATCAGAAGGCTGTGGCCACACCCCACGTGTTGAGTGACTTTTCCTGAAGCGCCACTGGCAGGAAGCAAAGCGTTCTAGCGTGCTGAACCAATGTGCAGGGTTTCTTACAGCAGCACCGATGAGGAGTGACTTAGAGGATGACATGAAAAAGTTTTTTTTTCCCCTGGAGTTTCCAGAGGCCTGAGGACCCACTGACACCTCACCTTAGACTTCTGGCCTTCACAGGTATAATGAGAGTCATTAGATGTCAAGAATTGCAAGGCAGGAGCCAAGCAAACTCATATACAGTCCTACGTAGTCCTCCTACTATTCCAGGACTACCTGAAACAGTGTCAGAAACGACAGCATAGTACTTTAATATTATCTAAAAATGAAGGATACTTTTTTTTGCTAAACATAATTATACAATTTTCTTAAAATTTAAAATTCCATAATTTTGGCTCTACTTTCCTCAATTATACAATAAGGATTCCTTCCTAATTTAGTTTAGTATTCAAACTCAAAGAAAGTCCACATGAAACATCTGAGTGATGTGAATGAACGTGTTTTATAGAAATGAACGAACCAAGACCAAGTTAGACACAGGCTGTGGGTATGTGAGAGGAACGGCCAGAGCCCAGACCCATTCCCCCGGGATTTGATGTGTGCATGCCCTTTCTCAGAAGGCATTGTCTATCCATGCTGTGTGCACGGCCACAGCGGGCCACCCAGACATAACTGGACTCACAGAAGTGTGGACACAACACAGTGGCCTTTGGGTGCTTTATGAAGCTTCCTAGGGCTCTGTGCAGAACCAGAGATGAGCCCCATACAGTCTGAGGAGCGGGAAGGTAGCGACGTTAAACATGGCCAAATGAGAAGGATTTCCATGAAGTCAGTGTGCCTCGCCTGGGAGCAAAATGGCGTCAGCGCCCACCTGTACACTGTGCTGGAGGTCGGGGAGTGAGTAGGGGTGCGAGGAAGCATTCTGTCGGCAACAGGGACTTAAAAGTATCTAAAAAGAGATAATGCCATTCAGAATGATTTTTGAAAAACTACTCTGATTGTAAAGATCTCTCTCTCTCTCTCTCTCTCTCTCTCTCTCTCTCTCTCTCTCTCTCTCTCTCTCTCTCTCTCTCTCTCTCTCTCTCTCTCTCCCCCCCCCTTCCCAGCTGGGAAAGCTTACTAACATAATATTTCAATGTCAGGTTTCCTGTAAGAGACGTTATTTTATTCTACCATCTGGTGATGGTAGAAGCTACTATCCCTGATCGCTAGGCCAGGGAGAAGTGACGCACCTAGTTTCAAACTGATACAACTACTTACGAGCTGTGAAAACGAGGCAGATCCTTTAACTGTTATGATTCCTCATGTGCATTTGTCCATGCTAAGGCTTTCACCATCACATTCCCTGGAGGTTCCCAGACACGAAAGACATCTGTATGATTTTGAGATTAGAATTCATCAGCTCACCTTCACCAAGACCCCAGCACTAGGAAGCTGGAAGGGCGGTGGGTGGGAGGTTTAGGTCTGTGAGAAATTAGAAAGTTAGAACATTGCCCGTAGGTGGCATGGGCAGGTGGGCGGGCGGGCTGTCTTGACACCATGCAGTCAGAAGTGACAGCAAAATACCGTTTATTTCTGCACCTTAGCAAGACAATATAGAGCAGGGAAGTCCGCACGGTGGGAATGTATATACAACAGCAGCGGTCCAGGGCCTCGACTGTGGCTAAAAAGAGAAACAATGACGGGGAAAGAGCGACACGCAGGCGCAGTACCTGTTTTCGGAAGCAATCTAAACGCAGGCGCACTTTCGCGGTTCACCCTTTCTATGCCATGCCCGCAGCGCGCATGTGCGGGTCACCAGCCCCTCCCAGGAGGATGGGTGCTGCTCAGTCACAGAGAGAGTTGGAGCCTGAGAACCGCTGTTAGGTAGGTCCAGGCTGGATCGTGCTGCCTGCTGCCTGCTGCCTGCTGCCTGCTGCCTGCTGCCTGCTGCCTGCTGCCTGCTGCCTGCTGCCTGCTGCCTGCTGCCTGCTGCCTGCTGCCTGCTGCCTGCTGCCTGCTGCCGGGCTAGTTGACACTTGGAGCAGGTGCATTATCTTTTGCATCGTCGGCTAGATTACAGAAGGAAGAAAGATTTTTAGCTGGTAAGTTTTTTCTTTCAAGGGACCCTAGTGGGTCCCTTCTACCGAAGCCAAAAGTACAGGCTGTCTATAAGCTGATATTATTTTTGGTGGAGGGAACTGACGTTCTACGACGAGGTGAAGCAAACAGTCCACAGTCAAGAGTCCGAGCTGATCTGGTTTCAAAGCCCATACAGCTCACAACGAAGGCAGGTGTGGGCATAGCACCATGATCCTGCTTTTACTCTGGGATTCCAGGATAGCCGTCCAGGGAGGAACCGTACAGAATGTCAGAGTTGGGAAGCATTTTGAGTCTTGCGAGTCCAGGGCAATCGTTTCCAGAAAAGAACCTTAGATTGACAAGAAACTATGCCTCTTGGTAATTTCTCACGCCACTCCAGTTTTGCCTTCTAGGCTGAAAATCGTTACTAGGATGAACTGCCCTCTGTTACACAACAGTCCAGGTATTGAGGAAGGACCCAGAATTTTGTGGGGTGGGGAAAAACAGAATTTTCCAAAACACAAACAACCGTTAAATAAATTAAATCCCCCCTTCCCCAGTAATGTGACTGTATTTTGAGAATTGGAAGTCTAAACTGGTCCTCGGGAGTTAATCAAACTCTGGACGAGTCACAGGAGCACTAGCAGCAAAACACAGCAATGCAGTGCAGTGGCATCCTGAAGTTTGTCTCCAAGTTCTCCTGGCTCTCCTTCCCACCTCCTGCTTGTCCACCCTCACCCCAGGCTTCTTTCACTCCTCAGACTCACAGAACACTTTCCCTACTCAAAATAAAATGAGAGACGTCTGAAAAATTCCGCATTGTTTCAACATCATAACTTGAACGTACCTTTCGCTCTGGGAAAGCACTTTTCCTTCTGTGGGAATGTGTCTCAGACTACCTGCTGCAAGATCTCTTTCTGCTTGCCACTAAAAACTGAGAAGATGGAAACAGGTGCGTGATGTTTCTGTTGGACAGACATTGCTTAAACCATTTTTTTTCTCTGTACACTGTGAGAATCGCACACTTGCAAACATATGGGAATAGGATCTTCCTCAGGCTTCCAAATACCATAGGCAGCAAACCTATATTACAAAGCGATAAACAGGTGCCAACTAAGGCAGCTCATGACCACCAAACTGGCACTGCAGAAAATAGTTACAAAAATGCTACACACAGAAGAGGAAGAATGTTTCAACCACGTGACCACAGGAGAGAAGGAATTAAGGAGAGTGAGTGGACACGGAGAATCAGTGTGAAATCCGCTGTGCCCTCCACAGTAAACCAGCAAAGCAAAGAGGAAACAATAGTCCCCCTAATAAAGTCACATCTCTCGATAATAACTTTAAATGTGAATGACTTTGGTGCACCAAATAAAGGCATGCAGACTGGTTGATTGGATCTTAAAAACTAGATCCAAATGGGTAAAGACACCTATGGGTGGTGAACCAGAGAGTGGATGACAGTCTACCAAGTGAAAGGAAGCCAGTAACAAATTGGCATGGTATCCTGATGTCTGCTAAGTATACTTCAAGTCAAAATTACAAGAGATTCTAAAAAGACTATATTATTAATAAGGGTAACAAATTCATCAAGAAGATATAACGGTTATAAATATATATCCACCAAACATTGGAGCCCTAATTTCATAAGCAAATATTAAAGATAAGTCAGATACGCCCTGATAAAATGATAGCGGATGACTTCAATACCCTACCGTCGTCTTTAAATACTGTCCAATATTGTGTATCAGCTTCCTCTGAATTGAAGCATTCCTTCCTGGAGGGAGGCTCCTTAAGACTCAAGACATTCTAAAGCAGTGGTTTTCAACCTGTGGGTCACAACCCCTTTAGGATCATTAGATAATTTGGGGTCCCTGGGAGGAACGGTACAGAATGCCAGAGTGGGGAAGCATTTTGAGTCTTGTGAGTCCAGGGCCACATATCAGATAGCCTGTATATCAGATATATACATTATTATTCATAACAGTAGCAAAATTACAGTTATGAAATAGCAATGAAAATAATTTTATGTTTGGGGGGCAGTCACCACAACATGAAAATCTGTATTAAAGGATTGCAGCATTAGGAAGGTTGAGAAACAGTGTTCTAAAGACATGCGGAAGACCACTAAGTAAACAACTCACAAATCTTAGGAAATCCCTGAAACTTACATAAAGACATCCCCAAGGTTATATAAACAATAACACTCTCCTCTGAAAAGAGGAGAGTCTCCAGTATATTTAAATGCCTACAGGTCAAACAGAGAGCTCTGAAAAGGAACCTTTTATGAGCAGTGACTTTGGGTGATGTAACTGCTTCTAAGACATTCTTATTCCTGTAAGTGATCCCTATAAACTCACTGGATCACCAAGTTAAACCTTGGTGGAATCTGTTGACTGGTCTGTAATCAATGCCCTATCTGGGATGAGAAGAACTTTCTTCCCATGTTCCATGATATGCACACAAGAGTTTTTTCTGTGTAACTAGCACTAGCACAACCATCTCAGATTATACTCCAATGCCTTTGTAAGACTCACATGTGAAAAAGTGAGCATAGTGCCCAACCAGGCATACAAACAGGCCCTAAATGCCAGGTGTCCTCCTCCTGGACACTGAAGCCCAGATACCCTGTGGGAACAAGTCCTTGAACTCTACTTAGCCCCAATGTACACTTGACCACATCTGTTGCTCAGACAACTCAGTCTTGGTTCTTCTCCACACTGCTTTCCTCATTCTAGAATAAACCTCCCAGTCCTGTTGGTCCTCCAGCGCTGCTGTCACTTTTGACAGCCTAGCCAGGGATTACTCCAACTTGGCTGAATAATTTTTTAAACGATATTCCAGCTCAGTCTATCACTGAAAGAAGTCAAGGCAGGACCTGGAGGTAGGAACCTGGAGGCAGGAGCTGATGCAGTTTCAGTGGAAGAGTGCTGCTTACTGCCTTGCTCTCCATGGCTTTCTCAGCCTGTTTTCTTATAGCACTCAGGACCACTAGGCCAAGGATGGTACCCACAATTAGCTGGGCCCTTTAAAATCAGTCACAAGTTAAGAAAATTCCCTAAAGATTTGCCTGCAGCCTAATCTTACTGAGAGTTTCTCTTCCCAAGTGACTCTAGCTGGTGTCAAGCTGACATAAAACTGGCTAGCAAGTTCACCAAGAACTTACCTCTGAAAGATATTCATAAGTCTCCACTGCTCTTCCTGGCAAAGACCATAGCAACCCCCTGGTTTCCAAAGGACAAGGAAAGAGTCCAGCCACACTGTTGACCCTGGGCACACTGGCAGTTAATCCCCCTTTACAGAGAGGCTTGCTCTGGTCCCTTTGGTTTCCTGGGAATCCCAGAAGCAGCTTAGAGAACTGTCTCCCTGAGCTCAGAAACTGGGGATTGATGAGAACCAGTGGTGGTTTGAACAGGTTTGGCCCCCAGAGACTCTCCTGTTTGACCACCGCTTGGCACACAGAGAGTGGCACTATTAGGGAGGTGTGGCCTTGTTGGACGAAATGTACAAGTGAGCTTTGAGGTTTCCTATGCTCAAACTCCACCCAGTCCGGAAGAAAGCGAGTCCAGGACAGGGACACAGAGAGACCCTGGCTCGAAAAACAAAAACAAACAGAAAGAAAGAAAGAAAAGGAAGCCATCTCCTGGCTGCCCAGGGAAAACAGTCTCCTGAGATCAAGACATAGAACTGCTTGCCTCCTGCCATGATAATAATAGGCTAAACCTGTGAAACTGTAAGCCAGCCCCGATTAAATGTTTTGACTTATAAGAGTTGCTGTGGTCACGGGTGTCTGTTCACAGCAATAAAACCCTAAATAAGTCAGTACCCTGCTACTGATCACCTGTTGGGCCTTTCTTTTCTGGCTTCAGGTGAGGTATCATTAGTCCTGGCAGGCAGGTAGCCCAGTCATTGCATGCATCACATCATCATCATCATCATCACCATCATCATCATCATCATTATTATTTTGGTTTTTTGAGACAGGGTTTCTCTGTATAGCCTTGGCTGTCCTAGACTCGCTTCCTAGACCAGGCTGGCCTCGAACTCATAGCGATCCACCTGCCTCTGCCTCCGCCTCCCGAGTGCTGGGATTAAAGGCATGTGCTGCCACACCTGGCACATTCTTCACAGGTCAGTATTGTGAGCTGCTCACTGTCATCTGATTCTGGCATACACTAACCCTGTCCCTCTCCCACCCTCTCCCACCACAGTCCCACCACGGAGCTGCTCATCCACCCTTCCCAGCATTCTCAGGTGCCGTCTCCCGTCAAAAGCAGCTTGGTTCTGGATTCTGGGGGCACTTTGTGTTGAGTTTATTAGAGGCACGAGGCGAACCCTAGTGGCCCAAAGCCCTCTCTGGTCAATTCAGTCCACACAACACACAGTGTAGCTCCCATTTGCTACCATAAGTGCCTGCACTAAATCCAGTTCGGTCCTTCTTAGACTGCTTGAAGTCAGCGACCTGCGGAGGTCCCCAGAGCCACCTGTCCCCACTCTCTTTGGAAATGCCCTGGATGCAGTCATGTGCCACGTCATACTGCTTGCTGGGCTTTGCAAATGGAAAAAGAGACGTACATAGAACAAATTTTTAAATAAAACAAAAACATCCAAAAATCAAGGAAAACAAAAATACACAGGAAAATGACCAATAAGGAAAACAACAAAATTTGCAAAGGAAAGACAAAGAGATGAAAGTCAAACTGGATACACCAGGACAAAATAAATAGAAATCTAATTTCAGGTTTAGTGCATTTACATGGAATTTTTATTAGGACCTCGGAAATCAAATACAGTAAATAATGCTTTTTTCATTCAATTGCATTTTCCACGGAGAGGCACCAGAGGGCGCTAGAGACTGGTGCTTCATTGAGCAAGTTGATTCCTTACCCTTTCTGGAGTACAAGGATGATCTGTGTGGAAGTCTGTGCGAAAAGGGTGCGCGATTTCTTCGTTACGCTCTGTTTAAGGAATACAACTTCCTGAAATGTTGTTACAGGACATGAGATGAAACTTTGAGCAGACCCGTGGGGGAATGACCAGTACAGGGCCTGACCTGTCCTCAGCCAGACATCTTGACTCATAATAGATTTTTGCCAAAGCGATGGGATCTTTTATGCTAACACTGGGGGTAAAGGTTTGTTCAGGACAGAGAACATTCCAATAAGGCAACAATAACAGTATAAGAACAGCTGATGATAATGAGCATCTTTCAGGCCACCACTTGAAGAATTTTATAAATATCAGCTGTCATCTTCGCCCCCACCCTCTGAGGGAGAAGCCACCATCATCCTGATCTTATAGAAGAACAAGCAGCTCACCCTAGATGGTGCAAAGAAGCATCAGATCAAGGTTTAGGAAGAGCACGTGCAGACTGTGGTCATTCTACCTGAGTTTGCAACGTGTAGCCCTACACACTCTTTTAGAGGAAAGCACTGGCTGATAGTAGGAAACACACATAGTAGGAAATACACAGTAGGAAATATGCCGTGTTTGCTACTGTTATTAATACAGAGATTGATATGTGTCCTGTAGGAGTTTAATATCTAGTTAGGGAGTTTGGCAAGACTGATAATGCAAGAGAGGCACCATATCAACGAATCAATCAGTCAGTCATTGAAACCAAGAAATAATAGGTGCACATCAGCATCCCAGCGAGGGAAAAGATGTGCAGTAAGAACATCAGGCCTGGGTCATAGCTGGCTCGGTGTAGGCTTGAACACATTTATTTATTTATTTATTTGGTTTTTTGAGACAGGGTTTCTCTGTGTAGCCTTGGCTGTGCTGGACTCGCTTTGTAGACCAGGCTGGCCTCGAACTCACAGCGATCCGCCTGCCTCTGCCTCCCGAGTGCTGGGATTAAAGGCATGCGCCACCAGGCCGGCCTTGAACACATTTATAATAAACTCCGGGTTAGGGGAAAAAACTGTGCTGGTGTGGCGTTAAGGAATGAAATCAAAGCACTCTGCATTGTTATCGCCTCAACTTTGCTCCTGTACTTCCGGTTCCTGCGTCTTCCTCCTGCTTGTCTGTGCTGTGTGAGGTTGGATCTGTGCCTGCCTGAAAGCTGTCTTGTGGGGCTGTCCCTGCGTCCGGGTGAATGTGTCTGCCTGAGAGTGTCTATTTCTAACAGCGGGATTT
Organism: Acomys minous; assembly: GCF_964271855.1. NCBI lineage: Eukaryota > Metazoa > Chordata > Mammalia > Rodentia > Muridae > Acomys > Acomys minous. The sequence continues at coordinate 69,541,967 of NC_140495.1, read as the reverse complement.
ACTCTGTATTTATTGAACATCACACGGGGAAGAAAGGAGGGCCTACTGTACAGAAATCTTCAGCCGAGCTTTACGAGGGATGAAGTCACTGACTCCATCATCCCAGCTGACCCAGCTAACAAACATCATTGTTTTTCAAGCAATCATCATCCGTTGTGCTCAGTATTTATGGTGGGTACTCATTTTATACGATTGCTTTGAGCTTCTATGCTTGCTGCTTTCAGCAAATGATTATCAGAATACACATGCACTGTTCTAGGTCAGGAATGGAGCCAAACATAAATTAAGAGTACATTAGCTTAGTTTGTAAAAGGAGATTACCCTGTTAATCCAAGGCAAGTAAGGTTGGTTGTTATGCTGTTCTCTTAAAGAAGGTTAAACAAACTGACTGAGCACACAGTAGGTGCTCAGTCTGAAGTCTTAAGTCACTCTAGAGTGTATTATTAACTTTGTGGAGTTGAGCAAAAGACCCAATCTTTTAAATCGAGAAACTATCTTTATCATAATACATTGCCACATTTGATGATCATATGCTTGTGGGAGTTTGGCCAAAAATGTCTTTACTAAAATTCACTAGAGCAATAACATGATGCCTACATTTTGGCCAAAGAAAACAACTATTTGCTGATTTTGAGGGTCCATTTATTTATCTTCACAGGTATTTTTTCTATTAGCTCTGGAATAGAATTCAGACATGAACAGAATGCCAATTCACAGAGTGTGGAGGAAGGGACATGGGCAGGCCTGTCATGTTAATTGAAAATTGAAGTCTGAGAGGGAGCCAACAGGCACTGGGCCAGTTGGAGCACATATGAGAACCCCCTGCATACACGGAATGGGCTGGACAAGGGTGCTGGTGGAGAAAGGGCTCTGGAACTGTGAAAACAAAACAAGAGTCCTTGGGGCTGCAGAACTGTGAGTTAGAAGCACAGTGTATCGATTCAGCAACAGGCTGTATTCATAAAGGACCTTGGCTGAGCATAGTTTCCTGCCCGTGAGTCATCTATTCAAGTCATCTGGACTTTGCTGTCACCAGATGTTGCTGGGTGGAAATTCCACATCATGGGGTGAAAGGTTGTGTGCGTATGCAGCTTGCTTTTTATTGGTTGTCACTAACTGAACTCAGTGCTGTGTGTAGTTTTGCACATACAAGCACAGGAAAGCATCTGTCTCAAATGGCCCCTTGCTCTTTTGTTTTGTATAACAGTAAAAGAAGGGGCTGGCAAGATGGCTCAGCAGGTAAAGATGGTTATGCACCACCTAGTACCCTGAGTTTGGTCCCAGAACCATATAAGGGTGAAAATCAAGAATGGACCCCACAAAACTGCCCTCTGACCTCCACATGTACACCATGGCACGAGTATGCCAGCACACATGACCATCGCACATTCTCCTGATAAATAAAATGTTACAATTAAAAGAGTGTTCTTCTCCACAGCCAATGGATTGCATGCACTCACGGGCACAAGGGGCACATAATTTCATCTCACCCCAAATACATTTCTTGAAAATAAAAGACAAACACTTGAAATAACTCAAATTTCCTGGTCTGCTAATCTCCACAGGGCTGCGACTTTCCTTGTGAATCTCAGGATGAAAACATCAAACAGAAAATCGGATGGTGAGGAAGAAAACCAGAAGTACAGGGTTAGTTTTGACTTCTTCCTCAAATCGTTCTGAGCAAAGTAATCTTAATGCAATAAAACAGGCGTTCTACAGGAAAGAGTATGGTTGGTTGTCTCTGATAAAGCTGCCTCTCCTCCCTATATACTCCATTAATGGTTTGAATGATGTTTTTTAATCACCCACAAGAAAGCTTAAGGGAGAACAAAAAAAGAAAGAAACGATATCTAGAAATATCCACCTCTTGGTGATGCAACAGGGGTTACTATTAAGGTCCAGTCTGGTACGAGTTTAACCAGAGGGAAGATTCCAGCCCATTTACTCTCCTTTGTTTTCATGGTGTGATATAACGTGCTGCTTGTCATAGCAGGTTGAAGTGGAATCTCTAAGAGGTTTCTTGGAAAGAAAAGAAGTGAATGTTAAAGGCATCGGAAATGCTAGCCAGGTGCTGTTGTGAAACTAACACAGCTGTGATACAAGCTCTGACATACCACAAAGAAATTGTATCAGCTCAGGCCAGCCGTAGTAAAGAGTTAGAGGGGCTGGCAAAGTGGTTAAGACCATGTGCTGCTCTTATAGAGGACCCAACATTGAGTCCCATGTACCAATATCAAGAGACTCATAACTGAATGGAAAAAATGAACTAAAGGGAGGACATGAGTACTGAAGTATGGGGACTTTCATTATAGATATCAGGAAGAAATCAGGCAAGGGGAAGAGTCCAGGCTAAACATGGCCAGCAGACTAAACCTGACCATGAGAAGATAGAGGAGTAGGGGGAGAGCAAGAGAGAAGCCAAAGACCAAGAGAAGCCACCTGGGCCAAGAGACTGAGTTATATAGGGATCTGGTGGGCGTGATGGGACAGGGAGGCGGGGAGTGCAGCCTCTGGGAGGAAGGGGTTTAGGGTAGGGGGCAAGTGCTGGGAAGGAGCCACAGGAACTGAGTGAGACTTATCTCAGGTTTCTTGGAGACCTAACAGCAACCACATGGATCTGATACCCACTTCTGGACTCTGAGAGCACCCATGAAACTGCAGATAAACAAGGAATGCCCATGGCATCTCCTTCATACTGACAGGGAATGTGGCCAAATCATAACTGGATGCTTCTTTCTAGTTTCCTTTGACAAAAATGGCTCTTCTTTTTCTTCTTCTTCTTCATCATCATCTCTTCTTTTTGTTCATCTTCTCAATGATCTTCTTGTCTCTATGCTGCCTAACTCAATGATTCCCAACCCTCAAGGGAATCACACTGGAAAATAACTAGTGCCTGGCTCCCAATTCCAGACTTTATAATTTAATTGGTATGAAAAGCAACCTAGGCATGAAAGGCATTTTCTAAATTAATATTTCTATATTGTGACATTAGTAGATTCACATCTGCCTATAAATAACAATGCCAAGAGACTGCTTATATACTTTATTCAAGTTCCTTTAAAATCAAGAGTGAGACAAGGATGTCCACTCTGTGCTCTTATTCGAGTGTTCAACATCTTAGCTGAAGCAATGGGGGGGGAAAGTAAGGAGAGTAAAGCAGTAAAAGAATAAATCAGAGAATCTCTTTTTACAAATGGCATAAGACTATACTTAAAAGATCCTAAGACTCAACCAAAAAACCCTTAGACATGAAACACACATCCAACAAAATCAACCTATAAAAGCTACTTTCTAAAAATAAATATCAAGAAATAAACCAACATGGTGAAAGACCTACACAATGGATACTTTAAGACACTGAAGAAAGAAAGTGAAGAGGACACCAGGAGATGGAAAGACCACCCATGCTTATGGATTAGCTTAATTAACACTGAGAAACTGTCAATATTGGGGGAGCTATCTATATATTCAATAGAATCCCAAACTAGAAAATGTAATTATCAAATTCCTATGGAAAGGCTCTGGGACCATTACTTCCCACAAGGGTGTGGAAAGGCTGTATGGGACAGAGGTAGGGGAAGATTAGACTTAAACAGTGTTTTCTGGACATGAGGAAGCCACTATACTCATGAACACACAGCAGATGTGGTTGCCTGCTCAAGGTCAGCCTAGTCAATATTCCAACACGGTAGTGAACAGGTACTCAGTAACCGCCACCCCCAACTGAAGAGATGAGGGCTCATGGGAGTTGGTGGATTCTCTGGAAGAAATAGTCCGTTCTCTTTAAGGGTGCCACCCCCAGTAGGTCAGCCTTGCTCCAGCGGATGGCTGCACAACTGTCAGTATATGAACAACACACATTAGAGTCAGTTGGTTATTTATTATAAGTTGTGAGGGGTAAGGAAGTGAGAGTATTCCTTGGAGGAGTGGGGAGAGAGGCAAATGAATATAATAAAAATACACTGTACGTACAAAATTCTCAAAGAATTATTAAAACATTAAACAGATAGAAACAGGCCAAGGCAATCTTAAATAGAAAGAACAATACTGAAGGCATCATAATACTTTGGCTCAAATTATACTACAGAGACACAGTAGCAAAAATAGCATGGCCTGGCACAAAAAAAAAAAGACTTGTTAACTGAAGAAATAGACCCCGAAATAAATGAGACCCAATTTGACAAAGATGTTAAGAATATGTACTGGAGAAAAGCCAACCTCTTTTAGCGAGTGTATTTCGGGGGCTTTCGCAGATCCTGCTTGAGGTGCATTTAAGGCACAGAGACTTCTGTACAGTTTGAAGCTGTTGGCCTTTTGCTGCGGCAGTCTCTCAGCCAGCTGTCTAAGCTTACCCTGACTTCTCTGCCATCCTTTCTCTCCACGTGGTTCTCATTGCCTGCTTCCAGCTCCAACAGGCTTCCTTCTGCCTCCTTCCTGTCCCTTAGAGTCTCCTTGCCTCGGCCTTCCCGGAAGTCCCACCCCCATACTTCCTGCCCCAGCCCTGGCCCTCAGCTCTTTATTATGCAAAAAGCCATATTCCAGTTTGAACCAATCATCAGTAAGACAACGCCAGCTTCATCTCTTAGAATTGATTGCCTTTTGGAACTGGAGGCTGTTTGATCTTCACCACTGGCAGCTTGCTTTTTAATATAATAACCTCAGAGAATTATCTTTTTGGACAGGTGAGGAAGAGCAAGGATTTATGTAAGAAAACTGGTGATGGACCATAGAGATGACAATACCAGATGGGCGGTGGTGGTGCAGGTGCACCAGCAACTGGGAGGCAAAAGCAGGTTGGTCTCTGTTCGAAACCAACATGGTCTACAAAGTCCAGGACAGCCAGGGCTGTTGAGAAACTCTGTCTCAAAAAAAATGTGTGTGTGGGGGGGGGGGGGCACAGAGGAGGAGAAGGAGGAAACGAAGGAAGAAAGGAAAGAGAAATGACTATCAAAATTCTGCCAGTGCTTAGCATATGATGACATAGCAATTAATAACTGAAAATACAAGGGCACACCTTCATTAATGTAAGGGAAGGTCAACCTAACACAAGTGGTTCTGAGGAAGTGTGGCTATGTACATATAAATAATTAAGGTAGATCCATATCTCTCTTCCTGCCCCCAAATCAAAACATATCAAATAACTTAATGTAGAATTGCAAACTCTGAAACTGCTGCATAAGAAACATAAGTAAAAAAGTTTAAGACATAGGTATGGTCAAGGCTTCCTGAAAACATCTTCAGTGGGGATAGAGAACCATCCCAAGAACTGGAAAACTGGACTGCATGAAATTTTTAAAGTTAATATACAGCAAAGGAAGCAATCAGTATAGTGAAGAAACATCCAACAGAATGGGAGAAATATTTGTCTACTATAAATTCAACCAGTGATTTTTATTTTGTTGTTGTTGTTTGTTTATTTTTGGCCTTTTGAGCTGTGTAGCTCTGATTGCCCTGAAATTTTCTCTGTAAATCAGACTGGCCTTGAACTCATAGACTGCCTGCCTCTGCCTTCCCAATGCTGGGAATAAAGACATGCACCACTGCTACCTGGTCCAACATAACCATTGTTCGATTTTCAGATGAGATATAAATTGTATGTGTTCAAAAGGAAGAAAAAATTATAAAGAGAAATGAAAAAATAATATCAGAAAGAAAATTCTTTTCCCTCCTAGAACTTAACTCTTCTGAAAACTGGGACCCAACTCAGTGAGAACTTAAAGCCACGTCTGGAATATACAGATTCATCAATAAAATACACTTATTTTTATTTTACTTCATTTAAAAATTCATTTTACTATTTATGTGTTTCCTCTTTTTTCACTGATTGTTGTAACATAGACATATGTATATGCATATACATTATTCCTAAATATAATCTTCCCAGTCTGTATAATGTTACTTAAATGTATGTTTTCAAGGCAGACCATTGGATATTGGATAAGCAATTGGTATTCCCTGGAGAAGACTATTGATCCCAATTTCTGCATTACTTAGTTGCATGTAGTTTATTGTGTAGGACTGAGAGCTTGTGTTTTTTTCCAAGTTTATTTTGGCATGTTTGTAGTTGTCGTCGTTTTTTGGCTCATGTTTAGGCAGTCATGTTGATGACACTTTACGGGCACAGCTTCTGACATTATAGGTCTCACAGCAAAGTCCTTGACCCTCGGGCTCTTACAATCTTTCCACATCCTCTTCGGAAATGTTCCCTGAGCCGTAGGAATGGGAATTGTATTGTTGATGCAGCCATTGAAACTAGGATCAACAACTCTACATTCTGATTGGTTGTGGCTCTCTGTAATGCTTTCCATGTGTTGCAAAGGGAAGTTTCTTTGATGAAAGGTTAGGACTATACTTATCTGTGGGTATAATGACCGATATTTAGAATGTAGTTAGGGATGGTGCTGGTTTAGTAAGTGATGGTCATAAGTTCTCCTCCAAATTTGTGACTTCATTAGTTGGCTGGGTTTCCAGTACCAGGAATGGTTACCCTCTTGTTAGTAGGGTCTTACATCCAACTAGAGGGTTGTTGGTTACCATTAATGTATGTGTGCCATTACTGCACCCCTGAAGTTATGCCATACTGGTCATTGTGGTTCATAGATATCATAGCTATGTAGGATTGTTGGATGTTTTCCTTCTTTGGAAGATGTTATGGTGCCTTCTGGTAGCTTAAAAGATAGTCCTTGAAGAGGAGCATCCAGGTCAGTTCTGGCTCAGGGGCCTCTGGGTTCTGTGTCTGAAGCTCAGCTGTGTGTTCAGCAATAGGGACTTCCCTTTCACCTCCAGGGTGTAATGAAGGACAATAGCAATAATTTAAAGTGTTTGGGGATTCTCTTAGAGACTCCTGACAAACAACTCGAAAGATGGCTTCACATGCCTGGTGCTGGGGGTTTATTTAGTTAGGTGGTCTTTAAATCTTAGAGGGAATATTGTCAGCCTAGAAGAGAATTTTTCATTTAAACTATATGTGTATACTTATACATGAATTATGTATATTATAGGTTTTTTGAGATGTATTAATGATATGATTACATACGACTTTTTCAAACATCCTTGCTGTTATTTTACCCACCTCTCTCCTTCTGCCCACATAAAATGATTAAAAAAAATTGCTCTGAGATCACATCTTACCCCAGTCATAGTGACTATAATCGTGGAAATAAATGACACCTAATGGTGAGGATGTGGGGAAAGAAGCCACACTCACTGCTGGTAGGGATGGAAAACTGTTCTGCCACAATGGAAATTGGTGTGGAGTTTCCTCAAAAAACTAACACAGTGCTCTTGGATGGATACCCAAGAGCTCTAGGTCCTGGGTCATCACCCAAAAGAGATTATTCTATATCACATTAACGTTCATGTTTACCAGCCTATATGCCCATCCCCACGCTTCTGAGCCTCTCTCTTCTCTTTCCAAGTATCTCTTCTATTTTTAATTATTTCATTTTATTTTTGTTGGGGGGTAGTGTCTTACTTTATACCCCAAATTGGACTAGAGACAAATTTTTAGGCAGTATACTTGCTTCCATGTCCCAAGTGCTAGATTGCAGGTATATGCCCAACTCTTCCTTCTGCGTCCATTTGTTAGTACTCCTTTGAAAGCCGTGGCTGTGCTTTCTTAGATCTCTCTCCAGTCTAGAGGATGCAGGTATCAGCTAATGGCATCTGACATCTGGGCAGTGGCCTCTCCTAGGTTCATTTCACAGTAAATCATGGTCATGGTCAGATCCAAGCATGCCCACCTTTGAGAATAAGCACACACTTTTCTTCTGCTTGGTGGGAACTTCCCCAGCTCCCTCTCTGAATTCTCCCTGGTTCTTCTGTCTCCCTGAAGTTTCTCTGCTTTACTTTTGTGTGCTCTGCCCTTCCCAGCTGGCTGCATTTCTCCATTTGAAGCGGTTGGAGTCACTCATAGAGAAAATTGTGGACCCTGAACTCCAAATTGCTTTGAGTGCTGGTGTTAAACTCGTTCCCTGTGAAGTGAGAGAGCACAGCGAAAGTTTCTGATAGGATGAGGATGGACCAGAAAGCTGATAGGAACACATCTGGAAAAGCCGAGAGAAGACATTGGCTTGGCTGTTTCTGGTGGTTTAAAAGTGAGGCAAGGTCAGAGATCCAACACACATCTTGAGTCTTCATATCTGAACTTTTCACTAGAGCCTGGGAGCATCTAAGCATCTGTCTCAGCTGAGGTCAGATACAAGGCTGAAGGGAAGAGAGAGTCTGAAATCAGTTTTCCAGTCATGGTAGCACACAGCTGGAATCTCAGCGCTCAGGGAAGTCAGACTGGACTTCATAATACATTCAAAGTTAACTGGATTACATTGGAAACCTTGTGCAAAAGGAGCTTGAATTAGAGAGAAGAGGAAATTGGGGGAGAAGAAGGCAGAGGAGAAGAGAGAGGAGGAGGAAGGAAAAGAGAAGAAGGAGGAAAGGTGAAGGATAAAGAGGAGGATGAGGGGAGAGGAAGTAAGGAAGGAGGGGAAAGAAAAAGAGGAAAAAGGTGGAAAGAGGGGGCTGGAGAGATGGCTCAGAGGTTAAGAGCACCGACTGCTCTTCCAAAGGTCATGAGTTCAATTCCCAGCAACCGCATGTTGGCTCACAACCATCTATAACAAGATCTGTATCCATAATAAATAAATAAATCTTAAAAAAAAAAAAGGTAGCGAGAGATGAGGAGGAGGAGGAGCAAGAGGAGGAGGAAGAGGAAGAGGAGGAGGAATCAGATTCTTTGCTACTGAGGTCTCGTGCTAAGGACATACTATAGACAAACCAGGAACTTTTTTTATCATTCCTTTAAACCAGAGATTCCTCCTCCCCCTCCCCCAACACACACACTTCAGAGTTTGAGGTCCCTGGGGACATGTGAGCCGTTGTTGCAGAGAAAAAGAAGAAAAACTAAGAGGAGAAATTTATGATCCCCATTTCCCCTCCCATATCTGAACAAATGTCTCCATTGTTCTCTGTGTTTAACGGTGCCCACTGCAGTGCCCACCACGTCCAAGGGCCACATGGAGGTCAAGCCAAGAGATCCCAAAGTAGGAAACAGTGAGAAAATTGCCACCAAGACAATAGTAATTTAGTTCTGGTCTTTCCATCTGTTAACTGTTTGCTTTTTGAGCAAACCTCTTGACACATTTCATGACTGCATTGACTGGGAAAAATAAGAGCACATACTCTCACTCAATATTACCACAGAAGCACAGCCTATCACAGTCGGTCTTGTTGGCACTGTTATTTTCATTTTTAAAACGTGTGTGTGTGTGTGTGTGTGTGTGTGTGTGTGTGTGTGTGTGTTTTGCCTGCATCTGTGTGTGCCACTTGCGTGCCTGGTGCCCATGGAGACCAGAAGCCAGCATCAGATGCCCTGATGTGTGTGAACTACCATGTGGGTTCTGGGAATCAATCTTGGACTGTCTGGAAGAGCAGCAAGTATTCCTACCCTCTGAGCCATTCCTCCAGCCCTAAATCAGGTAAATCTTACAAACCCCAAAAGTTTCTATGTCTCTAGAAAGTCTAGATCACCCTAGTTTGACTACACTTTCTTGAACTCTGCCCCCCCTCCTTCGTATTTGTAGATTAAAATGAAGCAAGACAATATTGACAAAACTTCCTGACACAAACATTCGCTTTAATTTATAGATACCAATCAAACAAGAGGAACCCTGTGTTTCAAAAGGCCGCCGCTTGCTTCCCCTCAGTGGTCTGCACGTGAATTACAGGAGCCACCTACAGTCTGCATGCTAGAAAGCCCTGAGCACTTGACCAGCAGGCTCTTTTATTTCTGCCTCCTTGGAGCTAAGTGGCTCTGGACTGTGACTTCATCCGATCTTAGTCAGACTGCAACACAAAATGGATTCCAGTTCATCTTCCTTCTTGAGCCTGGCTTTGATGAGGACCACAGGGACCAATGCGAACGCTGTTTGTGGATGAGATTCCCAGGGGAATAGAAGGGCCTGCTGTGTCCTGACACAAAGCACCCAGTGGGATTCGTCTTCTCTTTTGATTTTGTGGTGGATTTTGAACAATGATGCCGATAAAGACAAAATTCCCACCTGGATCCCAACACGGAGGAAACATGAGATTCTGAGAACCACATCCTGGGGCCTTTGAGCGGAGGCTCCATCAAGGCAGAAGGCGCGCAGCCAAGAACGGTGTTCGGTCTTCAAATGTGTCGGGATGTGACGCCTTCTAAAGACGCTTTCCCCACTCTGTCTGCTTCTGAGAGAACAATCAGTTATCTCCTCTTAGTCATCAGACACCACCGTGTCGGAGTCTGACTTTCATGGTTCCTTTGGCTCCGGGGACAATCGAGCCCCTCGCATATTGTCTTCTGGCTTGGCTTATCACAGAGGTGAGTTACATCAGTGCTGCGTGTCCTCTCTCATAGCAACTCTGACGCTACACAGAAAGAAGCAAAAAACCTTCCCTGAGTCGAATCTGGGCCCGTGAAGCTGCGGGGAAGCAGCCGCACACTCTCACGTAGTAGCATTTGTTTCAGTGCTTTGAATCTTTCACTGCAATGTGGAATTTGTCTAGTTATGCGAGCATTTTTGAAGGAAAAGGGTGAGTTAATCATAGAATCTGTCCTGGCATCACAGTAGCCCACTATGGGTTCATTCTGTGAGTAAGGCTCTGGGATGGCTTTGAACCTCTGCAGACCTGGTCTCCTTCAGGACCTCCTGCCTTGCTTCCGGCTGCTCACTGAGTACTGTCCTTTCCTTTGTGGCCGGATTCAGCTGATGGGGAAGAGGATGGCACTGTCTATTTTGTTTGTTGTTTGTTTTTATTGCTTTGTTTTTAATTTCCTCTATTTTTTTCTCCATTCCAAAACACAGAAGGAGGTTGGATTGCAATCATAAGTTCATTTTTACTAGAGGAACCCTAAGTTTCCTTTCGTTGAAAAACAAGTGGGTGAGACAGAGAGAGAGAGAGAGAGAGAGAGAGAGAGAGAGAGAGAGAGAGAGAGAGATCTCAGTTACCCTAGTAACCAGTTTTTTAAAAATTCCCCAAAGCACCTAGTTAAGTTACTTTAAGTTTTCTCCCAGATAAAGTAAAAAGGAGAGAGAGAGAGAGAGAGAGAGAGAGAGAGAGAGAGAGAGAGAGAGAGACAGAGAGAGGGAAGAAAAAGAAGGGAGACAGAGAGAGGGAGGAATGGAAGGAGGGAGAGAGGGAAGGAGGGAGGAGGGCGATGAACGTCCACCTCAGCCTCCAGAGGGCTAGGACTAGAGGCCTGCACCATCATTCCAGGCTTTCTCCAGTGCTTCTACCAGTCTTGGTCTTCGGGTTTCTTGACCCTTGAGAATTTGTGGCTGACCTTGGAGTGTCCTTCATCATCAAGACTTGGTTGCTGGCCAGGCAAGAGCAATCTTGTCCATTCTGCCTGGATTTCCTTGATGTGAGAGGCTTCCTTCCTTGAATGATCTAAACACCTTCCAACTTCCTTTTAGGAGCTGTAGCACATGTAAACCTCTGTCTATGAGCATGAGGATATAACAAATTTAATATTCCTTATTTTTTTAATATCCCAACTCATTTTCCCCTCCAGGCTTCCATATCACCCAATCACAAGTGGTTAATCCATCACTACGGAATTTAGACACACTCTTGCTCTCTCAGTGGTGGTACACCATTTTGTCTGAGTTGCTGTTTATTTATACAGGCCTCTGCTGAGGCCTACCTATTCTGCTCCCCCTTAGACTTTAACCATCTCGGTGACTATTACAACATCCTGTCCCTGAGATTCCCAGTTCCCCCCCCACTCTCCCCTCAATTCTTTATTTTCTTTGAGGTGCCTAGGATAAATCTCTTGTCCCCCCCCCCCACACACACACACACAGTGCTGGGGAGAGTGAACATTTGTCATCAATGAAACATCATTTTCTCTTCAGCTCTTGGTTGCAGAGGTCCCATGGGTTCTTTCAGGCCTGTGTCAGAACCTTTTAGATCTAAAGCAGAGGGAAAACTGAAGGCTGAGGATTGGAGAAGTCACAGCAGGCAGGCAATCTCAAAGGAAATCATAATTCCTGGCCAAATACATTCAGAGCCTGGATTGAGGCTGGAGAATTCCAACAAACAGCCAAGGCACCCAGAGCTTAGGGCCAACAGGATAGGATGCTGCCTCTGTTTGCCTCTCTCTCCCATGATGCAGTGTTGGCCTCTCTATGCAGACTTGACCCTGCATATACCAGTGCCCTGGTCCCTGACAGCTGTGGAAGGAACAGGGCCCAAGGAGAGAAGTTCAAGACGGCACAGAACACAGCCCAGCAACTTCAAGGGGGAAAGAAACCATCATAGGAGTCAGTGGGGAATGCGAGCACACAGGCTGAAAGGCTCAATGCCCTTGGACCACAGACCATCCATTGCTTTACTAGACTTTTCAAGACACACATTGGGAGACACAATCATAATGATTTGCAAGATGTCAGAAGAAGCATAAATCTCAAGTTCAGAATGCCTCCTTTACTTAAAATTAATTTATGTATTTGCCTCACATCCTGACTACAGTTTCCTCTCCTTCTTCTCTTGCCAGTCTTTCCTCCCTCTCTCCCCTCCCTCCCATCCACTACTCCTCTCTTTCTCTTCAGAAAAGGGGAGGCCTACCATGAATATCAACCAGTCTTAGCATATTGAGTTACAGTAAGACCAGGCATGTATCCTATGAGGCTAGCCAGGGCACCCCAGTAGGGTAAAAGGGTCCCAAAGGCAGGCAACAGAGTCAGCAACAGACTTTACTCCTGCTGTTAGGAGTCCCACAGGAAGACCGAACTACACAACTGTTACACATGTGCAGAAGGCCTAGGTCAGTCCCATGCGTGTTCCCCTGGTTGGCAGTGCAGTCTCTGTGAGGCCCTTTGGGCCCAGGTTAGTTGATTCTGTAGGTTTTCTTGTGGTATCCTTGATCCCTCTGGCTCATACAATCCTTCCTTTGTCCTCTTCCACAGGATTCCTCAGGCTCCCCTTAATGTTCGGCTGTGGATTTCCGCATCTGTTTCCACCCGTTGCTGAGTGAAGCTTATCTGATGAGGGTCAGTTTTCCCCTAGCAATTCCTAACCTAGGAATCTTGATGAGCACTGCTTTGCACAGAAGTTACATGAGAGACACATTTCAGGATCTTTCCAAGACATTTTTATTTGTGCTCCAGGTTGGCAGGAGACTTCTAAGATTTGGTGGCTCTAAATAGTTTCTTCTCCTCTTTTTGGTTTGGTTTTTTTGAGACAGGGTTCTCTGTATAGCTCTGGCTGTCCTGAAATTCACTCTGTGGATCAGACTGGCCTCAAACTCAGGGATCCATCTTCCTCTGGGATTTAAGGCATGCAGCACCAGCCCTGACTAAAGTATGTTCTCAATCACATGCTACAAGACGTAGAAGGTTTTAAAGTGAAGCTTCTGGGCTTGCTTAGCATAGCAGAGGCCTAGCATCCATTCCCCAAAACCTTGTATCTGTATTTGTTCTACTTACCAGAAAAGAAGAGAAGGAGAAAAAAGGGAAAAGGGAAATACATAGGGAGCAATGACCATGACCAAAGATGGTATTTCCACAAAGAGCCAGCATTCCCAGAGGCTGTGAAGTCATTAAAGTGTTTGAAGCCAATCACAGGAGACAAGGACTTTGTCTGAAAGACTTGAGTATCTCAGAAAAGAACTGACAAAAAGGGTGGCACAAAACAAAGACACTTCTGAAGAGCAAAGGTAACAATCACCAGAGTGAAGAGAAATCCTAAGAATGTGGAAAACACCTTTGTCAACTATGAATCAGACAGAGGACCAATGCATAGAATATATAAAGAACTGCAAAAACCAACCTTCCCAACACCCAGTTAGTAAGTAGTCTAAGGTGCTGAATAATTCTCAAAAGAAGAGACAGAAATGATTCAAATATTTGAAAAAGTGTGTAATACTTAGCCATCAGGGAAGCATAAAACTGCTTTGAGAGCCCATCTCACCCCAGTAAGACTGGCTATTTTCTTTTTTCTTTCTTCTTTCTTTCTTTCTTTCTTTCTTTTCTTCTTCTTCTTCTTTTTTTTTTTTTTTTTTTTTTTTTTGTTGTTGTTGTTGTTGCAGTTTTTTGCAACAGGGTTTTTCTGTGTAGCCTTGGCTGTCCTGAAACTCACTCTGTATACCAGGTTTGCCTTGAACTCACAAAAATCCACCTGCCTCTGCCTCCTGAGTGCTGGGATCAAAGGTGTATACCATGACCACTCAACTCAGAATTGCTATCATCAAGAAAACATCATCTTGGTGGACTTTTCCTTTGATGAGTATGAAGAGTCCTTCCCCATCTCCTTTGATTAGCTTTGGTTTGAAGTCTATTTTGTTAGATATTAGAATAGCTATATCAGTGTGATCCTTTTGTCCATTTGATTGGAAAATCTTTTTTGAATACCCTTATGTAGTGTCTATCTTTGACATTGAGGTGTGTTTCTTGTATGCAGCAGAAGGATGGATCTTGTTCTTGCATCCATTCTGTTAGCCTGTGTCATTTTACTGGAGAACTGAGTCCACTGATGTTAAGAGGTATTAATAACCAATGATTGTTAATTCCTGTTATTTTGGTGGTGGTGGTGGTGGTGGTGGTGGTGATAGTATGTGTGTGTGTGTGTGTGTGTGTGTGTGTGTGTGTGTGTGTGTGTTTCCCTTCTTTTGATTTTGTTGGTGTGAGATTATCTATTTCCTGTGTTTTTATGGCTATAGTTAACCTCCTTGGGCTGGAATTTTCTTTCTAATACCTTCTGTGGGGCTGGATTTGTGGATAGATACTGTTTAAATTCGATTAAATCATGGAAATATCTTACTTTCTCAGTATTGTAGTCTAGGCTGGCATCTATGGTCTTTTAAAATCTGCAAGACATCTGTCCAGGTCTTTCTGGTTTTTAGAGTCTCTGTTGAGAAGTCAGGTGCAATTCTCATAGTTACTTGGCCTTTTTCCCTTGCTGCTTTTAATATTCTGTCTTTTTTTCTGGATGTTTAGTGTTTTGATTATGTGGCAGGGCTTTGTTTTCTGGTTCAGACTACTTGGTATTCTACAAGCTTCTTGTCTCTTTATAGACAAGGTTAGGACTTTTTTTCTTCTATGATTTTATTAAAAAATATTTTTCTGGGCCTCTGAGCTATGATTATCTTCTTTTTCTTTTCCTATTATTCTTAGGTTTGGTCTTTTCAGAATGTCCCAGATTTCCTAGATATTTTGTGTCAGGAACTTTTTTTTACTTAATTTTTTTGATTGATGTATCAATTTCTTCTATTGTATCTTCTTCACCGAGAATCTCTCATCTATAGCTTGTATGCTTGTGTCTGTAGTTCCTGTTTACTTACCTATATTTTTCATCTCCAGGATTCTCTGAGTTTGTGGTTTTTTTCTTTTTTTTTTTTTTTCTTTTTTTGCTTTTGTTTCCCTTTCCTTCACCTGTTTGTTTTTCTGTGGCTTTTAAAAAGTGATTTATTCATTTACTAACATTGTTTAATAGTGCTTTCTTGGATTTCTTTAAGGGATTCATTCATTTCTTTTTTTAAAGACCTCTATCATCAGAGACCAAGGAGTCAAACAGGACTGGTTAAAAAAAGTCAATGAAATTATTCCTAATGATATTCTGCTATACTTGTAGACATAATTATCATCAGAAAGATGATCCAACAAATAATGGGATCCAACAAACAAAAGGGTTCCCTGTGGAAGCGGGGAAGAAAAGACTATAGAAGCCATAGGGGTCAAGGACACCACAAGAAAACCAACAGAATCAACTAAGCAAGGTTAAGAGGGGCTCACAGAAACTGAACTGACCACCAGAATGCATGAGTAGTTCTGACCTAGGTCCTCTGCATATATGCTTGGTGTTTCTGTGGAACTCCTAACAGTGGGAATGAGGGTTGCCTCTGATTTTTTTGCCTGCTTTTGGGACCTTTTTCCTCCTACAGGGTTGCCTCCTCCGGCCTTAATATGAGGGATGTGCCTAGTCTAATTGCAACTTGATATGCCAAGTTTGGTTGATATCCCTGGGAGGCCTGCCCTTTCCTGAATGGAAACTAAGGGGCAGTGAATCTGAGGGAGACAGAAAGTAGAGGGATGAGACTGGGAGCAAAGGAGGGATGGCAAACTGTGGTCAGGATGTAATATATGAGAAAAGAATAAAATGAGAAAAATAAAACAATTACTGGTAAGGATGTGGAGAGAGAAAAGCCTTATTCACTGCTGGTGGGAATGTGACCTCGTTCAGACAGTATAGAAATCACATGATTTTTTTTTAAAACAGATATATGATAGACCCAGATATATCACTCCTGGAGATATATATATATATATATATATATATATGCAAGGGAATCGAAATCAATCCACCACAGAGATATTAGCACATCGGTTATTCCTACACTCCTCCCAGTTGCCAGGAAATGAAACCATTCTAGATCTCCATCAACAGATGAATATACAGGGGAACTGTGAGTGTATGCAAGCTTGCTCATCACACACACACACACACACACACACACGGGTAAGGGGATGGTATATAGCTTGAAAAGGATCATGAGGACAGAAAGTCATCTTAAGGGAAGGAGGAAAGAGAGAGGGTAGTGGAATGCATGTGGTAAGAAGGCAAAGGGTCAGAATAGCCACACTAAACAGTTGTTTTGCTGACCGGGCGTAGTGTGAAACTGTCTTCTAAGTATTTGTGGTTATAACCGTACATTGGTGCTGCTCTCAGCTTCGTTCAGCAAAGCTTCTGTCTGTAGCAGGCAACAGCTAACGCACAGGCTCCTGACTCCTCAGGGTGCTCAGCGTGACTAGATGTGTTTGGCCCTGGCAGCATATTTGTATCATAGCCTTGCCCACCCTCAGGACTCAGGGAACACAGCAGAGGAGGGGAAAGGAAGAGTGTAAGAGGCAGAGGAGCAGAGGGAATGCTCTCGAGTGCTGTCATTTGGACGTGACATGGAATCTGCTCCCATGAGCTCCTACGGATGTACGTAAGCTGGGACCTGTGAACACTCCATGCTGGATGGGGGTCATCAGACTCCACCATTCCTGAGGAACTACTACTAGAAGAGAAAGGCTCGCTTCTTCGTGATGTAGCCGTTAAGAACTTGTCCAAACTCCAGCCACAGTCACACATGGAGGCAAAACACTTGTATGTGTTCTTCAATGAATAAAATAAAGATTTTTGCTGGGTATGGTGGTGCACACTTTTAATCCCAGCATTTGAGAAGCAGAGGTGGGTAAACCTTTGTGGCTTGAAAGCCATACTGGTTGACACAGAGAGCTCTGGGCCAGCCAGAGCTACTTAGTGAGACCACATAGATGATATCTAAGCGATTATGTTAAGAAGGATTTAGTTGTCAGGATTTACAGCCTAAACTGGCCTAGTGGGCTTTTTGTTTTCTTTTGTTTCTAAATAATCTATTGGCTTTTGTAATAAAGAGCCTAAAGATGCTCTCAAAGGCTCTGTTCAGAAAAGAGCTCAGTTGTTCATCTGGTTATCTGCTGTTCTGTGAGCCATCTTCATTGCCAGTTCTGCACGGATGCATGATATAGCCCTGGTCCAGCCAAACACATCTCGATGCTTTAAGTAGAGATTTGAGGGCAAACCCCTGCAACCCCACACAAGGGAGCCTAACGGGCTGGCACTTCTTTCCTGAGTTACATGGCTATCCTTGAAGCAATCCCTGCCTCTACTGGGAAGTGAGGTGTGGTGCCATCAGCTCCATAGACACCACAGAGACTGAAAGTAGAGTGAGGGTGGTTATGCCTAAACAGAGAAGGCTGTTCCTGGAAACAAGGTAAAAGGATAAGGGACTGGCCAAGAAGTCACACTCATTCACCTCAAGGACCTCAGTTCCGGTCCCTTGCAACTCTGTAAGGTCGCCGTGGCCAAGTGCTGGAGAGACACCAATTCTTGAGACTCCCTCCAGACAGAATAGCCTTAGAGATGAGGAGAAGGCATCCTGTTTCTATGTATGAAGACTACATTCACACTCTGCAGCAGCCCTGGTGGGAGAGGTTGACCTTCGAGACAAACCACATCAGAGCGTTTCTTTACCGTGAGCTCTCCACAGTGCAGCCTGGCCGTACCACCCTGTGGCCTCCATCGGCTGCTGCCCTCTGTACTCAGCATGTCTGTGTCTCACTGTGACTCTCGCTGTCTCCAAACCTTCTCTGAATCTCTCTAGGCATCACCCCCCGCCCCCCCAAACCCCATCCTGGCCTCCCCACCCGTCTCTGTCTCTCTCTGTCTTCCTCCCTCCCCACTCCCCTCTCTCTGTGGGTTCTTCTCTAAGCATGCCCTTGTCGTCTGTCTGCCAGGGTTAGTCTTCAAGCTTCAAGCGCGCGCACACGCACACGCACACACACACACACACATACACACACATACACACATGCACACAAACAAACTCCTACATGAGACAAGCCAACTGGCCTGTGACCTGGCACTGGACTTCTCCACCACAGCAAAAGTTGGATTCTGTTGAAGACTTTTCTTAACCAGATAGTTAACCCCTGGATCTGTCTGTGGTTCACATACCTGTAATCCTGTGACTGACACAGCCTCAGTGCCTCAGGCTGACAACCTATGAGGACAGTGACACCTAGGTACATGGCCTCTTGTGCCTCAGTGATTCTCACCCGGACAGCACAGCCCCATTTTCTTTCCTGTAGTCACTTTCTGCTCCTACTCATTTACAGTTGGTCTCAGCTCTAATGCTCAACACATGGAATGCCAATGCTGAATTCTCTTGAGCACCTGTCTGTAATTCCCCAATCAACAAAAGGCATTGGTGAGACACCATTGTCTTCATGATCCAAGATGGATACATGGTCTTCTTGCAGTCATGAGCATGCCTTTTAACCACCAAATATAAGTAGTAAAAGGTTAAGAGGTCGTAATGCTTCATTGACTGTTAATGTGGACAAGCCAACTAGTTTCTACAAGCAGTAGTCTTTGTGTTGGTCCGGCGTGGGTCCCGGTGCTTTCTATGTGCTGAATAAATACATCCACTCATCTGAGGACACTGAGGCCCGGCTTCTGTTATGCACTAGAAGTTACTGAATTGCTTAGAAAACTCAGAAGTCTGGTGTCTTAGTTCTGATAGAAAGATAACTGTGTTCATTTAAAAATCCTACTGTGGGGCTGGAGAGATGGCTCAGAGGTTAAGATTACTGCATGCTCTTCCAAAGGTCCTGAGTTCAATTCCCAGCAATCACAGCCATCTATAATGAGATCTGGTGCCCTCTTCAGGTGTGCAGGTGTACATGCAGGCAGAACACTGTATACATAATTAATAAGTAAATAAATCTTTTTTAAAGAAATCCTACTGTGCATCCCACTGCAGTGGAAAGGCAAGTCTGATGACCACCGGGCTTGGAAAAATCCATTAGTTATGTGATTATTTTACACTTAACAGCCAGCAGCTCCTGCTCAAGGACACAAAATTGAAACTTGGCCCATAGTTCACAAGAATTAATTTCTTCAACTTCCAAATATTTCCTCTTCTTGTAAGCCCATTTAAAATGAAGCAAAAGGCTCGTAAAATGTTCTGTATTTGTAAATAAGCAAATGTTGAACATTTCATTCAGAGGTATCCACTGAAAATTTTTCCTCACAGAGTAAGTATGGCTTATCCAAAACCATGATAGAAGAAATGCAACCAAACACATAGCCAGAAGATAATTCCATGAAATGTTCTTAATGTGTATTCCTGTGACGGAACACCAAGTGAAGAATTTTCTATGGTATCATTTTGATGCTCAAAAATGTGTGGGGTTTAGAGCCTTTTGGTGAGCGTGTGTGTGTGTGTGTGTGTGTGTGTGTGTGTGTGTGTGTGTGAAATCTGATACAGAACTGACCTAAACCAGAAGGTTTTTAAAAGCAACCCCTACCTTCAGGAGGCACACCACAAGAAAAACACTATAGAGAAGAGAAAAACAAACAAACAAACAAACAAAATAAAAGCTTCCTTCCCTTAGAAGTTGAAGTCTAAAATCATACACCCTGCCAAGTTAATTTTCTGCTGATTGTCAGCCCTCTTGTTGCCTATAATGACAAGCCTGAGAAGAGGAAGGGCAGCTCACAACAGGAAGCTTGCAGTGTTGTGGGAGGCTTATTGAAAAATGTCGCTGCTCAGGAAAGCATTTGATGGTCAACACTGAAAACACACACACACACACACACACACACACACACACACAGTTGGAGGGAGGAAGGAAGGACGGGAAGGAAGGGAGGAAGGAAGGAAGAGAGAGAGAAAGAGAGTGCTCTGGTACATAGTGCTGTGTTTTCCTGACTTTGAAGCATTTAATTTCAAAAGCACTGAGGTATTCTTATGCATAGTAAAATAGTAAACTCCCAATATATCTAAGAGCTTTGCCGAATTCCTATTAAACATTGTTATAATGTCTTAATTTAGCACAAGGATCCAATTTATTTCCGCAGCTTTACTGAGATATAATTGATAAATAAATTGGTGTATTCTTTTTTTTTTTAATTGGCGTATTCTTAAGGTATAGACCACAATGTTCGGCTATACTTACACTGTGTTATAATTGGTCCTGTTAAGCTAACTAACATATTCATCACCTCATAGAGTTAGGATTTTTTTTCTTTTGGAGTGAACATATTTAAAATCTGCTCTCAGGCAATCTTGAGAGCATATACCGTGCAAATGAGTTCAACCCTCTTGCTGTACACTGAATGCTGAGTGACTCACCCTGCATCATTGAAACTTTGCAGTCTTCAGCAATCACCCTCCTCCTAATGATCAACCCCCAGCCACCGGCAACCACCATTGTACTCTGTTTCTGGAACTCTAATTTTAAATCTAAAGTCAGAGAGGAGTAGAGATGTTTTATGTGTACATTTATGAAATTCTAATTTAACTGTCGGCGCTCTTGAGATGCTCTAGAAAAGGGATGTGTCTGCTTGTCTCTACTCCCCACTCTTCATCGGTTGTTCTCAGTTTAGAGGTGAGGTGTAAGCACCAAAGAAGACACATAGAAGAAGATCCAACTCAAGAGCCTCCCTCCACAAGTGTCAGGTTGAAAGTTTGTCCTGCAAGACGTTGCTGGGACATTGGTGGGTGGTGTCTCGGGTCTGGCTCCTGCATCATGACTTCCATTTATCACATACTGTACTTCCCCGGGCTTGTTTTGCCAGACCACATCATTGAAATGCTCTGCAAAATAACTGAAGGTGCATCCAAGCATGATGGCCAGTCTGTTGAGAAAGATGCAAAGCCAGGAGGCCAGAGTTCGAGGCTTGGGTTTGGTCCTTGCCTTCTATACAAAATAAAGAAAGCACATAAGCTCTTTGAGGCTCAGTTTCCTCATCATGAAATGAGAGGTCCTATATTAATCTATTTTCATTGTCATAACAAAATACCTAAGGCTAAGTGTGTTGTAAAGAAAGAAAGATATGTAGCTCTTAACTGTAAAAGCTGAAAGTTCAAGACTGAGCAATCCCATTGTTTGAACTCTGATAAAGTTCTCCCTGTCACAGTATGAAAGAGACACTGGGAGAAAAACATGGGCTGGGCAGTGGTGGCACACGCATTTAATCCTAGCACTTGGGAGGCAGAGGCAGGCAGATCTCTGTGAGTTCAAACCCAGTCTGGTCTACAAAGCAAGTCCAGGATAGGCAAGGCTATACAGAAAAACCCTGTCTTGAAAAAAAAAACCCTTTAAAAAGCAAACAAACAAAAATGAAAGACAGCTTTAGCCGGGCATGGTGGCGCACACCTGTAATTCCAGCACTCAGAGGCAGAGACAGGCAGATTTCTGAGTTCGAGGCCAGCTTGGTTTACAAAACAAGTTCAAGACAGCCAGGGCTGTTACACAGAGAAACCCTGTCTCGAAAAACCAAAAAAACAAAACAGAAAAAGAAAAAAAGAAAAGAAAAAGAAAAACAGCGAGCTTTGTGAAGAAGTGGACCAACACTTTGAACGGTCTTACTTTAAACAATACAATTTAAAAAGGGCAGCGGAGATGGTTCAGAAGATAAGTACTTGTTGTAAGTACTAATTTCATGATTTAAAAAAATGAGGAAAATGAAAGTATTTGCTTTAATGCAGTGGTTCTCAACCTATGGGTGAGGGGGGTCAAGCCAACCTTTCACAAGCATTGCCTAACACCATTGGAAAACAGAGATCTTTACATTATGATTCATAACTAGCAAAATTACAGTTATGAAGTAGCAGTGAAAATTATTTTATGGTCTGGAGGGGGGAGGGGGAGTCACCACAACATGAGGAACTGTATTAAAGGGCTGCAATGTTAGGAAGGTTGAAAAACCACTGCTCTCATGCAATAAAATAACAGGGACTTCCTCCTCCTCCCAACCTCACACTCTCTGGCTCATTGCCACCTTATTCTGAAACAGTTCAGACAGATGTGTATAGTTTCTGAAAAGAATGTCCAGATTTCTGAGTAACTTGGCTCTGGTTTGGAGAGTAAGGGGCAGTGTTCTTCTTAATTAGGGTTCCTAGTGTTGTGATAAAATGCCATTGCCAGAAGCAATTGCTATAGGAAAGGGTTTGTTTTATCTTTAGCTTATACGCCACCATCCGGGATTGTCAGGCAGGGACCTGGAAGCAGGAGCTCATGCAGGCAATGGAAGAATGCTGCTTACTGACTCTCCAAGGCTTGCTTGGCCTGCTTTCTTAGACACCCAGGACCACCAGCCCAGGGGTGGTACCATCCACAGTGAAGTGGACTACCCCACAACAACTGTTAAGCAAGAAAATGCCCCAAAGACCAATCTGGTGGGGGCATTTTCTCATCTGGGGCTTCCTCTTGCCCAATGAGACTAGATGTGTCAAATTGACATAAAGCCAGATATCACAGTGTTCTTCCTTCCTGCTTTCTTGTTTTTTCCCATTCAGTTATTTATTAAGTCACTTTCCACCCTGATTCCGGCCCCCTCCCTCCTCTCCTCCCAGTCCTACACTCATACCTCCCTCTCCTTCTTCTCAGAGAAAAGGAGGCCCCCAAGGGATATCAAGCCACTCTGGTGCCTCGGGACTAAGCTCATCCTCTTCCAATGGGGCCTGACAAGATAGCCCAGCTAGAGGAAAGAGATGCAGTGGCAGGCAACAGAGGCAGAGGCAGCCCCTACTCTTGTTGTTGGGGAGGCCCACATGTTGACCCTACTCTACATCTGCTACATATGTGGCGGGTGGGGGTGGGGGGTCCAGGCCCAGGCTAAGCATGCTCTTTGGTTAGTTGTTTAGTCTCTGTGAACCCCCATGGGCCCAAGTTAGTTGACTCTGTAGGTCTTCTTGTGGAGTCCTTAGCCCCTTCTAGCTCCCTCTATCCTTAGTCTCACTCTTCCACAGAGCTCCCTGAAGACAGCCTATTGTTTGGCTGTGGGTCTCTGCATCTGTTTCCATCACCTGTTGGATGAAGCCTCTCAGAAGTCAATTATATGCTAGGCTCCTGTCTTCAAGCATAGCACAATGTCATTAATGGTGACAAGGGCTGGCTCTCTTCCATGGGGTGGGTCTCAAGTTGGGCCAGTCATTGGTCTGCCATTCTCTCTCTCTCTCTGTTTCATCTTTATCCATGCACTTACATTTCTTGTAGGTAAGTCCCATTTTGGGTCAAAGGCTTTATGAGTGGGTTGGTGTCCCCCTCCCTCCACTGAGAGTCCCACCTGGCTACAGGAGGTGGTGACTTCAGGCTCCTTTACACACACACACACACACACACACACACACACACACACACACACACACACACATTCTTTCTCTCTCTCTCTCTCTCTCTCTCTCTCTCTCTCTCTCTCTCTCACACACACACACACACACACACACACACACACACACACACACACACTGCTTGGAGTCTCAGCTAGGGCCCTCCCTCCCTCTCCGGGTCCTGGGTGCCTGCACTCCTGATCCCCACCCCCATTACTCTCTCCTTCCCATCTCCCACCCAGTTCCCTCCCTCCATCTATTTCAGATAACTGTCTTATTTCCTCTTCTGAATGAGATTAAAGCATCTTCCCTTGGTCCCTCTTTGGCTTTTTGGGTTCTGTGGATTGTATCATGGTTATCCTGTACTTTATGGCTAATATCCACTTATAAGGGAGTACATACCATATGTATCTTTCTGGGTCTGGGTTACCTCGCTCAGGATGATCTTTTCTAGTTCCATCCATTTACCTGCAAATAGCATGATGCCTTTGATTTTTAATAGCTGGGTAACATTCCATTGTGCAAATAAATGCTCTACAATTTCTTTGGGAGAGATGGTTCAGCCATTAAAGGCTCACAATCTCCCTGCTTTTTCATGAAGAATTAAGGAAGGTCAGGGAACCATGGCTGAGTTCCCAGCACATAGCAAGGTGCTCTCGGGGTAGAAGTTCTTATGCCTGCTAACGTGGAAATATGTGACAGTCAGAAATAAGAAATATATTGGAGATCACACAGTAAATAGTTAGATGGCATAGGTTTCTGCACAATCAGCAGTACCCAGTGCTGTAGCTTTTCCCTTGGTGTAATAGGACAACTATCAAGCTGACTTCAAAATAAATACACCAATGCAAAGTATTCCCTTCTAAAAGACAACAGTGGCTAAAAATGCCCTAAGCATCAAAGCCTTGCTGATATTTGAAAATGAGAAAGATTTTTCAGTAGACCTCCATGGGCCAGACTGTGACATTCCAGTGGCATCCCTGGGAAGACAAAGTAGCACCATTTCTCACACCATGAGTAGAGGGACACAAGAAGTGTTTCATTAGAAAGTAACCACACAACTACTCTTGGCTGAAAGCATATAGGAACAAGTTGTGCCGTGCGCTTCAAGCAACTTATTGCCAATAGCTGGTGTTAACAAATGATTACTCGACTAAGATGGAGTGCCCATTCTAGTCCTGTCCTACTCTGTATACGTTTCACATATTACACAATACAGAGATTTCTGGTTTGGCTCTTTTTAATTTTCCCCACTGTAATTTTAAAAATCACACTCAGTGAAATAACCAGCAGAAAGTGTTTTAGCAATTATACACATCTGGGTATCACACAGTGCGTTAGCATATTCACAATGAGGGGCTGCAGAGGTGGCTCAATGGTTAGTGATTGCTGCCCTCACAGAGGACCCAGGTCTGGTTCACAGCTCGCACATGGTGCGCCACAACCACCTGCAAATCCAGCTCCAGGGGATCAGTGCCCTCATCTGTCCTCATAGCGCTCAAGCATACAGTCTGGGCCACATGTCACATTGTTATTTTTTAAGATAGGCATGTTGAATACAAATTCGTGCAATACCAGAAGCTCTATCCTGTGAGTCCTAAAATATCCTTTGTGCCTCACCCTAGACCATTTCTTCCTATTCCAACCCCATTGGTATACCCGACTCCTGATATTTTTTTCCTGTGACACATTTTTACTCGGCACAGACCTCATAAATATAGAATCATACAGAATTACTCTTCTCTGTCTGAATTCTCTCGTTCACTATGAGACTAGTGAGTTCTTTTCTTGTGTTATATGCATTAGGACTCTTGATTCTCTTATTTTGGTGTTGAATTCTTACAAGTAGACATACTCATGTGTTGATTAATTCTCTTCTAATGAGCAATCAACCTATTTCTATATATTCAGACCAAGGATGATAAGGGGGAAATTGTGTGTGTGTGTGTGTGTGTGTGTGTGTGTGTGTGTGTGCGCGCGCGCGCACGCACGCGCACGCACATGTGTCTTAGGAATTGGACTATGGGCCTCAAGCTTCTGAAACATGCCATATTCCCATCTGGATAAAGTTTTGAAGTGTACTTTTCCTCCTGGAGTATTCAGCATGAATAACACTGCTACGAGGATTTATGTACAAGTCTATTCTGTGTCCAGGGTTCATTTCGTGTTGTGCTAAGGATTGGAATTGGGGACTTGTGCATGCTACTTTACCACTGTTCTAGAACTCCAGCACTGAGCTACATCCCCAGCCCCAAATATTTTCATTTCTTCTGTGTAAATCCCTAGGAGTATGTTCGCTGGGCCATAGTGTAAGTGCGTGTTTATGACCAGTTCCCAAAGGCATCACACCATTTTCTGTTCACACCAGAGTAGTTTGTTTTCATTGTTTTGTGCTCTTCCTCATATTTAGTGCTATTCAAGAATGTAGGGACTTCAGTTTGCCTCTACTTGATGACTAATGGTATTAGCACTTTTTCAACGTGCTCATCTGCATAGATTCCTTTGTGCAGTGCTTGTTCATTTGTGTGTGTGACATACATGTGCATGTGTGTGAAAGGGTGCACTCATCCATGCATACACACATGAAGGCAAGAGGTCAACACTGAACATCTTCTAAACACTCTCTGTCTTACTTTTGATGTCAGGGTCCCTCCATGTGCCTCGAGACCAATGATTGTCTGGCCAGGGATCCTCTTGCCTTTTTTTTTTTTTAGCACCAGTATCACAGGCATGTGCTACCACATCCAGCTTTTTTTTTTTTTTTTTTGGATTCAGGGGATCTGATCTCAGCTAGCTGAGATGGGAGGATCTTGAATTCAAGTCCTGCCTGGACTACAGAACAAAACCTCATCTCAAAAGACAGGGGAAGGGAGCTCATATAGCATTACCTATGTTGTTATTGATTTTCATTTACCAACTGGTCAAAAATATCTTTCCCTATTAATAAGTGTTCTTACATACCTTCGTGTTTTAACACAATAGCTTGAACTGGAAAAAAAAATGAATTACATTCACCTAGTGAGTAGACAAACAAAATGCAGTGCCTATCTGTACAATGGATATAACCCAGCAATAAAAGGACCAGGAATGAAGGTATCATCCATACAAACTTCCCTCAAAATCCTGCTGACTGACAGAAGCTTGACACCTCTGAGAGCAGCGCCTAACCCTGTAATGCAAACATTGAGAGACAGCATCCTTACCTTCATTCTAATTTATGGGGAGTGCTCTGACCTTGCAACATTAGCTACATTAGCTACACACAGGCAAGTGGACGAGGTTTCCTTTAGTCTGGTGGGGAGGGAAGAGATAGAGATAGAGAGAGAGAGAGAGAGAGAGAGAGAGAGAGAGAGAGAGAGAGACTGCTGTTGTTGTCTTCTTCATTTAAGCTGATCAGATTTTGACAGATGTTTCTTTTTTGTATCTGTTAAGACAATCATATGGTTCGTGTTCCTCTCCTTAATCACCTCGATTCATAGTTAAAGTCCTGCTAATGTAGCCATCCTGTAATAAACCCTTCTATATTTGTAGTAGGTTGTTCTTTTTCTGTGTGCTGAATACAGCTTAGGTAGCAATTCCAGACATCTGCATCTAAGTTACTGACAGTGTAAAGCAGTAATAATTTTTTAATAAAGTGCTTCTGTGGTTTTGATATAACTAGAATCCTGACCTCATAAAATGAGCTCTTAAATGTTATCCCGTGGCCTTCTCTTATAAAAAGTTTGTGTAATGTTGACATTATTTTCCCCTTCATCTTTAAATTCACTGGTGAAGTTATGTTTTGTGTTCAGCTTACCAGTCTGTTTCCCCTGTGGAAATCATAGTCTCCCTATTGTCTACTGTCACCAAATGACCATTTCATATGCACACTGCATGGTATTGAGGCTGCTTATAAAGCAGGTTGCCCTGTGTTGTAGCCTGTAGAGATTAGCAAGATGTCTCTGGTGAAAACCATGTTTATATTAATGCTACTTATTATTGGGATAGTTTTAGATTAAACAGATTCATTATTACCCCAGGATTCAACTCTAATAGGTTGTGTTTATTGCATTTCTGTTGAGTCTAACATCTCAAATTAAATATATAATTAGCATAATACATTAGTCACAAAAACTAGTACAAAGAAAATAAGTCTTAAGCCAGGTGTGGTAGCACACATCTGTAATTCCAGCCCTGAGGAGGTAGGAGGAGGGCCACAAGTTCAAGACCAGCCTGGATACAGAGTGAAATTCTCTCTCAAAAATCAAAACAACTAATAAATTAAAAGCAAGAGGGTTATACCCATCACTTGGATTTAATCATTAATGATGCTTTTTATTCTTTGATTCTAATATGCTTTCTTCTATGAATGAAAAGCAGTACAGGTAAGAGTAGCATTGTGTTGCATAATTTCAATCCCTTTCAAGAATATTTTGCATTAAATAAAATTTTGAAAGCCATTATTTAGATATTTATATGACCCAGAAGGGCCATCATTTCAATACATAAAATCTCCCTACCCGCACTCACAAAGATGTGTGTTTAATTGTAGTATCATGGCAGAAACATTTCCCAGGGCCCGTACAAGAGATTTTTTTTAAAGAATCATTTTATAAAATGACTCCTCATATTCAACATAAATGGGGCTTCTATTCGCCTTAGGGCTACCCACATGGGCGCCCTGATGAAAACATAGTCATTTGCTTAGCAGGGTTCCTCTGACTTTACTTCCCTAGGCAAACAATGAAGTATAGTTTGTCCACTTCCTCTTTGGAAATTAAGCTCTAATTTAAACAAATGACAACATAAAATTAAAAGGCACTCAGCAGTGTGGTTCCTGCCTTTTCACTTAGAGTAAACAGAATGGCCTTTGCTCACTTAAAGTGCCTGTCACCCCACCTTTGGACCACCTGAGTGTTGTGGGGTTGGGGTTACCATGGTGTAGCACTGTGAACTTTGACATGGGAGTAAATAAAAAAAGAAGAGCATTGCAGATGGTTATGTTGACACTGTGGTTAAGGAGAACATTGCATTCTTTGAAAATATCTGAAGGGATATCACCATGTAGAGGAATCGTTGCCTGAACAGCTAATGCAGGAAAAACAATATGTTAAAGTCCGCACTGATGTCACTGGTGAATACTATGACTGCTGTGGATGTTTTTTTGGTCTTCTGGTGTTATTTGTCCCCAGTCAGAAAAAAAAAATCACTGCAACAATTTGCCTCAACAAATTTATTAATCTCTCTCATCCACTTTGGGGTCAAAGGTGGGTTGACAGTTTACTTTACTTAGTGGGCTGCAAAAATTACAGTCCCTTAAAAACCATCAAATATGACAAAAAGTAAAATAATGAAATAAAATGCTCAGACTAGGTCCCTAGATATTTGAGTTTTCACTGAGAATTGGTTTGTGTCACACCAATAGAGTGAGATTTTTGTTTTGTTTCAAAGTGAGCTGACTAGATATCCCTTAGATGGTCTCTCCCAGTTACGCCTCCCGTGCTAAGTGGCTCTCTTCTGAAAGATCCTTATGCCCTCAATCCAGCACTTTGTTCCTGTCCCTAACTAGACTTTGAATTTCCTGGACTCTCAATCACACCTGGACACACTTGTATGTACTTAGCCTGCCCAGATCCCAAGGACTCCAGCTCCAGGCTACTTCTGAATAGATCTGAAAGTGACTACTCACAATTTCCTTTCTGTTGTTTGTTGTGGTGTTTGGATAATTGTTTTGGTTGTGTTTACCTGGAGTTGTGTCCTTTAGGCTCTTGGTTTTCGACTCTTTGACCAGACCTCCATCTGGGGTTGACAATACCACTCTTGAAAAGCTTTAAAACCCTTAAAAATTGCTGAGCATGGTGGTGCATGCCTTTAATCCCAGCCCTGGGGAGGCAGAGGCAGGAGAATCTCTGTGAGTTTGAGGCCAGCCTGGTTTACAAAGCGAGTCCAGGACAGCCAAGGCTACACAGATAAATCCTGTCTCGGGAAAAAAAGAAAAAACAATACCAACAACAAAGTTAACAAAAACCCTTTAAAATTGCAATCAAGGGCTTGGATCAGTAGTAACACTTGCCTAGCATAAAAAAAGGTCCTGAGTTCTATTCCAGCACCACAACAATGAAAAGGTAAATTTTATTTATTTGATTATTTATTTATTTAAAATAAAGTTAATTTATAATCTGATATTAATAGCTAAACATGAAGGTTTTTGTTTGTATTTGTATTTGTTTTATGAGAGCGAGAGCTGCTATGCAACCCACACTGACCTCAAAACTGCAGTCCTCTTGTTTGAGCATCCTGGGCACTATAATACACATTCCTGCTTAATTTGTATCCATTACATAAGGATGGGATCTAATCTTACTCTTTTGCTTGTGTACATCCACTTTCGAAGCACTGTGGTCTTGACTACCTGCCTTAGTTCCTTTTCTATTGCTGTGATCAAATGTCATGATCAAAGCAACCTACAAATCAAAAGAGTTTAGTTGGTACTCACAGTTTCAGAGGGTTCATCATGGTGGGAATCTTGGCAGGAAGTGCTGGAGCAATAGCTGAGAGCTCACATCTTAAGACATAAACACAAGGCAGGGGGAGGGGCCAGGGGACTGGTTTGAGTCTTTTGAGACCTCAAAGCTCACCCCTAAGTGACATAATACACCATTGAAGCCACACCTTCTAATCCTTCCCAAACAGTTCCACTAAGTGCTGATTCAAATACATGAGCCGATGAGGACTGTTCTCGATCAAGTCTCACAGTACTTTTGTCAAAGATGACTTGACTCGTTACATGTGAGGGCTAACCTCTAGACTCTCTCCAGTTCCACTATCCTGCATGCCTTTATGTTCATCCTGTTGCATACACTATGTTATCATTTCATGTAATTGTTTTGAACAATAAGTGACGTTAAATACGTTTTTCAGTATATTGTATAATCTTTCTGGCCTACATAGTGAATTCAAGGCCTGCTTGAGTAATTTGGTGAAGCCCTGTCTCAAAAGTGTTTTCATGGAGACAGGGAGGTAGCTGAATGATGGAGTCCTTGCCTAGCATGTAACAGGCCCTGTCTTCAATCCTCTGCACTGAAAATAGAATCATTTGCTCATATCTTTATGTTTTGAATTCAGAACTCTCGTGAGAATTTTTGTTTCTTCAAAAAAGAAACACAGAAATAGTATGGAAATCACACACACACACCACGAGCCTGCACACAGCTATGCAGGTTTCAAGAATCTCGGGTTCTTTCCCTGCAATCTTACAATCCCCAAAACCCTTAAAAACGTGACTGTTGTGGCCAAGCATGGCGGGGGGGGGGGGGGGGGGGCATGGGGGCATCTTTAATTGTATCGGTTGGTAGACAGAGATGGGAGGGTCTCTGTGAGTTTAAGGTCAGGCTGATCTGCATGGCGAGTTCCAGGCCAGCATGAGCTGTGTGGTGAAATAATTTCACATAAAATTATGTCACTTTTCTCTAAGCTCAAAATATAAACTTTCTATTTTAATAGCTTCTTTATTAATTATTTTAGCTTCTATACTAAATAATGGGCTTCAGAGTGACATTTTTACACATACATATAATTATACTTCACTCATATTCCCCTCATTACCTTTACCCCTCTTGTTAGTTTCATATAAGTAATTAATTAGTTGTTCATTTATTGACTTTAAGACATCTCATTATGTAGCTCATATTAGCAGAGAATGCATGCTAAAGTCCATGCTGGCCTTGAACTCAAAATCCTCCTGTCTCTGCCTCCTTTGTGCTGGTATTGCAGGCATGTATCATCCTGCCTGGGCAATTTTTTAAATATATCAATGGAAACATAATTTTTCTTTTCACCGCTGGAATGTCATATTTCTGATTCGTTAGTAGACAGGCAAACTCATTTGGAGGCCATATTCTATTCTGTTGCACCGGCTCATTTGATTTTTTTTTTTTTTTTTTTTTTTTTGGTCAAAATTAAAACTGTAAAACTTGAAGCAAGTCAAGAAGCATCTTGGTTTTTCTCATCAACCTGCTCTTTGAACTCAGAATGATGTCTTCAAATTAAATAAACAAAATTAATAAGATGACATTCCACTGGGATTTCCTGACTATGTAATTAGTTGAGAAAGGTTTTCTCATTGTTTTCTCATCAAGGAGCAGTCTATGTTCTCTCGGTGATTTCAGTTTTCCTGTGCAATTGTTAATGAAGTTTTGATCTCATTGGCCCTCTACATTCATGATAACTTATTCTTTTTTCTGCTTCTCTCACAGGCAGGTGTTCCCATTACCACATTTTAAAAAAATCAATAACTATTCTTAAATTGGAAAATAAAGCAAAACACTGGGTATTTCTCAATTTTACTTAACTTAGGGGAGATTATTTACTGCTCCAGTATAGTTATTTAGAATTTGCCAATGACAACATCTTCTGGCTGGGTATAGTGATGCATTCCTATTGTCCCAGAACTTGGCAGGTGGACACAGATGACCCAAAAGTTCAAGAGCAGCCTGAGCTACAGAGCAAGTGAAGGTCCAGCCTAGGCTACATGAGACATTGTTTCAGGAAAAAAATAAATCTCGTAAGAAAATCTTCAAATTTTCATTTCATTATCAATTTAATAACATCAGAAAATTTACAATTAAATTTTTTTCTTAAGTTTTTTTCTTCTTTAACATCAGTTTTCTGAGATGTAAGCCCTTTGATATGTTTAGCATATGTAGGGCCAAGGGTTCAGTCCTGAGTGCCACCAAAAAAGGAGAGAGAGAGATTTCTTTCCAACATGAATTTGGCAGGGTAGCTAAGTAGGATTCTCCCATTACTAACCATAAGATCTCCTTTCCAGAAAGTTATGTTGTCATAATGTATTTGATAATTATTACTAATTTCTAATTGTAAAGCAGCAGCATACATATATCGCTTTGTAAAAAATAATTATTATAAACAACCTCGAAATCCCTGCTTTCTTCTCAGTCCTGTTCTGTCTTCTCCAAATCTGTCACGTCAACCAATTTTCCAAGTATCCAGGGCATTTGCTCTCAGATAGGACAGAGATGCTCAAATTTAGTTCCACTCTGCATTTCCCAATGCAGATATGTAAGTGTAAGTGTGTGCCTGCATGTGTAAGTATGTATGCATGTATTTACATATATATGTGTGTATGTATGTATGTGTGTGTATATACATATGTATGTAAATATGTATGTATATAGCACCAAACTTAGTTTTGTGTCATTGATTTGTTTCCTACTCTACCAGGAAGATGAGCACTCATTGGTAGCCTCACTGCCTTTCCCGGCTATAGTCTGCTCAGCAGCATGACTACTGTAGTTTACAAGTGCTCCCCATCGGGGATATTTAGGTTTCCAGATTTTTACACTCACACACAACATGGCAGCTGCCATTTACACCCTTGCCTCTAGAATGGATAAAACAGAAATTCTGATTTTTTTTCCTTTATTGCCTAGGGATTTTCATTAAGTTTTGTACTCTTAAACTGTAAAATAAGGTTGCACGTGAACACACACACACACACACACACACACACACACGGCAGAGTTTACCCTCAGACTTGAACTGGTTAACTTGCAGACTTGGGTGTTGTTTTCTTTACTGGGCAGGGTGATTCCTGGAAACATCATGCGAGCGAGGCTAGCGAGCTGCTGGTGTTTGTTTTCCGGCCTGCACCGTTTGGCTTGGAACATTTGTGAAGTCGCTCAGCTCCTACTGAGATAAATGAGTGACTGTTTCTGGGTACAGGTTGGTTGGTGGTTTTTAAAACCTGGCCATAAGCCCGTGTGTTTTGGAGGCTTGGTTCTGTGCCCTTGGTCAAAATGGACAAGGGAGCCTTATGTAAGGAGCCATTCATTACGCTTCTCGAATGGTCCATGGGAGAGGAGCCATCTCACTCCAACCCACTGGTTATTACCATAAAGCCTGGATATGATGCGAAGTTAGTGAGAAACACTAGGCCTACTCACTCTGCATAGTTGAAATTCTGCTAGCCAATGCCCCAGTGGTGTGGTTGCCCTGGAGAGCCCCTCCCCCACTGCCTAGAGAAGCTTTCCTTTGCTCATTTCTTTAAAAATAATTTGTTATGTGTATGTTTTGTTTGCATGTGTGTTTGTGCATTATGTCCACGCCTGGTGCCCCCAGAGGCCAGAATAGGGTGCTGGACTCCCTGGACTGAAGTTATAGATGGTTGGGAGCCATGAGGGGGTACTGGGAATCGAACCCAGGTCCTCTAGAAGAGCAACCAGTGCTCTTAACCACTGAGTCACCACGTCCTTTTACTCATTTTTTAACCCAGTGTCTCATATGTTTGTTGCATGCCAACCACTCTAGACAAAGTATAGAGTAACCTACAGAGAGGACGGTGGTGGAAAAGGGATTCGAAACATCCTGGAAGCCAGGTGTGGTAGCTAATGCCTGAAATTCCAGCCTAAACAAGCCTAAGGCAGAGAGGATTGCAATGAGATTGAAGCCAGCCGGGGCAATATGGAGGACATTTCAGACCAGCCTGGGCTAACATACAGAGGGAGACTCTCCTTCAATGTTTTTGATTAGTCAAGGCTAACTAAACTAAACTTTAAACTCACCATCGTTTGAGATCAGAGAGTTCTAGGTTTGAGTTCCAAGCTGAATTGCCCCAGGTGGTTGGTTACTGGTTCTAGACTTGATTTTCTAACTCCAGAACGGCACCGTTGTACACATGTCTGAAAATGAATTCCCAAAGTACCAACGATATCAGATGTGGCCTTTCAAGGGATGATTACATCGTGAAGAGTCTGTCCTCACAGTGGATAAATCACACTCGCCAGTGAGGCCGGTGAGTGGGTTAGTGATCACAGGAGTGGATGAGAGAATGAGAGAATGGATTCAGTTCTCTCTCTCTCTTCCTCTCCCTCTCTCTCTCTTTCCCTTGCTATGTCCCCTAGGTACTTCCCAGCCTCCAAAATAGTAAATTAATCTCTGTTTTTATTATAAAATCTCAACTCTTAGGTATTCTATTATGGTAATATACAAATAGTCTAAGAAAAGTAGAGTGTGCTGGTGCACACTTGTAATGCCAGCATTTGGGCAGCAGACCTAGGAAGGTCCCTTTGCCTCTTTATTCACTGCGGAGCTTCAGTGTTCCCAAACCTTATAAGCCTGAGGCTCAAGTACGGTTCAAGTGAATTTCTTAGACTTTCAGGATTAATGTAGGGTTCAAATAGTTTTAAAAGATCATTAACAATGGGGCTGGAGAGATGGCTCAGTGGTTAAGAGCACTGCCTGCTCTTCCAAAGGACCTGGGTTCAATTCCCAGCACCCACATGGCAGCTCACAACTGTCTGTAACTCCAAGATCTGACACCCCTACACTGATGCACATAAATTAAAATTAAATAAAATATTTTTTAAAAAAAGGATCGTTAACAATAATCCTGGGAAGAAAAAGCCTTGCTTGTTAATAATACCCTAGAGCAATCAGTCTTTGCATCTGAATTTGCCTCATACAATCCATTTAAACACTTGTTCTATGGTGGCTGCTACAGACGCTGTGAGTTATGGGTCATCAATTACATCCCTCAGGACAAAGCTGACATGCTGCTGCCTCCTCTTATAAAGTTTTATCAACACATGCCAATTTGTTCTGTATTTGTCTATGGCTATGAGTCAAGCTACGTGTGGCCTGTTCTTGTATTTTTATGTGGCTAATAGCTATGAATGAAACTACATGTGGCCTGAAACGTTTAAAATACTCTCTGAAGCTGGGGATGGTAGCACACAGCTGTAATCCCAGCACTCAGAAGACTAAGATGGGACTATCTTAGGCCCCATATCACCCTGAGCTCCATAACCACTTTGAACCTAACCTGAGTTACATAGCAAAACCCTGTGTTTCACAACATTCCCCGCTTCCCCAGAGTTGTCAAGCCCTTTAATTTTTTTAAGATTTATTTATTTACTATGTATACAGTGTTTTGTCTGCATGTGTGCCTGCATACCAGAAGAGGGCACCAGATCTCACTCTAGATAATTATGCGCTACCATGTGGTTGTTGGGAATTGAACTCGGGACCTTTGGAAGAGCAGTCCATGCTCTTAAGCTTTGAGCTATCTCTCCAGTCCCCTCAAGCCTTTCATTTTAAAAGCTTGCTAAGGAGATAGTAATGATGCTCCTACTTTGGCAGTATTAACAACATTGTTGCAAATATAAAACAAACACAACAAGTTGAACATTCATGCAAACTTATGCATGGTTAATACCTAATGGTGTGAGGGAAACAATACACGTATGAAGGAATACAAAAAGGGATGTCTGTCTGCTGATGGAGATTTTTAAAAGGGGACGGGAGGCATTCTAGGATGTGAGGTTGGGGCTTCACAGCAGAGGAAGGTTTGTGAGAACAGCACAGATTGACAGGCACAGCCATGATGGTGACACAGTGGTAGTAAGGCTGTCCCAAACACAACCCAATCTAATCATGGTGCACTAAAGCTCCAGACCTGTGCAGCTAGATGCCTTAGCTGGCTTAGTTTTCTGGCCTTGCTTGCCTCTTCACCTCCCTTCTTACAGTTTGCCTTATGGGACATATACACATGTATATGCATGCGTATGTGTGTACTTTGTATCCTGAATTCCATTTTGTGAAATGTTCTCACTCAAATCCACCACGTTCTCACACGGCCATTGAAAGGTTTTTTGCTGCAGGCTGCTTTCAACTTGTGCTAAAACTTCTGTCCATTCTTTGTGTCTCACCAGATCTCCCTCCTCTCTCTCTCTCTCTCTCTCTCTCTCTCTCTCTCTCTCTCTCTCCTGCATTCTTTAAATTCTTCAAGGCTAGATTAAGCCTAGTATAGACTCCCTTCACAGCTCCTCCATATCCTTGACTAAACAAGAAGCTCCTTGTCCACAAACACCTCCCATCAGAGGACAGTCACTGCATTCTTGACATGTGAATGAAGGAGCAGAGTACACGAATGGAGATGCACTTGTAGTGTCATGATGCGACCAATTCGACCAAGCAGAGATTACGTGTGAGAACCTGTTTTAGTGAAGGTTACTATTACTGTGATGAAACACCATGACCTAAGGCAATGTGGGGAGGTTTTACTTGGAGGTTTACTTTGCCTGCATTGCCACACTACAGTTCATCAGCAAAAGAAGTCTAGGCGGGAACTCAAACAGGGCAGGAACCTAGAGACAGCAGCTGATGGCAAGGCCATGGGGGGAAGTGTTGCTTGCTGCCTTGTTCTTTATGGGTTGCTAAGCTTTCTTGAGAACCCAGGATAGCTAGCCCATGGGTACTACTACCCCCAAAGGCTGGGCCCTTTTGCCTCAATGAATAATTAAGAAAATGCACTGCAAACTTAGCTATAGCATGATCATATGCAGGTATTTTCTCAATTGAGGTTACTTCCTCTCAGATGACTATCTATCCTGAGTGGATTTTACATTTAAAACCAGGTAATGCTGCCCCCAGAGGCATTGCTGGTGTTGCTGCTCTGCCACATGTGTAGTAAGTGGCAGAGAGGAGAGAAGCTATGTCTATCCTCAGTGTTCTGACCTGTCAACATCTGAATGATTATCTGCCTAACATTCCCTGATAAAAAAAAGAAAAAAGAGCCTGAGATGACCACCAGTTCAGAGTGGTGAGAGTTGAATGATGTGAAATTCACAAAGAACCAATAAAAAGTTAAAAGGAAGGAAGAAGGGAGAGAGGGAGGGAAGGAGGGAAGAGGGGAGGGAAGGAAGGAAGAAAGAAAACCAGCTAGCATACCAATTGTGGTCTTTTGTATGGAGTCCAGGACAGTTTGAGCACAGGGAGAAAATTTTTCCACAATCCTATCTTGACAGTGATTTCAGATGCAAGGGCAAGTCAAAGCTCCTTATTTATTCAAGTGTCTTCTTGTTGTGGAGCATTCATGGCTGAACCTTATGAGTCGTCATTGCTCTTTGACCAATCTTCTGCAATAGCATATCACATTCCAACGCAATGATTCTCCTATGTGAATTCCTCTGTGGCTAGAGACTTTAGCTTCGCAGTGCCCATTTTGGGCCTGACACACTGTCAGTATTCAACACTAACTACTGCACAGGAGGGAGGATGCTCTATATTCCACCTGTTGTGCATCCTTTCTACCAGGGTTCAGTACAGAGGATAAAGTGGTACCCTTTGATCTTTCTTTCAATGTCATTGTCTTAGCACTGAGGTCACCTATCTGGCATATTCTGTTAGTCTGTTGGATCCTCTTTGATAAGCTGTGACCACATAGCTTGTGGTGAATCGAATTTGCTGACATTCATCCTTATTGAATGAATATATCATTGGAGGAAATTTAGACACACTGGAGACCTTGGAGACCACCATGAGGATGTGCTAAATCACCCCTGATGCTGCTGCTGCTGCTGCTGCTTCTTCTTCTTCTTCTTCTTCTTCTTCTTCTTCTTCTTCTTCTTCTTCTTCCTCCTCCTCCTCCTCCTCCTCCTCCTCCTTCTTCTTCTTCTTCTTCTTCTTCTTCTTCTTCTTTTTCTTCTTCTTCTTCTTCTTCTTCTTCTTCTTCTTCTTCTTCTTCTTCTTGTGACTCTCTTGCATTGTGATAGATCTACTTTTTATCAGTTTTATAGAGTGGAGACTCCATGTCAGTGTCTGTTAGTTCTTAAAAGGCAGTAACTTTGGGGAGAAAGAAGAGCCTATTGTGCTGTTATTGGATCAAACAAGCTCATTTAGTAAGGTGCCAGGGAACCCTGAAGGTGACAGCATTGTCCCAACATGGTCACTCAGTACTCTGCCCCAGGACCCTGGAGGAGACAGCATTGTGTCAACGTGGTCACAGCTTCAGATTGTCTGCAGAGTAAAGAACAGACATCAGGAGAAAGCAAAAGGTGACCCAAGAGATGTTCCATGTCACTTCCTAAAGGCCTCTGCTTGGCCCCTCTTCTCAACCAACCCCAGAATGAAAGCCATGAGATCCCTCCTGCTTCTCTTACTCTACCCATCCCCTCACCCTGAACTCCAGACACTCCCCTCTCAAATCCAGAGTGCTCCTTTCTCAGCCTTTGTACAGGATGTTCCCTTGGTCAGAATAATCTCCTTCCTCCCCTCTTGTCTTAGTCTGGGTTTCCACTGCTGTGATTAAACAACATAAACAAAATCAACTTGGGGAGGAAAGGGTTTATTTCCCACTTACAGCTTGTAGCTCATCACCCATGGAAGTCACCACAGGAACCTGGAAGCTGGGCGTAGGCAGAAGCCATGGAGGAATACCGCTTACTGCCTTGTCCCCTTCCTGGCTTGCCCAGTTTGCTTTCTTATACCACTCAAGACCACCTGCCCAGGTATTGCACCGCCCACACAATGGGAGCCCTCCTACACTAATAACTAATTAAGAAAATGTACTACATACTTGTCCAGTCTTATGAAGACATTCTCTGAATTGGCGTTCCCTCTTCTCAAATGACTCTAGCTTGTGTCACGTTGACATGAACCAGCACACCTCTCTTTTAAAAACACATCTTCTGGACTCCATCAAAATATTCCTGCCTTCTCCCATCCTGGACAGGTGGCTCCTTTATCTTGTATATTCCCATCTGTGTTGTCTGTTGTATATGTATGTGGGCATGCCTGTGTGTAGGCGCATTTGGGGGCCATGGTGCACATTGGTTCACATCTTCTGGGGAGGTGCCCATGTATGTCGATTCCAAAGGTTGATATTTTATGTCTTCATCCTTTGCTCTTTCTGGAAGCCAGGGTCCCTTCTTGAACACAGAACTCACAGTTGGCCCCCTCCAGGTAGCCAGCTTGCCCTGGGGAAGCTTGTCTCCACATCCTGAGCTCTTGGATCATGGAGGGGTCAGCAAGCCTCCCTGGCTCTGGTTTTCATGCTTGCATTGTAAGCATTCTGTCCACTGAGCCATCTTCCCAAAGCCCTTGTGCCATTGTGCATGTGTATCAAAGTCATGAAACTCACTTGTGCCCCAGAGAGGAACCTACTAATATTTCACTAAATGAACAGTGGCATCTCCCTATCCATATGGTTAGTGCAGCTCTCAGACCTCATTAGAACAGTTTCCTCAGGCGGTTAACACAGAAACTCACAACTGGTCAAAAGTATAGTGAGCCCCTCCGGAGTGCTCAGTCATGAATGGAATATCTAAATTGCCACCACGCTCCAAGACCCACGGACCATGGTGGAAGGGGGCATGAATATTATCAGACCCAGAAGTCTGGGAGAACCAGAGTGAAACAGTGTCTTCTGGGCCTAATAGGACCTCTATCTAACAGCTTCACAACACGTATGATTGCTGTAGTCAACATTCTATCATGGAGAGAAAAAGGGCTCACCAACTGCACCCCTAATGGAGGTGCTATGGACAGTTGATGGCTTTTCGGTGAGAGGAGGTCAGTTTTGTTTTGTTTTGTTTTGTTTTTTTAAGATGCTGTTTGGTTGACAATACTCCAGTAGTTGGCCTTACACCCATGAATAACTCAATAGGTTATAAAGTCAAATAGGCGGATGTGTTATAGGGAGCAGGGGTGGGGGTGGATCTGGAAAAAACTAAGGGGAGAAGTGAGGGAGGTGAATATGATCAAAATACATTGTGTGGTGTTCTCGAACAATCAATACACGCGTGTATTTTTAAAAAGAAGAAGTGAAACCAGGTGGTGGTGGCCCACACCTTTAATCCCAGTAGTTGGGAGGCAGAGGCAGGTGGATCACTGAGTTCAAAGCCAGCCTGGTCTCTACAGAGTTAGTTCTAGGATAGCAAAGGCTACACAGAGAAACCCTGTCTCGGAAAAAAAGAAGGAAGAAAGGAAGGAAAGAAGGAAAGAGAAGAGAAAGAGGAAGAAATGACATTGGAAGACGTGGATGGTGGGGCTGCATCTGGATCTGGAGATGCCAAGAGGAGCAATGGCAGGAGAATATGATCAAATTACATTATACACATGAAT
Organism: Acomys minous; assembly: GCF_964271855.1. Classification (NCBI taxonomy): domain Eukaryota; kingdom Metazoa; phylum Chordata; class Mammalia; order Rodentia; family Muridae; genus Acomys; species Acomys minous. The sequence continues at coordinate 69,501,388 of NC_140495.1, read as the reverse complement.
AAGTTTATCAAAGAATTAATAAAAACATTATATTAAGGAGCTGCAGAGATAACTCAGAAGTCAATACTCTGTAATACTCTTATAGAAATCCTGAATTCAATTTCTAGCACCCACATCAGGCAGCTCATAACTGCCTGTTCCAGAGGATCAGATGCCTCTGACCGCTGTAGTCCCCTGCATCCATATTCACATACCCACACAAACACACATGTCCACAATTTTTAATTAACAAAAATAAATCTTTAAGGAATATTAGTGGGTAAGAACGCTTGTTTCACAAGCATGAATACTTGAGCTCAGTTGCTGCCCAGAACCCATGTGAAAAGCTGGGCATAGCCGCATGTGCCTGCAGTCCCAGCAATATGGAGGATGCAGGCAGGAGGGGGTTGACAGTTGCCAGCCTAACTCCACACTCAGCAAGATGATGGCTCCAAGGAGTAAGGCAGAAACTGATCAAGCTAGATACCTGATGCCTTCTCATGGCTTCCGTGTGTGTTCACAGGCACACACACTCACACACACTAACACAGACAACATACACATCATTACAATGTTTCTCACTGTAGAAAAAGGGGGAAAACTTAAAATTCATATGAAAACACAAATGACAACAAATACTCAGAGCAATCCCTAGCCAAACACACACACACACACACACACACACACACACACACACACACACACACACTTCATTGTTTTGAGTAATAATGCAGAGTTTTAGTAACAAAGATAGCACACTGTTGGCAGAAAAACAGTGGAATACAATAAAGAACCCCCAGATAAACCTGTGTAGGTATGGCTGCCTGCTCTTTGACAAAGATGCAAGATGAAAAACATACCTGGAAAAAAAAAAAACCAGTCACTTCACCAAACAGTGCCGGGGAAAATGGGTGTCCACATGCAGAAACAATGAAGATAGGATCTCTATCTCTCATGCTACACAAAAATCAATCCAAAATGGGTCAAAGAACACTTCAGGCTACAGGCACAGGCAAGGCCCTTCTGATAAGAGCTACAGAAAATCAGGAAATAAAAGCAAGAATTAACAAATGAGATTATACCATATTAGAAAGCTTCCACACAACAAAGAAAACAATCAGGAGAGTGAAGAGACAGCCTATGGAATTAAAAAAAAAAAAAACAGTATTATACACCTGGTCAGGATGGGCATCTGAAATATCTGAAGAACAAAAAACAAACAACAAACAAACAAACAAATGAAAATAAAAGCAAACAAAAAATGGAAGGATGAAAAGAAGAAAGAAGAACTCCAAAAACAGAAAGAAAGAAATGCTGCAGTCAATAAATGAGTTAATGAAGTCAATAGGTCAAATGGTAACTCTCAAGATATGATGTTCAAATGGCCAATAAGTGTATGAAACAATGTTCAACACCCTTGGTCATCAAGAAAGTCAAATACAAAGTACACTGAGATCCATCTCACTCCAATCAAAATGGCTAGCATTAAGAAAACAAAGAAGGCCTCGTAGGGAAAGTGCAAGCTGCACAAACCAGATTCCCCAGTACCAAAAGACAAGTGTGGCAGGTCATAAACCCAGTGTTAGGGAACAGAGGCAGGAGGGTCCTAGAGGTGACTGAGCAGCCAGTCTAGCCAAAGTGGCGAGCTTCAGATTCAGTGAGAGACTGTTTCTCAAGGGAATAAGGTGGAATGCAACTAAGGGGATCTGCATGTCAACCTCTGGACTCTACACCTGTTTCTAATGGGCAAGTGCAGCAACACATACATGTGCATCCACATGCATCACACACACACACACACACACACACACACACACACACACACATTTTAAAAGGAAATAAACAATATATGCTGGCAAGGATGCAGAGGGAAAGAGGAGTGATGTGTTTGGGGGGGGGGTGGACTTGTATATGTATCTACACACATCCATATATGAACATGTGGAGGCCAGAGGAGGGGTCACGTGTCCCACCCCATCATCCCCCTCCAGGCTTCTTTGACATAAAGTCTCTCACTGAACCTGGAGCCAGCGATCTTCTTGTCTCTGCCCTCCATAGCACTGGGGTTGCAGGTAACACCTGAAGCTACAGCTGTGTACACTGTGTACTGGCAATTCAAACTGGCTCTGCATGGCTGCACATTGAGTGCCCTTCCCCACTGAGCCGTCTCTCAAAGGTACTTGTTACACATTATGGGTCCAGGAACTGGAGAGGCGATCCCATGGTTTAGAGTAAATGTTGCTCTCGCAGAGAACCTGGGTTCAGTTTCCAGTACCTACATGGTGGCTCAGAACCACCAGTAACTCCAGGAGATGCGTTGTTCTTGTCTGGCCTCCACTGTACCAGGGATTACATGGTGTACATACTTACATGCAAGTAAAACACTCATATGTACAAAATAAATATACTAATAAAATAAATCTGAAAAAAATCTGCATCTACATACTATGAGAGTAAGTATGAAAGCTCCTCCAAAAGGACTATAGATGAATCATAAGAGCGAGCTACACCACTCTTGACTATATACCTGAAGACTTTGCGTCAACTCAAGAGAGAGACTTGCACACTCATGTTTATATCCGTGTTATTCACAGTAACAGTTAGGAAATCAACTTCGGTATCCATCAACAAATGAACAGATTAAAAAATGCTTTATATTTATGCTGGAACACCAATAGGCCATGAAGAAGAGCCAAATTCTGTTGTCTGCAGGAAGATGGATGCAATTGGAGAGCGTTATAGAAAGTAAAACCTAGTCAGATTTAGAAAGATAAATGCTGACCAGGTGTAGTAGTACTTGCCCCATAATCTCAACATTCTGAGGGTAGAGACAGGGGACTATACTGGGCTACATAACAAGTTTGAGGCTATATGATGAAAGCTGGTCTCAGAAAAATAAAAACAAGAAGGAAGAACATGTTCTCTCATTTATACAGATATTTAAAATTATTTAAACATATATGGTCAAAGTAACTGATATACTTGTACAATATGAAAATGTCTTTTCAAAACCCATTTTTATGTACAATGAAGATATACTGATTAAAAAATTTAAACTGCTGGAGCTGTTGCTCAGCAGTTAAGAACACTTAACTGTTCTTTCAAAGAGTTGGAGTTCAGATCCCAGCATCCAGGTGAGTAACTCACACCCGCCTGTAACACCAGTGTCGGTGGTCCAAAGCCCTCATCTGGCTAGTCTACACATGTACGCACATACTAGATGTACATTCTCATGTGCGTGCACGAGTGCACAAGCACACCACACACACACACACACACACACACACACACACACACACACACACACGTTCATGCATGCCCAGGCAGACACAAATGAATCACAAAATAAATATTTTACACTGAAAACCTTTTTGATGTTGTTGTTGTTGTTGTTGTTGGGAATAGTGGCACATGAACGTGATCCCAGAACTTAGGATATGTAGGCAAGAAGACAAAAGTTAAAGGTCACCCACGAGTACATGCTAGGGTCATGGCTACCCTGGCCTTTTCTCAAAGAACCTAAAAGCTAGTCTTTATATATATATATATATATATGATGCTCTTTTTTTAACTTTATTTGTATATGAGTGCTTTATCTACCAAAGAGGGCATCAGATTCACATTATAGATGGTTGTGAGCCATCATGTGGTTGCTGGGAATTGAACTCAGGACCACTGGAAGAGCAGGTGGCCCCTTATCCACTGACCCATCTCTCAAAGCTAGCCTTAAACAGGTATGGTACCCCCTGCCCGCATTCCCACTGTTCTCAAAGGCCAAGACTGAGCATTGCTGAGTATAAGCCTAGCACGGGCTGCATAGCAAGTATAAGGCCAGCTTGGTCAACCAAGCAAGCAAGCAAATGAGCAAGCAAAACTCCTGTTCTTAACAAACTCCAACTTTGCTTCTTTTTTATTTTTCTTTTTTTTAATTAAAGACAAAGGCTGGTACCTTTAGATGATACGGTGAAAGGTGGTGCTGTACAGGGCCAAGGTAAAGCTGCAGAGTAGGGGCCCTGCCAGAGGTAGGGGGGTGTCACTGGTATAATCGGAGTCAGAGAGGCACCTTAACCCTTAAACAGATCTAGCCTTAGGAGACAAATGTCCGTCCTTCTTTGGCCTGGGGAAAGCCAATCTAAAACTCGAATCTGTTATCAGTTATTTTTTCCTCCTTTTTCCACAAAAGGGAACCATGGCAACAGTGGATGCCTGGAGAGAAAGAAGGGCTGGGGGGAGGCACGGGGGGGGGGGGGGACACGTAGCACACTGAGGACAGGAGACACAGGCATCAAATGAGTCTATTTACCTTTGTAGCCCAGTGAGGGCAAGAGCAGGACTGAAGGAACTCAGTCAGCAGACACCTCAGCCAAGGTTGGGACACAGGGCCAGGCTTCACTTCCCCCACAATGGCGGAAGGGATCCACAGACGGCATGCATCTTGAATCCAGTTTCTTCAAATATTAGAAGTCAAGTGCTTGAATCTGTATAGCCGTCTTTGATGCTTCAGTAAAACAAAACTTTGCCATTTTCAGAGTTGCCCCTTTCCTGTTCTTTGTTTTCTTTTGCTGTTCTAATCAACTTCTAATCATATTACTTCAGAATTCTTTTATTATGGTTAAAAATCTTACTGCCACCTGTAGGAATGGTAAAGTCCTAACACTGCTCTGTGCTGTATGCTTGGACAATTATTTGGGGAACAATTTTTAGAGAATTTTTTAAAATTTATCTGAAAACTGAATCCAAGCATGGTGACAGAGTCTGTGATATCAGTACTTCGGAGGCTGAAGCAAGGGAATTGCAAGTTTGAGGCCAGCCTGAACTATAGAGTGAGAACTCTGTTTTAAAAAAAAAATTAGCAAGTACGTACTATATACTAAATTATAAAATCTGATAAGAGAGAGGGTGTTCACCCAAAGGCACGCTTCCTGGGCACGTCCAAAGATTAACAGTGCCTCATTTACAGGCAATGCCATAGACTAGGACACTGAGCCAGGAACTTCTCGTTTCCATGAGTGTCAGCACCTTGTCCAACCTTCCTCTCCCATCCATAAAACACACACGGCCATGGATCGTTGATATGGATCATCTGCTCATTGATCTGTAAACATGCATTACTAGGTCAGATAACTACTCATGCAGAGTGGTTATTCTCCCAGACAAGGAAACTAAAATAAATCAGACCTTGGGTCAGCATGACCCGAAGAGGCTAGACTGGGTGCCCTTCACTGGCTTTCTCTATCCTCCCCTCAGTACCAAACAAAGACTCAATACTGCTGCCTTGCCAACTTTCTCTTTTTATCGCTAGAGGATTGGTCCTCCCTGACTCCCTCACCCATGAAGGTTCAGCCACCTGCAGAGGATGCCTGTGTCTATAATTTCAACCCTTAGATGGTATAGATTCCATGCTGGTCAGCAAGCACCAGGGAAAAGAAAGGGCTATGAATGTCAATGGCAAAGGATGTTTCAAGCCTACACCTTAAAAAAGAGCAACAACAACAACAACAACAACAACAACAACAAAAGATTAATTTGACGAAAATTTTTTAAAAACACAGACATATTAAGGTTGCTTTTAACATGTCTGTCAAAACTATTTTTTAAATGTATTTTGAAATAAATAAAAATAGTAGTTAAAATATTATGCTTGTTTAATAAAATTGTACAAGTTGAGGAGGGGTGGGCAATAGCAGTGACATTCTTTTGGTTTTGTTGTTTTAAAACTTATTTACTGTGTGTGTGTGTGTGTGTGTGTGTGTGTGTGTGTGTGTCCATAGCTTGCATGTGGAAATCAGAGAACAACTCTCAGGAGCCAGTTATCCCCCAACATGTGGGTCAGATGGATTAAATTTAGGTGACAAGAATTGGTTAGCAGCAAGCTCCTTTTTCCTGCTGAGTCATCTTTACCAGTCCCCCCCATAGTAAAAGATCTTCAGGGAACACCCCTTCCCAGTTGCTTGAGATCTTGTAAGCTATTTCCAGGAAATGCAGCTTCCCAGCTTTTTGTTTTGTTATTCGTAAGCTAGTATGCTATAAAGAAGGGTTCTAGGGGACAGGAGGATTTAATCTCCAGTGTGGTTCTCTTAAGAGTTGGAAAGACCTCAGGTCCCACCCAGACACCCACTCATCACAAATCTACATTTTGCAAGATCCCAGATGCTTGGCTGAGAAGCCAGACACTTGGAGCCCCTTCCCCTGTCCCCCTATCTTCCCCAAGGCCATACTGATAGTCAAGATTTGTGTATAATTTTCACAACTCCTTGATGTTGACCTAGCAATAAAAATCTCAACCCTGTGGGAGTAAATGCCTCCTGCTCAAGTCACAGCCCTGAATTCTGGGAAAGCCCTGAACGTATGACCTTCTAAATCTCATGAGGGTTGTAGATCCTCCAAAGAAAGCCTAGGTAAAAGCAAAACAAACCAAAACCTCTCTGCCTCCCCCATCACAGTCCATTTGAGCATCAGAGCTTTTGTGTTTGCTGCCCCTTAAGTCACAGTAAATCATTTACCTATGGGGGAACAGCAGGGAGAGTCACAACAGAGCTCTTTCAAGTCCTCTGGGAAGTTCCCTTCCCAACTGCATCTTTTCCTTCCTAACCCCAGATGATGTTTTTATATCCTTTGCTCTTCCACTAGGGGGCACCAGCACGCACTTGGGTTGGCCACCACCTCCAATCAGATCCGGGACCTTGAGTGCAAGCCTGGTGATAGAGGAAAAATAGAAACAACAAAAGCCAAAACAGTCATGTCTGTCTGGGCTGCCAGCCATAACTATGTGTGCTCATAAGAGCTTGTCAGAGTTAGAATGGCCTAGATCGTGTCTACTAAAGAGCTATGTCCCTCAGATCCACTCTATCTTAAAATGGGTAGCCACCAAATGCCCTGACAGGAGCAATGTTCGCTGCTCCTGTGGGAAGTGCCAGGCTTCTCACCTTGAGTTTGCTTTCTTCCTGAAAATCAACAGACATTACAAGCCTGTGTGGCCAGACACTTGGTCCCTTGGCATTCTGGCATCTAATACTTCTGTCTCTTCCCAATCCAGCAGGCCCCCAGGCCTGGCCTTGGCTACCAACACTCACCTGGCATCTGCCTCTCCCAAGCCTGGCTTCTTAAACACTTTGGAAACTGACGTGCAGATCCTTCCATGGGAACATATGGGTCACCTGTGGGGGTCCAGTGCCTGATGCAGAGGGAGAGATGAGGGATGGGTAGCAAGGACCTTGCCTGACCTTGAGGAGCTCACAAATGTTGCCCAGTTTGTCCTGGCAGTTTATAAAGTAGCAGCTACTGGGACAGTCTTTTTTTTTTTTTTTTTTTTTTATTGCAGAGGCCACTGAATATAAATGGTTGAAATCTCAGGCTCTGGGGCTGTAAAGATTTTATTCAGGGTCTGGCTGCCTGTTACTAGCAGAATGAGCCAACTTGCCTTCTGTATTCTTTGAATTAATATTCTCTCTCTCTCTCTCTCTCTCTCTCTCTCTCTCTCTCTCTCTCTCTCTCTCTCTCTGTCCTGTGTGTGTGTGTGTGTACGTGTGTATGTGTGTGTGTTTACAGGATGTGTGGTGTATGTGGGCACACAGGTCAGAAGACAATTTTCATGGAGATTTTCTCCTTTCACCTTTACTTGGGCTCTGCGGGTTGAGCGAGACATTGCTGGCTCTCCCTTCTGCTTAGGCCTTGGCATTCCCATCTCTAGAATGGGGATAACAAGGATCGTAGAGCTCGCTCAGCAGTTAAGGGTGTTAACTATTCTTCCAGGACAACAAAGTATGTTGATAGACTCCCAGATGTCTGTAAGTCCAGCTCAGGTGATCTGACACCCTTTTCTGGCCTCTGTGGACAACTATATGCACACACACAAATAAGAATAATTAATAATAATAATAATAATAATAATAATAATAATAATAATAATGCCAATTTTTATAAATAAATAGATGGGGCTGGAGAGATAGCTCAGCAGTTAAAAGCACAGGCTGATCTTCCAGTGGACCCTAGGTTGGTTCTCAGCACACGGTGACTAACAACCATCTATAACACTAACTCTGGAGGATCTGACCTCCTCTTTTGGATTTTGAGGGTACTGCACGCATGTGGTAGCAGACATATGTGCAGGCAAAACACTTACACAAATAAAAATCTTAAATACCCCCAAATTTAAAATAAATAAATAAAACATGGATAATAGTACATTCCTGATGCGAAACTGATTTTTTTTTTCCTGTGAACTTAAAAGAATAAGGCTAGGGCAGTAGTTTGGTGTTCAGGCCCTAGCTTGTTCAAGACCTCTAGCTTAATCACCAGTTCTGGGGAGAAAGAAGGAGGAAAAAACCCAAAACAACAAATAAATATAATATATATAGTGTATATGTGTGTGTTATTATATGCCTACAATCTCAACACTTGGGGAGACTGAGACAAGATAATCATGATATGAAGCCAGCCTTGGCTACCTAGCCAGACCTTTACCAAAAAAAAAACCAAACAAACAAACAAACCAAAAAACTAATAAAACAAAAACAAAAAACTAATAATAATAATATTAATAGTAATAATAATAAAGATAATTAGTTTTTAAAGACTACTTCATGTAATATTATGAGGACTAGGTAGACATTATATGTAAATTTAACACATGCCTACCCTATCCCCTGTGAGAGTTCAGCACACAGTAATAGAATCATTCTTATTATTGTATACAAGCAGCAGCAAGGCATGCAAGGTGACCAGTCAGCACAGAGGGTCTGGGATTCCGTTGTAGGTATAAGGTAACTGAATTGTGAATACCTCAGTTTCCCTATCTACAAAGTGCCCATCGTGCTGCCTGCCTTTTGTTCTTGTTGTGACTAGTTTTTGTCATATGCTAACTTTGCGGCAGGCCCTGCTGCCGGTTCCCTTTGTATTAGTTCGTTCACTCTGTCCTACGTGCTAGTTTTGCATATAAGGAAACTGGGACACAGAAATTGAGGGTCAAGCAGCTCGCCACACATGGAAGTGGCATTCCAAGCCCGGCCCTGTGGCCCAGAGCCGGCCTTCTTCTACTGTTACCAGGAAACCTCAAATAATGCATCGACTCCAACTGTGCCTAGGGAGCAGGGAACATTGTGTACACATGACAGGTTGTGAGTACATACTCAGCATTGTGGTGATTGGTCCTCAGCTGGGATCCTTAACCAAACAAGGGATGGAGTCAGGGAGCTGCTTGCTCTAGATAGATGGCCCGGAAGCCTTTGTCTCATAAGCTAGCCCTTCCGTGACTGGGGAGCTAAAAAAGACGTGTGATGGGTCCCTAAGCCCACTACTGCACAGTGTGATCGTGGCCGGAAGCAGAACCTTTGCGGATGTAATCAAGTTAAAAATGAGTCTCTGGAATGGGTTCTCCCACATACCGCTGGTGTCCTTTTGCAAAGAAGTCTGGATACAGTCATGTTCTGAGGGAAGTTTCTGTGGAGACTCAAGCAGAGCCACACCTTGGAGTGACACCAACAAAGCCAGCAGCCTCTGAGGCTACAGGAACTAGAAGCCAGTCATGGAAAAGATGTTTCCCAGACTCCCCAGAGCAGGCAGAGTCTTGTGGACACACCTTGACCTCAGACTACCGGTCCCCACAACTAACTGTGAGAGAAACATTCCTGTTGTCCAAAGTCATCCAGTTGGTCATGATTTGCTATGGCAGCCTAGTGTGCAGGTATTTATTTATTTTATTATAAATTTTATTTATTTGTTTTAGTATATATATATAGTATGTGCTGTTTACATACATGTTCATGTGAGCATATGTGCGTGCGTGCGTGGGTGGGGGTGGATGGGTGGGTGGGGGTGTGGGGGTGTGTGGGGGTGGGTGGGGGTGGGTGGGGGTGGGGGTGTGTGCACTATTGTTCTCTATCTTATTCTTGCAGACAGGGTCACTCATTAACCTGGTGCTCACCAATTAAGCTAGACGCTGACCAATGAGCTTTAGGAATCTTCAAGTGTCACTGTGCCTCAGCAGACTTCAGACCATATTTTTAGTTGGCCGGCAGGCCTTCACTTTTCCTGTAAACACCAGTTTCACAAGATTACATTCTGGTCGCCTGCCTGCCTGCCTGTCTGCTGGCCTGCCTTCCTTCCTTCCTGAACAGTTGAAATATGGAACATGCACCAGTGGCCCAGATCACTAGTGGATACCCAGCACACCAGCATCAGTGTAAGCAAGGCCAGACAAAGAACAAAGACGTGAGCAGCACCCTGGAACTCTCCAGCCCCTTCCAACCACTGGCCAACAAAGGAGTCCCCAGCCTGACTTCTAACAGCACAGAAGATCCACAGTCTGGATCCTTCGCTGCACGTTATATTTGCGAGGATTGCCTGCGTTTTGCATTACAAGGCATTCATTCTTAAAGCATAGTTGCGTGCTCTGTACTTCCAGGCTGTGGAACACAATCAACAAGTGCATCATCGGAAGAGAGAGAAAGAGAAAGAGAGAGAAGAGCTGGAGGAAGGTGGGTGTGTCGGGGGAGGGTGGTGGTGGAGGGGGGCTAGGGGGGCGTGACAAAGGCACAGGACTAAGTTACTAACACACAAAACACAGGCAGGGGGTGGGAGGGAAAGAGTTGTTTCATTTTTAGATTGAATGCAATGTAATGGATCTGTTAAGAGCCACTTTCCCAAACCATTACCCCATCATGCCTGTTTCCCCCCCACACACACACACCCCATCTCTTTCCTTAGATTCCTAAAGTCCTAGTTGTTTCACACTAGGCTGTCTCGGCCTGACCAGGTAGGAAGGGACTAGCAGATAAGTAGCTATGTTCCATGTGAATGAGCCTGCCTCGCCCCAGATACAATCTAGATGCTGGACCATCTCCAGTTGGCAATATGGTCCCCGTGTCTTCAGTAGCTTCCTCGCCACCTTCACCCACAGCCAGAGAGAGGCTGCCTGTCTTACTCAACCCTTGGGAGTTGATCCACTCAGCCCCTCTGATGCTGATCTGAGTCTGCCTCAGGCCATCAGTGGCTGGAGGGAGACAGCAGTGGAGGTGGGGGTGGGGCTCCCCTTTGAAACCACTGCAAGGAGTCGCTCCCCACAGCTTTCTCAGGCTTAGCTCTTCACCTGCAAGCACAGCTTGACTGCACCAAGGCTGTGCCCCCTTCCTCCTCCAGACTATAAATCATGTCAATTTTTTCATACTCACCAACTTTTCTGGGGGGGGGGGTCTCCCTTTTGCTGGGAACAATAACCTAATCCCAAACTGCAATTTTAGAGGAGCCCTAGAGCAAATCTGCAGGCCCGCTAGTCCTGAGCCTCAGCCCATATATGGTACAATCTCTGAGCCAACAGTAGACTAGACTATAATGCAACACAGCTGATTCACCAGCTGTCCTTCTTGCTCCCTAAGCTGCGCTAGCCCACTCCAGTTTCCAATGAGGTCAGCGCGGCATCCATAACAAAAGGTTAAGATAGCTAAAACGCAGCGGGACTTGGTGCTCTGGGGGTCTCTGCAGTTTACTCTTCATTTCTTTCTAGGATCCCAATTCCTGGGAGGCTGTGCTTTCTGGAACGTAATAGAATAACAATCTGTTATCTTGTGGGAGTGTCTGGGAGCTGAGAGGACAGGAGACACAGCAGAGATGCCTTGCTCAAGCCCAATTGCAGGCGAGCTCAGTTCTCAACTGGAAGCAGCCGGAGAGCCCCACCCTCACCCTAGGCAGAGGTCAATTTTCACAACCCAAAACTGGGGCAGTAGCTATTTTGTTCAGTCTCCGCCTTCAAGTGCGTTTTCTTCGTTTGGGTTTTTGCAAAGTATGAGGGATTGAACCAAGCGGTCCTTACACAGCAAAAAACAACTCAAGCCTGGGTTGCCAGCTTGTGGGAAAGCTCTTGAGAAGATAGCCACATTTTTTATATCCTCAGCCTCCCCACCACGCCATGCCTACTGAAAAGCAACCCATTTATATTAGAATCTACTAGTAGCATGCTGAGACTGGCTCAATACAGTTTACCAATCTTGTTATGTCTTCAGGAACTTTGCAAACAGGTTGTTAAACATAATTATTAAAAGATTGAATTACACATAAATTACAATTGCATAAATGAGATTTAAAACAGCTATAGCTGACAAAATGCTCTGTGAGTAAAGGCATTTGCCACTAGGCTGATGATCTGAATTTTATTTCCCACCTAGACCCATGCATTGGAAAGACAGAACCAAGTCTACATAGTTGTTTTTTTTACCATTTCATGTGTGCTATGGCACACACACACACACACACACACACACACACACACACACACACACACACACAAAAGATTTAAATTTTCAATAATTTTAAACAGCTATAGTAAGACTGGAGAGATCGCTCAGGATAGCTCAGTTGTTAGGAGCACTTGCTACACAATCATGAGGACCAGAGTCTGGAGCTGAGCAACCACATAACAAGCCAGACTAGGTGGACTGAAATATATATAATTCTGTATCCCAGGGATCCCACTCTTTCTTCTTTACTCATGGGCCCACGGGCATGGGTGAGTGGAGACAAAGTCACACACACACACACACACACACACACATACACATACACACACACACACACACACACACACACACACATTCACACTAACACTTGCAGACACAAATAAGTAAAATAAAATAATCAGCTGTAATAAGTACCCTCAACGCATCATATCCCTTTTGTCTCGTCGGAGGGTATTCACTGTGTGGTATCTGGATGGTGGAAATACTGCATCCAGGTGTGCCACTTCAGGTACTGTCCTGACTCCTTGTTCAGTGTCCTCCTCTTTCTAGGGTCTTGAAATCAGAAAGGAAAGGATTGCTTACTCTGTAAGACTTAGACATGTGAACCCTGCATGAACAAGCATATTGCTACCAGGAGAAGATAACAAATATTCCTGCTTTGGGTACTTACAATGCAGGATGGAAAACAAGTCCTTCAAGTCTTGGGCTGGGCACAGTTTCCTGAAAACTGCTAAAGAAGAGGATAAAGGGACAGAGGAGAAGTCAGGGACACTTGCCTGGGCATCCTTGTACTGACATTCACTACTAGCCTTGCCACCAGAAATAATAAACCCTTGGTGTTTAGCCACTTGCGAATGAGGAATAGTGGCATCTCCTCGCTGTGCACAATAACCAAAAAGCAGAAGCTAAATTCCCACACCCAACAACCAGCTCCCAATTACTCATGCCACCATCTGGAACCTAACTCCTAATAACCCATGTTGCCAGCCTCAAGAAAAACAGCGCAGGCTGTAAAACTTACTTCTTACTAATAAAATGAGATGACCACCTGTCTTACCAGATATGGACACTACTGTCCTGATGGCCCACAAGCCAGAAACTTTCTTCTCAGCTGTTAGAAAACAAAACAAAACAATCTTTACATCCACTCTCAGCCCATGTTTCCTCTCTGGAAACTTATTCACTGCTTCCTTGCAGTGTATTTAAATAAATTCTCTCTGTTTTTCCATGTTCTGGATAATATTCTCTCTCTCTCTCTCTCTCTCTCTCTCTCTCTCTCTCTCTCTCTCTCTCTCTCTCTCTCTCTCTTCCTTATTTAATGGATTTCCCAGATGCTTGCATCCTCACAAGACATTCACAGTAATCCAGAGATGGGGGCAGGAGAATCAGGAGTTCAAGGCCAGCCTCTTCTACATCATAAGTTCAAGACTAGTCTGTGTTATGAGAGCTCATGACTTTATGCTATAGAAGTTTTTGTCTCAACAAAACAAAACAAAACAAAACAAGGATTGGCAGTAAAGCCTTCAGTGAAGACAGACAGCGTGAAGACCTGAGGCCGCAGAAAGTACTGTTTTTGTTTTCAGAGGCAAGGCCTCACTCTGTATCCTAGCCTGACCTCAAACTTGCCCGCCATCATCCTGAGGGCTATCATTGCAGGTGTGAATTGTCACACTCTGGCTGGCTAACGGCATTTCTGATTAAAGAACTAAAAATGACAGGAGCACTAAGGACTAGCAAGAGAAGAGAGAAAGGCTAGCGGTGTAGTGCATGCGGAGATACAAGGTTAGGTCCCAGTTATAACTGAAAATACAGGGGCTTCACTTAGCCGTTAAAGAGGGTACCAGAAGTAAGAAGTAGGAATCTTAGTTAAATTTTGGAATGATGAACATATTGGTGCTGTAACAGACTTAGAATGCTAGGTTGAGCAGGTGACTGAAGACCATGGGGCAAATCAAGGCATTAGTGGAATAGACCAATGATGAAGGGATTGAATCTCAGCTAGGAGAAAGTCAACTACCAGGGCTAGAACATTTAACTAATAAACAAAGGCTACTTAAGCATCTCACAGGAATCTGGAAATGATGGTTGGATTGGACCAGTGCTCAGCACTGTCATCAGTGGGCCATACTCTTCATTCTGATATCGTCACTGCTGTGGCTGGTATGTCAGCTTTCATTTCCGTGGTTGACTCCCTATGGTCATAAGACATTTGTCACAACTCACAACATCTGAAGCAAAGCAGATATGCCTGGGGGAAAATCCAAACACCTGCGTAATCAGGGAACAATGTTTTCCTCCCAGTCCCGATCAATTTGCCTTTACATACCATTGGCCAGAAGGGTTCATACACTTTAGTAGACAGTTAGTAGACAGAACAGCCTCCTGCAAACCCCTGTGGTTTCTATTGTTAACCTGTGTTTGTGATGGGTACTGAGAAAGCAATGTAAAAGTGATGAAGTGGGCCACTCCGAAAGCCAATGATGGCATAACTGTTGGACCCTGCTGTCAAGGTCAAAGGTTGGCATTCCAGGAAAAGTCCCTGAGCTCGGTGCTAAAAGATAGACTCAGCTGGGTTCCCTCTGCCTGATCTGGGGAAACCCCAGATGCTCTAGGGAGTGTCACATAGGCCTCAGGAAGAGGCCTAAAGCTTTTCATGAAAAGAAGCCTGCTGAGTACACACCCGGGGATTCCCAGAAATAACCTCCCTTTGCTAAGGAGATGCCTTAGTATCTTGACTTTGAGCCAATGACCTTTTCCCACACCTCTAACCATACCTAGAGTTCCTCCCCCACCCCCGCTGCCCATAGGATAATTAAGTACTGCATTCCCCGTCTTATGATAGGATGCTGGGGCTGCATGCAAATGAAGTAACCCTGGTACTCCCGGCCCCATCGAAAACCCTTCCACTGCCCAAGGTTTAGTGTCCCCGATTCACAAAATAATCTCTCTCTCTCTCTCTCTCTCTCTCTCTCTCTCTCTCTCTCTCTCTCTCTCTCTCTCTCTCTCTCTCTCTTCTCTCTTTCTCTCTCTCTCTCTCTGCTACATTCCTCCACCAAGATCATCTGAGACTTCTCATTTATCATTTATTCTGGGACCCGAAGGATTCGACCATCCCGGGCACGGCTGCTGGCCAGGCAACCATAGCTGCCTGGTTATAAAGCCTGCCTAACCACTGCGAGCTCAGTGCCCATGTACAGGAAGGCGAAGCAGCTTGCCAGACTTCTGTTCCCGCCGTGAACCACCAGGCACAGGTGTCTGCCCCGCACCCTCTGGCATCAGCATGGCGGCTTAACTGAAGTACGGTACAGCCGCCTTTGGGACTCCGCAATTGCACCAGTAATCTCATTAAGAAGAGCTGCACTCAGGAGACAGAGGCAGGCGGATCGCTGTGAGTTCGAGGCCAGCCTGGTCAACAAAGTGAGTCCAGGAAAGGTAAGGCTAACACGGAGAAACCCTGCCTCGAAAAACCATTAAAAAGAAACACACACACACACACACACGCACACGCACACGCACACGCACACACACACACACACACACAAAAGAAGAGCTATTCATAACACAGTGGAAAAACTCTTCTCTGCACCCCTGGTGAGACCGAGAGTCTTGTACACAGATCCCTCGCTCTGCTTGCTTGAGCCGTTCCTAAGGGAAGCAGAACCTGAGACTCTGAGGTTCCATCCATTCTGCCTAGAGGACAGCTATGCTCAGTCCTTCTCTTGAGAGAAGTACAGGTGCTCAGCCCGGCAGTGGTGGGAAAGACAGAGTGCCCTATAACCACAGATAGTTTAGACCAACGAGGATTTGCCTGGGATTGGAACGGCAGGCTCAATTCTGTGCATGGGATGATGTCAACTCTCAGTTAAAGCTTGAGAGCAGATAGGTGAAAGATTGTGAATCAACATTAATGAGAGTGCCAGGCAGGCTGAGGAGCAGCAGGTGAGGTCCAGCCCAGACGTGCCAGGTGCATTTGTGTATCTTCTGTTCTGGTTGTCATTAAAACCTTCTAACATCCCCCATGGTTACAACTAAGGGACGCCTTAAAGCACCCAGTGATCACCCCATAACCCGGAGACCCATCCTTATCCTGGGAGGAAAAGGCTAAGAATGCTGGTACCAGTTCCCAGGCTCTGGCTGAGCAGCTGGCACAGGAGGCTGGAGAATGATATTTACTATTATACTTTATTAAATATGAGATATCTTCAGTTGTGACAGATGATATCATTACATTAATAAAGCAAAAAAGGGAGCCGTCAATATGGCTTCCTGAGTAAAAAGCATGCAAGCTTGACAGACATAAGTTTGATCCCCCAGAACCTGGGTAAGGATGAAAGAAGAGAACAACTCCCCCAAAAAGCTGTTTGCCTTGTGACCTCTATACTGTGGAACTTGCATACACACCTAAAATGCATACAAAATGAACATACATACACACACAGGGATAATAAATAGAAATAAAACCTTTTTATTATAATTTATTCACATTACATCCCCATTACTCTCCCCTCACGTGTATCTTCTTGTTCCCACCCTCCCTCCTTCTTCTGCCCTAGACCTCTAGGAGGGGGCCTCCTCCCCCACCATCTGACCACAGCCTATCAGGTCTCATCTGAATAGCCTGCCTCCCCTTCTTCCGTGTGCCCACAGGGCCTCCCCACCAAGGGGAAGTGACCAAATCATGGGTAGCAGAGTTCACGTCAGAGGCAGTCCCCAGTCTCCCTACAACTGTGGAGAACCATTGGGTAGATCTGGAATACTACTTAGCTACTAAAAACAAGGAAATCTTGAAATTTGCAGGCAAATGGATGGAACTAGAAAAGATCATCCTGAGTGAGGTAACCCAGATCCAGGAATGTTCTCTCTACACTGAATCCTAGCCCCAGCTCCCCCCTCCCCCCCCCCCCCCCCGCCACCTTTTACCATGCAAAACAATACAATTTTCAAAGCAAGCCCAGTTGCTTTTTTAGGGGAAAAGCCTCAATTTTTGAAAAGGTTTGCTTTTATTTTTAATGAGTGTGTGTCTGTGTGTGTGTAGCAGGGGGATTTGTGTGCATGTTTGCAGGTATCTGAGGCGATCGGAGGATCTCCCGGAGCTGGGGTTTTAAGTGGTTTCAGTGCTGGGAACTGAACTCCAGTCCTCTGTAAGAGAAGTATGGTGCTCTTGTCCTTTGAGCCGTCACTTTAGCCCCGTCTCCATTTCATAACCGCATTTACAGGATGATTACTGCTGCCCTTCAGGGCTAGACTCCCTCTCGTTCTCAAGACCTGTCCAATCCTATGGTCTTAACTTCCACACCTGTTCCATCAACTTCCTTCCCTGCCCCCTCCTCTTGCACAGATGGTGCCTGTGTTTTCTTGAATGTCTGAGACAATTTCACCTTGAACCTTGAATGCCCGCAGCTGACGGCTGAGATAATTCCTTGACCTTGGCAACCCTGTCCCTCGACAAATCCATGAAGCTGGGCTCCTGTGGGCGCTTGGCCACGAAGATGTTCTTAGGTGTTTTTAAAGGGTGACTCTGGGAACCCGTGTCCAGTAGGACTGTGCCTGATGATAAACTCCAGCTGCTGCTGTTGTCCGAGGGTAGCTTGCTTTTTCTATTGAGGAGCTCATGTGTGTCCGTCCTCATGCGCAGCGCACCCTGTGCTTTGCCCGTTCCTGATGGGTGAGTCTTCGTTGTCCATCAGTGCCCTGAGACTGGTGGCGTGCAAAGGGCCAGCCAGGCCTGCCTCAGGGACTTGATCTGGAGAGAGGGAATATTGCACAGAAGGGAGCAATTTGGTTCCTTTTATCCCTTTGCTTGTGGTTGGGTCTGAGTCCAGAGACATCAGAAAATGTTCTGAGCGCTTTTAACTTTGGGACAAAGCATCCTAGCTATGAAAAGGACCTGAGGAAAGCATTTCAAATCCCATTACTTTTCTGATAAGGAAAGGGAGGCCTGGAAAAAGAAGGGTTGGGCTCACGTAACTCGTTTGAAGGGTGACAGGACTGGCCTGGAATTCAGCCATGAACAATAGTGCAGAGCTCCTTCCCTGGGGAACACTCAGCCTGTCTCACTGACCTAGTCCCTCGGGTAAGTTCTCTTAACGCATAGTCACCGACTGCTGAATTTGGTGCTGGTTACATTTATTATTTTTATCTTTTATTTTTAGTTTTTTGAGACAGGGTTTCTCTGTGTAGCCTAGACCAGGCTGGCCTCGAACTCACAGCGATCCACCTGCCTCAGCCTCCCAAATGCTGGGATTAAAGGCATGCGCCACCGCGCACGGTGCTGCTGGTTACATTTAAAAGCCTCCTGTGAAGGGTTTAGGCGACTGCTACCTGCTGGTGATTGCTCCACAGAGAGTGGCTGTCAGCTTTGTGATTTCTTTCCTGCTGTCTCCTAGAGCTCCTGTTAGCATGATTTCAGGAGTTGAACTCTGAGAATTAAAGGTAGAGAATTCTATGGAATTCGTTCTCCTTTCTAATCTCAAAAAAAAAAAAAAAAAAAAAATCAGCAAATAATTTCTGTTCCAGCCAAGAGGGATCTAAGATGGTAGGTGATAGCGCAGAGGTTCCATGGGAGAGGTACTGAATTCTGGCTGCAGAGACAACATCAGCAAGGCCGGGGGAAGGAGGAGGCCTTCTTGGGACTGAAGATGCCAGTTGAGTGTGGAGAGAAGGAGAAGGGCATCCGTGAGCCTCGTGGGCGCCTGGGTGGGGGCACTTGGCATGTGAATGGGGTGGGGAAGGCCAGGAAGGGGGATGTGACGTCACCATTTACAGCTATAAAGGAAGGAGGTTCAGAGAGTATGAAAAGAACCATTTTCTGTGGGGCTCAGGAAGGGCCTCTCTCAGGGGATTTCCTAGCCGGGGCTCCAGGCCTTGGCTGCCTTCCCAGGGAAAGGTGGTGCTTGCTATGGGGACCCGCACACGGCGGGGCTGTAGTTCACAGGCAAATGGTGCCCGCTCCGTTTTCTGGACTGCGGGCTGCCCGAGCCTTGTTCCGCTGGGAACAAATATGTTCTTTCTTTGAACCATACATTTCAGATGCTTTTGAAAGAAGGTACACCGAGGGAAGGGCAGATGTAGAAGAGAAGGCGCAGAAGCTGTGAATAACGCTGGAGCAAGGGCGGGGGGGGGGGGGGGCGGGGGGAGGGAGCCGGGGGCGCGGGGGAGGGGGGGGCGCGGCGCAGTTTCAGAGCCTTAGCCCAGGGTGTAGTGTAGCAATGATTGCTGGCCAGCTCCAGGCCAAGGCCACAGCACCTCATAGTTCCGTGTGCTCTAAAGCAAGACCTCCTTGGAACACAGCAACTTCAAAGGAAATCATAGCACCCCTAACCGCAACTCCAATGAAAAACTCAATTACATACTATGGAAAAGGAAAGCGTATCTCAACCATTGAGGATACGGTAGAATGTGCAGGGCCCAGAGTTCTGTATACACGCAGGAAAACAGGGAAATCTCAGAAACAAGGTACACTTTCTGTGAGCGTGGCTGGGATTTCTGATGGGAGTGATGGGACCGTGGTCCGCTTTCATTGAGGATAATAAGTAGCCGGGAGCCCTTGCACATCTGTTCAGGCAAGATAATGATAACAGTAGTGGAGGTATTGTGCTGTAGACGCCATCTGCTCTTCGAGCCCTCTCGCCCGCTGCTCTTTTCAACTTTACTTTTTCCCTGTCTTTTCTCTCTCTCTCTGCTTCCTGCCTCCTTTGTGGCAGTTCCCTTTGTACTCTTTCTTTCTTACCTTTCCCACAGCTTTCCTCTCCCTCTCCCTCCATCTCATCTGATCTCTTTTCTCTTCTCCTTTCCTTATTTTATTCTTCTTTCTTTTGTGATTCCGAGAAAAAAAAATCTCATTATGTAGCTCAGGCTGGCCTCTCAATGATGTCCCAGGGGTTTCAAACCCAAGCTAGCAAACTCTGATTTCCTCTTTTCTTTTCTTGCCTTGTCTTGGTACCCTGCTCAGTTTGTTTAAAATGCACCGGACAAAGTGGCTGCCCAAATCCACGATAAAAGTCAATCTTGAGTTCTTCCTGACAATGATACTACTCGAAAGACCCTTGCCTTGATGGGACGTCATGGCACATGCCTTTTAATCCCAGCACTTGGGGCTTAGATGCAGGAGGATCTCTCTGAGATCGAAGCCTGCCTGGTTGACAGAGTGAGTTCCAGGATAGTTAAGGCAGAAAAACCTGTCTTGAAAAAAAGGAGGGGGTGGCACTGGAGAGATGGAAGACCCTTGCCTCTCTTTCAGGAAGACTGAGTCTTAATCAAAGAACTATCTGGCCCTGCCCCACATTCAGCCTCCTCAACAAAGAATCAATCAAGACAGGCAGAGGTAGTTTGACCAGCTAGTTCTCACCAAAGACAAAACAAAGTTTAATGGGTTTGTTTGTTTCTTTGTCTTGGTTGTGAGCCTGGCCTTTAATGGCTGAGCCATCACTCTAGGCCAGGTCTAACGGTTTTAAACACCCAGGATTTGTGTATTATCACTAGGATCTCCTGGATGCCAAAATAATTAATTTACTTAGTTAGGTTTTTTTTTGTTTTTTGTTTTTGTCTTTTATTTGTCGTGTGTTGATCTGGTTTGGCCTTAGGTTTGGTGTTTTTGGTTTTTGGTGTTGGGTTGGGTTGGGTTCAGTTTTGGTTTTGTGACAGAATCTCACTCTGAAGCCTAAGCCTGGTGGGGAATGAACTATGCAGCTTAGGCTGCCTTCAGATGTGAATCGATACCACAGCTCTGGCCTCTGACATGTTGGCATTACAGCCAGGAGCTACTATGCCAAGCTTAATTAGCTTATAATGTCATTTTAACTTTAGCACATAAACCAAAGTCAAAATGTGGGTTGCGCTTAGTATCAGTGGGAGCGCCTCTTACGTGCCTCATAGCATTCATTCATGTCACTGTCCACTTCCTCTGTAACACATAGGCTAGAACTGGCTGCTTCCTGAGGCTCACAGATAGAAATCAGTGACTCCCGCCTTTCAGGTTTAAGGTCCACCCTAAGCCAGATTTCTGTTAAGCCTAAATATGGCCTTGGTCCTGGGCATGCTTCCTGAGGGAGAACAGAATCCTTTGAGGTCCCTACACTATCAAGCATTCCGGGTACCACTGTAAAAATATGGATTAGTACACACAGGTCCAATCTGACAGCTCTTCCACATAGCCAACCACCCTTCACTTTTGCCATCTGTTTACTCATTTATCTATGTAGCCGCTGATCTACCTAGCTATGTACTCATCCATATACATCTGTCTACCCTCCCAGCAATCCCTCATCCATCCATATCTCTCTCTCTCATCTATCCATCTCTCTCACTATATATATTTATATATATATGTATATGTATCCATACATCTATAACTTCTTTTTATTCATTTATTCATCTATTCATTTATCTATCAGTCTCAGGCTATCCCTAGCTAATTACTTTAAAAGTTATCAGTGCAGAACAGAACCTGGTAGCTTGCATACAGTGCCCACACCTTATACTTCCCGACTAAATATTTTCCCAGCACCGAGCAGAGGCAAGGTGAGAGCAGACATGATAGGATAAATGTGGAGGGCTGCTCGAAACAAAAGTCCACAAGGGACACACAGCTTTAGTCAAGATGGCGTCTAAGTTTCCCTGCAGTGTAAAGGGAGCTGTTCAGAGAGCTGGCAGGCAGGCACATTTTATGAGGGCAGCTCTAAGAGGCCTCTTACTGCAGTGTCTCCTGTGCATGACAGCTCACCCCACCGCATCATAATGCTGACCATTTCTTGCTTTCTCCTTTACTATCTTCATTTATTATTACTGAGGATAAACAGTTTATCGGGCAGATATAAGTTCCCAATCTGTTTGTTTGGCTTTTCTTTTTTTCTTTTTCTTTTTTTCTTTTTCTTTTTCCATCTGTTAAAAATGATCCCATAAGTTGGAGAACTGCGCGTCTGGAACTGTTTCCCAGCTTCACGGATGTATATTAGTAGCTTCCTGGGAACTCGGGCCAAAGTTTACTCACCTCTAATGTAGAGTTGCATTCTTTTCTAGGGATACAACGCTCTTCCCATGGGGCAGTACAGTCCTTAGTCACCTGGACTTTATCTGGAAAGGGGAAGTGAGGTACAGTGGCTACAGCCCTGGAGCCATCAGGAGATTCGCTTCCCTTAGTCTGGTCCTGAGTCACTAGGCTCTGCTGGACAAGGAAGTTCATTTGTCAGAGTAAATGCAAGAGAGAGAGAGAGAGAGAGAGAGAGAGAGAGAGAGAGAGAGAGAGAGAGAGAGAGAGGGGCAGTACTGGATGCAGTCAATGCGGGAGCCACACACCAGATTGCAGGGGTTCTTGCTTGCAGTCACCTCTCCAGGTCTTTATTAGTAACAGCAGACTTCTGGGTCCATGTTTTTCTAAGCATGGGGTCTTAATTGAGGGATGGGGAGCAGCTATCTACATTATCATTAATGTTGCTTGTAACAGGCAGTTCGAGTAATAACAAAAGCAGACCAATTTTCAGTCCACTTTAATCTAAAAAAAAAAACACGTAGCTTTACAATTTTAGGTTTATAGAATCGTTGGAAAAATAGTATGGAGAGTTCTCATATGTCTGTCTTTAGGTTTACACAGCCATTGTGCATGAATCAAAGCAGATAGCTACACATGATCATCCAAACTACAGACTTTATGTGGCGTCCTCTGGTGTTTCCAATATTCCAATACGGTATCTCCTCTATTGCAAGTTAGTTCAAGAATTACATTACATTTAAGGGCTTATTGCTGTTTAGAAATCCTTTACATACCTTCCTAACAAAGCCTCATTACAGTCTTGGGAGATGACCACTCCCCCCATCCTCTGATCCTCATTAGCCTGTTAATTCCTGTAAGTTGTATTACTTCAAGCTGGAGGACTGACCAGCCCATTAGTTTTGGAGACTTTAATCAAGTCTGCTAGTGCTTGCTCTAGGAGTGACTTTGGCCAATGACTTACAGGAAGTCTGGAGTTCCTGCGTAAGTTCCCTTCACTCACCCCTCAAATTACTCCTTCCCTTCTTGTCTGAATTTTGAGGCTTATTGTTTGAGTTACCCTTTGTTGAAGGACAGAATGCCGGGAACTGGTGCAGCTAATTTATAACCATGATGGACAAACTTGAGACAGAAGCAAATAGGATATAGGGAGACTTATCTTAGATACATTATTTATTCTCTGGAATGAACTAACTGCTGGCTTTTTCTTATGTGAGGAAATGAGTTTTCCTCTTTTGTGGGGAACCTACAGTTACTGACAACTAGTGGAAACCCTCCCTCACCAAGAAAGCTGCATGGGCTAGGCATAGCCCCCCTACAGGTATGTAACAGATGTGCAGCTTAGTCATCACGTGGGTGCCCTAACAATTGGTTGGGGGCTGTCTTCTCTGACTCTGTAGCCCACCTTTGGATCACTTTCCCATAGCTGGACTACCTTGTCTGTCCTCTGTGGGAGAGGATGCTCTCAGTCCTGCTGCAATTTGATGTGCCAGGGTGGGTTGGTACCCTTAGGGACCTCCCCTTCTCTAAGAAGAGGAAGAGGGGGAATGGGGGAGGGGGGTGGGAGGGTGCGACTGGGAGGAGAGGACAGAGGGGCTTTGGTCAGGCTGTAAAGTGATTAAATAAATTAATTAATGTAAAAAATGAAACAAACAAACAAACAAACAAACAAAAGCATGCTCTGAGGCTGGGAGTGAGCACACCTTTAACCCTAGCACTCAGGAGGCAGAGGCAGGCAGATCTCTATGAGTTCCAGGCTAGCCTGATCTACATAGTGAGTTTCAGGACAGATGGGACTACATAAAGAAACACTGCCTCTCTCCCTCCCCCCCAAAGCATTCTGTGCTTCATATAGACAGCTAGAAGCAGAGATCAGGTTTTGTTTTTGTTTTTTTTTATAGAGCCCACAGCA
This sequence comes from Acomys minous, assembly GCF_964271855.1. Classification (NCBI taxonomy): domain Eukaryota; kingdom Metazoa; phylum Chordata; class Mammalia; order Rodentia; family Muridae; genus Acomys; species Acomys minous. The sequence goes on along the minus strand of NC_140495.1, from coordinate 69,477,282 downwards.
GAAGCATCTCTCATTCAATCATGAATTCAACACTTGACAGCACAGATGTGGGACGCTTGTCCTCGCTCTGTTCAATATTATGATAGACATCTAGGTTGGCATTCTTGCTCTGTCACCTTTTTCTCTGATACAAGAATGAACTCAAATGAGAAAAGGAAAGGGTTGTTTAGGCTCCTGCTTCTGGGGCGTTCAGCCAGTGGTTGGCAGGCTGAGCCTGTGATGAGGCAGAATCTTGGTGCACAGCTGTGGTGAAGCCAAGCTGCTCACATCATGGTCACTGGAGGCAGGAAGCAAGCAAGCAGGAAAGAACTCCCCAGGGAGAAGACATGCCCTTGGTGACCTCATTTCTCCAACTAGTGCGTACCTCTTTTGTTTGTTTGCTTTTCAAGACAGGGTTTCTCTGTGTAGCCTTGGCCATCCTGGAACTAGCTCTGTAGACCAGGCTGGCCTCGAACTCATAGAGATCTGCCTGCCTCTGTCTCCCCTCTTAATATCCTATTCTTCTTAGAGCTCTTCAGTGGATTAACCTACTAGTACAGCTACCATCTTCACAGTCCAATCATCTCCCCCATAACAGCAGCATCTGGGGGTCCAATCCTTCACTGTGAAGCTTTTTGAGGGGATACTTAATATGTGAACCATAATACCAGCCTTGAAATGTCACAGTGCTGGGTGAATTTCAGAGGTGTGCACACCTAATGCAGGGGGGAGCCTGGTGCTAGCTAGGTTAGCATAAGGTGCTATCAATGCCCCAAGACTGGAGCACAGAACAGTAAAGGCAGCAGCAGTACAACTGTCTTGAAGGATGCATACCTTCTAGGCAAAGGGACAAAGAACATAGGCACCGAGGCAGACGAAAATGTGGAGATTGGCAACCATACGGTCCCTTATGGAAAGTCAAATCTGTCCAATTCCGATAACCTTTCGTTGTCTTATTGCTTGACAATTTCATGTGTTTATACAGTGAATTTTAGTCACGTTTACCTCCTAGTCCCCTCCCTTATCCCTTTTTCGCCTCTGCTGGAACCCTTCTTCCCGACAAATCCTTCTGCTATTTTGAGTCCTCTTTTTGTATGTGGCCCCTTAAGTTTAATAGGAGCTGTTCATTGAATGTGGCCGGGAGGCTAACTCCTGGAGCTAAGGCAACTAACCTGTGGCTATACCACTGAGAAAATGGCAGCCCCTTCCAACTACCATTAGTTGCCAACAGTCCCTCTGGGAGGAGTGAAGCCTCACGGCCCCTCCCTCACCCATAGTGAAATGCTAATGGGTCCTATCTTTTTCTTTCTTTCTTTCTTTCTTTCTTTCTTTCTTTCTTTCTTTCTGGGGGGGGGGGTTCATGACAGAGTTTCTATGGGTAGCCTTGGCTGTCCTGGCCTCACTTTGTAGACCAGGCTAGCCTCAAACTCACAGAGATCTGCCTGCTTCTCCTTCCCCAAGTGCTGGGATTACAGGCGTGTATCACAGTGCCTGACAATGGGTCCAAGCTCGTACAGGTCTTTTGCAGGTAATTACAGCTGCAAAGAATTCATAAGCACAACCACTATGTCATACCCAGAAGGCGTCTTTTTTGGCACATGTCCCCGATCTCAACTCGTATGTTCTTCCCACTCTTTTCTGTGATATTCCCAGAGCTTCCGAGGGGGTGATTAGAATACCAGCCAAATTGGTGGCAGCCGTCACTGGGTTAGCACAGTGGGATCCCTGGAGCTTACCTGATATACTTATCACAAGTATCAGTGTGGTCCAGCACCAGGAGCTAGGTACTGAGACCCTGACTCAAGTGCCTGAGTCTGGGTGCAGTTACCCACTAATTATGTGGCCCCTGGTCATGTGTATGTCCTGGAACAGCCCCAGGGAGAGGTTGCCAATCACTGCCATCCTTGCTCACAGGGCTCTCGCAAAGTGCAGTGTAAGTGTAAGGGGTTGTTATTCCCTCTGCCTCCAGAGGGAACTGCACGTCTGCCTACTCTGAGGTCCCTCTTCTGTATCAGAGTTTTCCTTCTCTTTAAAACAATTTATTTGCAGGTGTGTGTGGGGGGGGGGCAGGGGTTGAATGTTCTCATTCAGTAATCCTGTCTAGCCTAGAACATATTCAGTAGGCCAGGCTGGCCTCAAACTCATAGCAATCCTTCTACCTTACCCTCCTCAGTGCTAGGGTATAGGCATGTTTTAAAATTTCCCATTGGCTCACAACCATCTCTAATGTGATCTAATGTCCTCTTCTAGCCTGCAGGTGTACATGCAGAGCATTGTATACATAATAAATAAATAAATAAATAAATGAATGAATAAATAAATAAATATTTTTTAAAAATTCCCATTGTTTCAGACAAAAGTCACAATCCTTTGCATGGTTCTCAAAATGTCTTAAAAATCCAATTCCATTTCTCTTCAAATTTATCTCCCAGTTTCTTCATTTGTTTTCTCTCTCTCTCCCTCCCTCTCTGGGTTTGTTTGTTTGTTTGTTTGTTTGTTTTGTTTCACAAGAACATCTACCTGAGTAGTTCAGGCTGTTCTTGAAAGCCCAGGGCTCCTGCTTCAGCCTCCAGAGTGCTGGGTGAACAGCTGTGCCCTTCCACACACGAGTGCCAGGGGGCTGGAAAGATGGATCAGAGGTTAAGAGCACTGTCTGCTCTTCCAAAGGTCCTGAGTTCAATTCCCAGCAACCATATGGTGGCTTACAACCATCTATAATCAGATCTGGTGCCCTCTTCTAGCCTGCAGGGGTACATGCAGGCAGAACACTGTATACATAATAAATAAATAAATCTTAAAAAAATTAAAACAAAACAAAACAAAAACGAGTGCTAGAGAAAGACCCAGCCCAAATTTCCCTCTCTTCCTCAAGCATGATCAGAATGAGTCTTTACACTCAGAGTGTATCTATTCTATAAATAATAAATAAATAAATCCTTTTAAAAAACCAAATTAAAAAAAAATAAAAATAAAAACGAGTGCCAGAGAAAGACCCAGCCCAAATTTCCCCCTCTTCCTCAAGCAGGATCAGAATGAGTCTTTACACTCAGAGTGTACCTATTCCAAGTCAGCAGAGCCACCGCCATCCCATTGAATTGTTAATGATGTCTTTATCTCCTAAGCAATACTGTAAACTCCAGCAATGTGTACTAGTTATCTGTTGCTACAAAACAAATGGCAAGATTCAGTGACTTAAGATATCAAACTATTATTATCTTATCATTGCAGTGGGCCAGGAATTTAGGCGTGGCCGACAGAGGCTGTTTCTAACTCAGGGTGGTTTACAGGCTGTTGGGCAATAGGCTAGCCACAGGACTCATAGGGTAGGACAGTCTTCTTCTAGAGTAGCTCCCTCCCATGCATTGAAGTCAGTGCATTGCTGACAAGAGGTCTCAGAGGTGGCCGTGCGATTTCTGCTACAGGTCTCTGAGTAGTCACCAAATATGACAGCTGGCTCCTCCCAGAGACACTGATCCAAGCTGAAGGACAAACCAGAAAGGCCTTTTCGAACCTAGTATTAGAGGTAAAACAAAACCGAAACCACCACTCATAGCAGTTTCTGTTAGAAGTAACCCTGCTAAGCCTAGCCCACATTCAAGGGATCAGGAATTAGCTGGATCTGAAGACGTGTGAAACCACAGCACCTGAATTGTCATATATGTCTCTGCTATCATTTTTTTTCTGGTTTTTTGAGACAGGGTTTCTCTGTGTAGCCTTGGCTGTCCTGGACTCACTTTGTAGACAAGGCTGGCCTCGAACTCACAGGGATCCGCCTGCCTCTGCCTCCCGAGTGCTGGGATTAAAGGCGTGCGCCACCACGCCCGGCTTGTCTCTGCTATCATTAACCAGCTGTGTCTGCCAAATGCTAAGTGCTCCATGGATATTGGAAAGGAAATGGCTAATAAATAGGATAATAACAAAAGCAGGGACGTTTATGGGTGATTTCTTTGTGTGGGGGTCACATGTAGTATAAAAAGATGAAGATGGGGGTCTGCTAACACAAATTTTGAGATGAGACTTTACGGGACTCCATGACTGAGTGAAAAAAAAAAAAAAGGCTTGGGAATGGGCTTGCAAAATTCCTCAAAAATGCGGGACGCCGTCAATTCTTAGTATTAAGAGCGTAGACCGGAAGTACTGGGAAATGTTTAACCCGTTGTTTTTGTTAAAGAAGTCTTGGGGAACTTGGACTTAGAGATGGCTGTGATGGTTTTTGGCACTTGATCCACAGGTGTCAGTGTGGTGCACTTCCAAACACGAAGACAGAATCTTATGTCTGATTGCTCAATTAGACTTCAAAGGGAAGAGCTGGCTTATTTATAAATAGGGAAGTTCTACTGTCTGTTTCCCATGGTTCTGGGGCTAACGTATTAACGTTAGATGGGCACCATTACTCATTCAAAGGAGATTCCTACAAATCGTTGTGAAACATATGTATGGCTTAGGCTGCATCACTTCAAACAGTAGGGTTCCAGTTTTCACTTTTAAGAACTCAGCTCCCCGGGACTCAGGCTAATGGGCACAGCTGCATGTTGACCATTCGAGCATTTCTACACAGAAAGTCAAGGCGATCCAGTGCTCTTAATCTTCCTGCTCACAAATAGACTTCAGACTGTCCTGAGGCTGGGGGCCAAATTTCAGAAGAGTCTTGACTCGGGAGATGACTCAGTGAGAGATAGCACATGCTGTGCAAGCAGAAAAACCTGACCTTGAATTCCCAGAATCCATGTAAAAACTGGCCACATAACCGGAGCATTTCTACCAGGAAATGGGTGGTGGAGACAGAAGAATGGTGTCTGGAAGCTTAGGGGAGAAGCTAGCTTGGCATACCCAGTGGAAAACTCAACAAAAAGAGAGACATCGAATCAAACAAGGTCGAAGGTGAGAGAGGGCTGATACCGGAGGTTGCTGGAGGGAATGCCTGCATCAAAATACATGAACACGTGAATTCATGCACACACACACACACACACACACACACACACACACACACACACACACACACGATGTGCCAGTCGATCAAACAAGGCTTAGTGCAGTATAGACATTAATATATCTGTTAGTTTCCCTGAAACTTAAAAGACCCAGGGCTGTCTGCTAAATAGCGCACAGTATAGAATACAGGAGATAAATTTCTTTAGGAATTTCATTCAGTTCCAATTACCTTCAGACTGCCATTTTTGCAAACTCGTATTTACTCAGCAGTGAAATACCTGCGGAACTGCTTTAGAAAAAGAAATTAAACATTTCTTTGTTCATTTTGCATTTCTGTGCATTTAGAAGTGATTAGTTGTTCCTTCATTACTGGCAGGATTAAATCCAATATTTACCAGTATAATTTATGTTAAAAGACCTTTGTCCTTCCGGAAGGTTTTGTTCTTGTTTTTTTTTGTTTTGTTTTGTTTTTGTTTTGTTGTTGTTGTTTTTTCGAGACAGGGTTTCTCTGTGTATGTGGTGTTGGCTGTCCTGGTCTCACTTTGTAGACCAGGCTGGCCTCACAGTGATCCATCTGCCCCTGCCTCCCAAATGCTGGGATTAAAGGCGTGCGCCACCACGCCCGGTCCGGAAGTATTTTTAAAACCTTATATTAAATAGAAACTTCAGATGAGAAAGTTCTTTTGTATTTCTTCTGTACTTATTCTTCCACTTTTGATCAATTAATACTGACTGTAGTAGATTTTGAGTGAGCCTTGGAAAACTAGTTCAGGGTTAAGTGAGGGGCTATCTGCCCTCCATTGTAAAGTAAGCTCTACTAGGACAGGGCCTTTGGTTAGCTGCCTGCAGCTTCTGAGCTCTTGACCCTAGCCCTGTGCAAGCCCTCAAACATTGGAGTAGCCAAGCATTCATTTACGGTCCAGCGCAGGGCTGAGGCCAGCGCGAAGCTTCCCGCTACAAGCTCTTCCTGCGGGAAGAAGCTGGGCGCGAGGAGGAGTAGGATCCCGGCCCACTTCCTGTCCGGCTGCGCGGGCGCCGCCTCCTCCCGGAGACGGAGGACAGGGTTTCCATTCCGACGCTTCGGCGAGGTTCACGGACGGAGCGCACCCCAGCGGAGCGCACCCAGGAAGAGCGCACCCAGGCTGGACACTCCTGCCCCGGCCGCGGGCGAGGCGCGAGGGTTAAATGCTCGCCCAGGGGGCGTGGTCGGTGGCGCTAGCCAAGGGACTGGGGGGGCGGGACGGACGGAGGAAGGGGGCGTGGTCAGAGGCGCGCGCCTTTGCGGCCTGGGGGCGGGACGGACGGAAGAAGGGGGTGTGGCCAGAGGCCCGCGCCTGTGCTGCAGCTGCGAGGAGAGGGCTGTGGCCGGGGGCGGTTCCGGGCGGCAGGCTGGGGGCGGGGCGGGCGGAGGAAGGGGGCGGGGCCCGAAGTTGTTCCGCGCTGGGCAGCGGGGCTGGCGGGCGGACCGGGCCGGGCCGGAGAAGTTTTCTCTGCGGCTGCTGAGCGAGGGTGCGGGGCCCCGCAGGCAGTGCACGCAGGCTGCCATGGCTTTCCGTAGGAGGACGAAAAGTTACCCACTCTTCAGCCAGGAGTTCGTCATCCACAACCATGCAGACATCGGCTTCTGCTTGGTGCTCTGCGTCCTCATCGGGCTTATGTTCGAGGTGAGTAGAGCGGGGAGGGGTTGCTGTAGGGACAGGCGGTCCCAACTCCCGTGCTTCCCGGCGCAGACAAGGGTTCCGGACCTCCTCTGGGCTGGAGCCCGCCTGGCTGTCCCGCACGTTATCTGCACCTCTGGCTTTGTGCACTGTGTCCACCCTGGCCTGGACCTAGGGCAGTACAGACAGCACCCCTAGGTCCTCGCTGTGAGGGCCTTGCCATACTCTGTCGCCCCCTTGGGCACCCACTATATCCTGCAACTCTCTCTCAACCCCCCCCCCCCGCCCCGAAACCCATGCCTGGCCTCGAACCAATTTCAGCTCTGCCTTCCTGGCCTCAAGATTGGGGTTTCCTTTCTGGTGTCTGGGTGCCAAGCTGGGAGACTCCCAGACCCGCAGTAATTGCACAATTCCCCCCCCCCCCCTTCTCCTAAATAGGGGCCGCCAGATCTTCTAAGTTCTTCCATTGGAAGGTACCCTAGGCCTTCTACACCTCTCCTGTGGCTTTCTGGGTGTTCTTCATTTTGGAGTCCCTGGAGCTTGCTCTAGGTGTTCACATGTGGCCTAGGCTCCATTCCAGTGGGGGCCTTCTGCGACCAACCTCTCTTTAAATATGACCCAAAGGTCTAGTTTTAAGATATCCTTTGGCACTTTGGACTGACTGTCCCTGTAGATCAATGTGTGAATTGGACCCAGATCCTTATCACCTTTGTAGGAGCCAGGAGAGGAGCAGGATTCCCTCAGCTTTTAGGTGAAAGGTGATTTCTCCTGTAGCTGCAAGGATGTGGAATGGGGACGGAGAGTGGTTAGTGTGCCGGTGTAGGCCTCGGAAGTGCCTGCGGTAACCACTAAAGGCGTCAGCATCTAAGGGGGAGAGAGGGTCTCTCCTACGAAGTGAGAGAGAGAAAAAAAAGTGATACTGAAAAGTGAGAAGGCCTAGAGGAAACTGAGTATGGGTCGTCCCTTGTGGTGTATATTGCCTCAAGAGCGCCATGTGTGACAATGAAGTGGTATGTGACACTCCCTCGGCTCTCGCCGTAGTCTCCTGGTCCTGAGCACACTCTGCTCCTGTCCTCCCTTCTGGGGGTAGCAAAAAGCGGTACCTTTTAAAAAACGTTGCCTGTCGTCTCTCTTCTGTTACTGTTACCTGTTACACAGGTCCTGTTTGGCTGATGAACCTGCCCCTAGCTGGGGATATTCTTGTGGCACTCAGGTCTGAGCTGGATGCACGCTCTTAGCCGGGCTGTAGGGTTTATGGCGGGAGAGAATCTGGGGTTGGGGTTGGTGTCTACACTCTCTTGGAAATGATTTCACTTCACTCATTCTCCACCCCCCCACCTCCACTCATGTTTCCCTTGAGGCTCTGGAAAAGAATGTCTCAGTGGAGACTGCAGCCTCAGTTTCCCATCATTGAGGGCGCCGTGAAAACCTGTCTTCCTTAAAGAGTGATTGTAAAGCTTAAAGCGGGGATTTTTCTCAGCAGCAAAAAAAGCCATTCCTCTGTACCAATGAGAGAATCTGTTTCTTGCTCCTGGACCCTTGTTATTATTTAACATAATGGCTTAATGAGAAAGCGGAGGACCTGCTTTGCTTAGCATTTGCCTTCAGTCTGTTTGCTGTTGGCCATTCTAAGAGGCCACGCTCCGGTTCTTGGAGGGTAGGGCTGGAAAGACGCATGTGTCAATCTTAAACCTCATAGCCATGTGCTCCGCAGCTGGCCGGAGTCTCTTGCATAGCCTGTGGCTCTCTGTGGTATCGCTAGCATTTGTCTAGATTTTTTTTTTTTTGGCTTTACCTGCCTTATTGTTGTGCAGAAAGAGACACCTAATGTTTGTACTCCTTTGTTCCCTATCTCTAGCCTTTCGGGAAGCCCTTTGTATTAGATCAGTGACAATCTGTGGAAACTGACAAGTGTCATTCCTAATACCTGAAGAGAAAGGACTAAACCAAGAGGGGGAAAAACCGTTTCCCGTTTCATTAGGACTGACCTTAGGGCTGTAGAACAGACTTGGTTGTGATGCCAACAAACCCCCCTCTTCGCTGCCACATCTTCTTCTGTAGTACTTTAGCCCTATGGAACTTACAGGACAGATGCTTCTTTCTGAAGTAGCGTTGAGGACTCACCAGGGTGAGCTGTTTTAGGAGGAAGGGGGCTTTCCCCTGAACCTCCAATATCAAAGACTTGTGATCTGTGCTGGTTATAGGAGGTCTTCACTAACTGTTTCTACCTAGTGACTGTACAGAGATATATGAGAGAGAGAGAGAGAGAGAGAGAGAGAGACAGACAGACAGACAGACAGACAGACAGATCAGTTTTCAGCATGTGTGCACTTAGAAGTCTGTTGTCATTACTAAAAGAGAACAGAGACATCCCAGAAAGAAGGAGATGGGGAGACGCTTAGCACAGGGCAGAATGAATATTTCTGGGATTTTCTGGCGCGGCAGTGTTGGTGTGTGTGTGTGTGTGTGTGTGTGTGTGTGTGTGTGTATGTGTGTGTGTGTTTACAGGTAGGCATATAGTGGGAAGAAGGAAGTGTAGGGGGAACAGGGAGAAAAGTCCTCAGGCTCCTAACTTTGGATCTTGGTCCAGGCTAGGACTCCTTCATTTAGAAAGCCAAGCCAGGAAAACTGTATTGTAATTCTTCCAATAGAATGTAACTCTTGTGATCACCCCCCTCCCTTAAGTCCCTTGTCTAGCCTCTGCTGTTCCCTGTAACACCCCCCACCACACACACACACACACACACACACACACACACACACACACACACACACAAGCAAGCCGAGGCCTTCAGATCCATGTCAGCGCCCTTTGCTAGTTACCTCTGCAACACTCATGGGTTTTGATTCCCCACCCCGCCCCAAGGCTTCGGCTCTGTCTTTAGGGAGATGTTGACGCCAAATTCTTTCCCTTGGGATCACTTCCTTTTGGGAACACATGAAAGGCTGTCTGGCCCCTGTTCCCCCAAGCTGTGCTCAGACACACTTTTAGTTTAGTCTCAGGTTATCTTCTTTTCAAGGCAGGGACAGCTTCTTCCCCAGCCCAGGTTTTGTCCCATCTTATGTCTGTTTGGAATAGAGCTGTTCTGTGCAGCCACACTGCACTTGGCTAAAAAATGTCAGGAATGTGGGACTTTATCCCCCCCCCCCCCCCTTCCTTTCCAGCTTTCTCTTTCTTAGCTCGGCTTCAGGAGAGGTGGTGCAAGGGGCAGTTTTGTTCTCAACAGTTTGGACTTTTCTTAGGAGGAGTGTGGTTCTTCAGGGTGTGGGTGGCCAGTTGGGATGTGTGTCTAAGTCAGATTTGAAAGTAGCCAATCCTCCCTCCCCTCTTCCCTTCGCCTTCCAGTGCCTAGTGCCACGTTTCCAACTGAAGCAGGCAGGGGAAGAGGGAAAACTCCTCCATTAGCCAATGGAGAACGAGAAATAGGGGGCGCTTGGAAGAGAGGAAGCAATATCTGTATCACCTTGAAAATGTCATCTCAAGATGGAAACTAGTTCCTTCTTCTTCTGTTTCTGCCACTGCAGAGAAATGTTTCCGGGATTCTGAGGGTCGTTTAGAAGTTTGGGGTTTGGTTTTTTATATAGCCCATGGTGATGATGTAAAGGGTATAGGACCCAGACAGGTTTCGGAGACAGGTGTGGAAGATAGCTTCCCCCCCCCCCAACCACTTTCTTCCCTGTTCCTGACCCCACGACAGAATTTGTCAGGAAGAAATACTTGCAGAACATACAGTGGGGGCCCACTGCATGTGTCATAAGTCTTTGGATTGAGGGGTCTATGGCACCATATCTTACTCCTCTATGTACCTGTGGGTGTCATAGCCTGGAACCAGGCAGCTGGTCCAGTCTCTTGATGCTAGGTTAGAAGGTTATGTTACGCATTATGAAGAGATCCTTCTAGAAGTGCATGAGCGGCACACAGAGACACCCGTGGACGTCAGTTGATTTTTTGCTAACTTCTAATGCACTTTTGAGGATGTTACTTTGCCAGCTTTTGCGATCCCTGACTTGATACCTCTGTCCCTGGAGCTTGGGGTACAGTGTGCTGGGGATGTCAGAGTTCCCCAGGAGAGGGTCCCTCATTCTCATGGGTGCCTTGTTTGGTGGGATTCCTGCATGTGCAGGCACTCAGTGACTTGAGCAACAGAACAGAGATTTGGAGCTTTGAGTTTCTCTCGATCAGGACTCCAGTTTAACCCCATTCTATGGGATGAAAGGATGTGTTCATTAGTCTTCTCTTTGGGCGAAAGTGAAAGATGGTATTGGGCAGTCTAACATGCTAAAAGTCCCCCTAGCATGGGGCTGCTTTCCTGGTGCTTGAGACATTCACGCTGATGACTGTTGCCTCTGGTTTCTGTACTGGGTCCGAGGGTGTGTTTTCCATCCTTGGACCACTCACTGGGGGCCCTGGCTGGATGTTGTTGCAGGGATGATGCATTTTGAGATGAATACCTTTCTCAGCACTAGCCATCTACTGTCCGAACGACTTTCCCTTGGTTCCTCTCACTCCCCTTTGCCTCAAGGATCCTGCACCACACACAGCACGTTTTTTTCTCTCGGACACTTATCTTATTAGAACACGAGGGGTGAGTACCAGAGGGTCTTGGTGCTGCCGCTGTCACTCCTGGGGCAGTAAAGACTACGAGGAAACAGCCCTGAAAGCTACATAGGTGTCACTTCTCCTGCTCACTCTGTTGTCTGGACCCTCAACGGCTTATTTCTCAGAGGCACTCTCCAGGCTGGTCACAGCAGAATGCCTTAGTCCCAACTGTTTGTGGAATAACATGTGTTGCTATGGTGAAAGCTTCACTCTGGCAGGCATGAACTCCTTTTTGATCTGCTTTGTCGTCGTCGTGGTCGTGGGCAGGGGCCCCAGAAATCATTCTGTGGCATAGCTGATGTGCTTCTCGTTCCCACCCTGATAAGTGATGAAGCCAGAGGTCTGATAAGAGCGGATTAGAATTCCCACATGACAGAAATGCTTTCTAATCAGCCAGTGTGCCATTAGCTTGCTTTGGTGGGAAACGTTCCCCGATGCTATCTCGTGTAGCCTTCTTATGCAGTGCTTCGTATCTGGTATCCATTGGTACCTAACGGGTAGAGGAAGGAGGGGTGAGGGGAAAGAAAACAGCAAAACTACCAGTAGAGCTCCTGAGCAGCTCTTCTTGTTTCCTGGGCAGCCCTGTATCCTCTATTTACTCCTAACTCTGCCCTGATTTACCTCTGCTGTCTCAGATGTCCAGCTGTGGGGGGAGATCCAAACCCGGCTTAGACACAGCTGGTTAGTATTGTGAGCTAACTGTGCAGTTTAAAGAGCTTTGCAAGGGGTTCTTCTGCATGGTGTAAGTTCACATAACTTTTCTTGCTTTTTGAACAGAGGAAATGGAGCCAGATTGTGAGTTAGGGGGTGCCAAGGCCTCTGGGGCCCTCCGGTGAGTTTGTTGGAGGCCAGGCTTAGGATGGGGAGGGGGGTACCGGGAGGGGAGAAGTGGGGTGGGCTGCCACGTTGCCTCTTGATGTCTTCTTTCGTTTGTCTGGAGGAATTGGCAGTGTTTTGCATCTGTGAAATGTTTTACTGGCCTCACCCTGTAATCGGGATGGTTTATGGGGCTTGCCATACCCATCCAGAGCCTGGCTTCTAGAGGAGAGATTTGGCCAATGACTATCCACTCTCCGTTAGAGCCAGAGCCAAAAATAAGAAGCCAGCAACGTCTGGCTCACATTTAGAACTCAGCTCTGATGTCCCCACTACTGGGGCGTCTGTGGAATGTAGCCACAGGCAGCTTTATTTTCTCTTTGTCTGAATGGGTCTGTTTATTACCTGGAAGTAATATCCGTGGGCCTTTACACTCAGAAGCCTTTCTGCCCAGAATGATCATGGAAATTCACATCTCCCTCAAGGAGACTGTAGAGTGACCCAAATGTATGTCTGTCACATGTGATCACAGATGAAGAGACAGGAGCTTTGCCTACCACTGTAGTCACTGCCTGCCATTATCCAATGTCTGTGTGAGATAAGGGGTTTCTGGTTGTAGTTTGCTCGCTGACCTTATCATCAAGTTAATATTTGTGGTCATGGCTCAAGGGCACATTTTCTGTTTTATGAGTTCACGACCTTAGAGGGCAACCTAAGAAATTATCTACTGTGTTTGCAGAAGAGAAAAATAAGCCCCACCCCCCAAAGAGGTTGAGAAATTTGCCCAAGACAATTAGAGTGACTGTTTGACAACCTGAAGCCACACCCAGGTCCACCTCTGGTGTATCTTCTGTGTCACTGCCTTGAACTCTAGACTCTGTCTTTGAATGCCAGTGTGTGTGTGGAAGCCTTGAAAGTGATATATGATGCTTAAGACCACTGGACTCATTCATTTGCTAGATGCTCATGAAATGGCAGAGTACTGGTGATGTGCTTGCATGAGCTCAGGGAATGCAGAGTTGAAGAAGGTCAGAGTCCTGCCCTCAAAAAGGTCACAGTGTGGTACCTTAAATCTGCTGGCACTAAGTGGGTCATAGTGGTCCAGGCCCGTGAGCCCAGCTACACCAGAGGCTGAGTCGGGAATATTAAGAGTTCAAAGCTAGCCTGGGCAGCATAGGGAGATACTGCCATAAAAATGCTGTGATGGAGCTCTTTGGCATGCTTGCCGAGCATATGCAAAGCCACAGATGGGGAAATAGTTGTGGGTGGGAGTCAGGCCTTAAACTTCATGTGTGTGACAGGTGCAACCTTCCATAGACTCTTGGGCCTCAACCCTGAGCTACTGTGCTTTGGTGGAAGAACAGTTATTAAGAACAAGCACCCTGAGCCAGTTGTGGTGGTGCATGCCTTTAATCCCAGCACTCAGAGGCAGAGACAGGTGGATCTCTGTGAGTTCAAGGCCAGTGTGGTCTACAAAGTGAATCCAGGACAGCAAGGGCTACAAGAGAAACCCCCTGTTTCAGAAACACACACACACACACACACACACACACACACACACACACACGCAAACAAAACAACAACAACAACAAAAAACTAGCACCCTGGCTGTGGGTGTGGCTGTGACGGTCACACCTGGAGATCTTGCGGGGCACAACTGGCACTCATCCGTAAGTTATTACTCTGAGGCAGGACATAGGGCCTCATATCAAAAGTCCCATAGGCTCGGGGGCTTTCAAAAGCAGCAATTCTTTATCACTGTTTTAAAGTCTGAGTAAACCCAAGACCGAGGCCCTGGCTGACCTTGCCTTGGGGGAGGGTCTGCTTCCTGCCTTGTAGTGGCATCTCTATATCTTTATGAAGCTGAGAGAAGGGAAGGAGAAAGGGGTGCTTGATGTCTGCGGTCTCACAAGGGTTTTGTAATTGTGATTAATTACTCCCCAAAGGTCCCACCTGCTGATGCCACTGCACTGGGGATAGGTTCTCAGCCTAGGAATTTTTGGTGGCAGGCATCAAAAGTTCTATCCATAACAGACTGCTGTGTGTGTGTGTATGTGTGTGCGTGTGTGTGTGTGTGTGTGTGTGTGTGTGTGTGCGCGCGCGCGTGTGTATGTGTGCATGTGTGTGTGTGTGTGTGTGTGTGTGTGTGTGTGTGTGTGTGTTCTGTTTATTTGCATGCATGAGTGGGAAGGCCAGAAGTCAATACTTTGGGTCTCTTCCTCTATCAAGGTCTCTCACTGAACCCACAGTGTAAGGATTTGAGTAGCCTGGCTGGCTAGGGAGCTTCAGAATCTGCTTGTTGCAGTGACAGACACTTGCTGCCATGACCAACTTTGACGTGGGTGCCAGGGAACTCAGATTTAGGTCCTCATTCTTGTGTGGCTTGGAGGTTACCAAGTGACCTATGTCCCTAACCTGTCATAAGGTGCCTTAAGATTTTTGTTTTCAGGACTGGAAATGAAACCCAGACCCCGCACATGCTAGGCAAGTGTCCTTCTACCTGTGAGACATATCCCCCGCTCTTGGGTTTTGTGGTGGTTGTTGTTGTTGTTGTTTTGTGGGGTTTTTTGTTTTGTTTTTTTGAGACAGCATTTTACTCTGTAGTGTTGGCTGGCCTAGAACTTGCTAGATGGAGCCTGCTTCTGCCCTCTAAGTGTGATTAAAATATGTGCCTGGCTCTCTGCTGTTTTTTGTTTTTTTGTGGGGAGGGGGAGGAGTTGTTTGTTTGTTTGTTTGTTTATTGAGAGAGAGAGCCTCACTAGTATCCTGGCTGACCTTAAAAGCAAGGCTCCCGTCTCAGCCTCCCAATTATTGAAATTACAGGCATAAGCCACTGCATGAGTGGGGCAGGACTTCTCCACAGAACTGGGTTGTTTAAGCAGGGCATGCCACATCTTCCTCATAAAGTTAGAGTCTTTACCAGGGAGTGATTCTTCTTTTTCTCCTCAGAAGATTTTTAAAAGAATTTTCTTTTTACAGGGAATTCTTTTGAGTGGCTCCCCACCAATAGATGTCTGTGGCTTCAGGGGAGAGAGAAAGAGACGTGCCACTCAGGACTGTGGGTAGATACAGACGGAATTTATAGTGCTGTCTCCCCAGCGCTTGATGGCCTCTGCTCCATGAAGGGGGCACAGTTTCTGTTAATCAGCACATAGTGGCTTCTGCTTAGTACCTAGTGTGGGGCAGTAATCTTCACAAGTGGGTGTTGAGTCAGTAAGAGCATGGGTTGTGTTTAAAGGTGCCACAGCTAGGGTTAAGAGCAGTGTGTATGGGGGGGGGGCTGTTCTTGAAGATCTAGTCCAGCCGTTCTTAGAGTTCAACAGGAAACACTGAGGTCTGCTCCACTTCCGGCTGAGATGCATTCCTCAGAACCGGGAGCAGAGTTGAACTTCTCGAGCTAGAGGATGACGTTCTCAACTCGTACTTGGTGCCCCATCAGCTTTTGACCTCACTGGACAAGGGGGATAACTTGTTTCTATGGATTCTGCCACTGCCGTGTGAAAGGCAGATGGCGACCTGAGAAGGAGTGTTTGATGGCTGATTTATTGATTTCGTTTTTCATTAGCAGTTTTGTTTTTAGTTTGGGCAAAACATCTGGCGAGAGTTCCTCGCTGTTAGATTTGTGGCTAGCGCCGTGTGGAGGCCGGCAGCTGGGAGCTGGGTGTGTGATAAGAGACCCAGAGCAGTGGGGCATGGATTCTTCCTGCAGATTGCTGTGTGGCCCATGCAAGTCCCTTCACTTCTCTGGACTAACACTTGCTTTATGGAGCAGGGGGTGGGGGCGGCAGGGGAGTCGGTGGCTGTGGGGGTATGGGGTGAAGGATGGCAGGTGGGAGGTTGGAAGTTTGGGGGCTCACTCTCCTGTAGCTCAGCTGTGTCTTTTTTTTTTTTTTTTTTTTTTACTATGGGCCTGTACAAGGGCAGAGGATGAGCACAGAGCCTACATTGCCAGGAAGGAAGAGGAAGGGAATAGAAGGAGGAACCTGTCCTCTCCCACCCCCCACCCCCCCACCCCCGTTTGTGACATTTTACTTGAACACAGCTGCGCATCCACTGGATTTAAGAGCCTCTACTTCTCTTTTGATTTCATTTTTGATTTGCATTGGAATCCGTTTTGAACTGAAGTTTGGACTTCTCACCTAATTACGGGGTAGCAGAACTTAGGTAGAGATGGAGAAAATCCATATTTAAAAGGAATCATAGTCAGACCCTACTGTCTCCTGCAAGGTTGACCTGGGAAGAGAACAGGCTGTACATAGCCTGGTCCCTGTCTGGCCTGACTGTCCTATGCACTTTGTTCTGCCAGCTTAGGTTCTCTCACCCCAGCTCTCTGAGTGTGGTCTGGGACCTTAAGACTGAAAAAGCTGTTTTTCACATTTAATGATAGATCTGTGTGTGTGTGTGTGTGTGTGTGTGTCTGTCTGTCTGTCTGTCTCTCTCTCTGTGTGTGCGCCTCTCTGTCTGCCTCTCCCACCCCCCCAACCCCACTGCCCCTCCCCCAGCCCCCTCCCCCAGCCCCCTCCCCCAGCCCCCCACCCTTCCCCCCACCCTCCCCCCACCCCCCACCCCACACCAACCTAGTGTCCTATCCTGACCTTACTTCTTACCCCATCTCTGCTTTGTTACTCTAACAATGGCATGCTTTCTTCCTCACAATATTGGGAATGAGTCCCACACAACAGGAAGAAGTAAAGTTTTTGTTTGTGTTTGTTTATTTGGGTTGGTTTGGGTTGGTTGTTTTAGATGGGATCTCACTGTGGTCCATGCTGGTCTGAAACCCACTTCTGAGTGCTGGATTGCAAATGTGCCAGGCTCACTGTATCGCATCGTACTTAACTATCTTCTAGGGCCTGGTTTCAAATAAGAAGGCTACACAGAAAAGCTCTGTCTCAAGAAACCAAACCAAACCAAACCAAAACAGAATCAGCCATTGCATCTAGTATTTAAAACACTACAGTAATTTGGGGGACCAGTGAGATGGCTTGGTGGATAAAGGGCCCTTGCTACAGAGTCTGATGACTTGACTTCAACCTCCTACAGGTTGTCCTCAGATTTACATGCGCGCGCACACACACACACACACACTATAAGTATAATAATAAAATGAAATACTACTTTTTTTTTTTACTAACTCCAAATTAAAAAAAGAAAGTTGTTCTATCCAGGCAGTGGTGGCACATGCATTTAATCCCTGCACATAGAAGGCAGGGGCAGTGGGATCTCTGTGAGTTCAAAGCCAGCCTGGTGTACAGAGTAGGTTCCGGGATAGCCAGGACTGCACAAAGAAATACTGTCTCGAATCCCCTCCCAAAACAACAACAAATAAGTTGTTCATACTTATGACTACCAAAAACAATAGCCATTCACTTAACTATCATCAGACCTAGCTATTTATATATTAATTTGAAAATACTATATAAGAAGTTCAGTCTTAGAGAATTTTTTGACCACAGAACATTCTCTTGGATGCTGCTACTTACCACATTGTTTTCTGACTTTGTTTTTGTTTTCATAGTAACAAGATAGGAAGAGACCTTTGTGACCTGGCTGTGTTAGGAAACTATTACAGGCCATAGTTTACAGAGGTCAAGGTCACTCTGGCAGCTAGGTTGCCAGAGTTTGCATTCTGCTCCAGCCCTGCCATATTGGTAAATTAACTTTCGTGTGCCTCAGTTTTCTCATCCTTAACACAGGATTAATAATATGTCACAGAAATTTTAGGAGTGCTGGGAATGTTCTTATAAACACATACTATATTATATACTTATATTAATATATATTAATTATATTAATAAACAGCACATAATATACAGCACAGTCACCAATAAGGTGTTTCTTATTGCTGTTAAGCTGAGACAGTGCTGCCTGGTACCTCAGCTATGTGTAACTGTTCTTTGTGTCTGTAGCATCCACTTGGAACAGGATGTGGGTCAGAACTGATGATGGCCCTAAACTGCTGCCAGGAGCTCCATGCTCAGCTTGCCTTCCAGGTCCAGTTCACATCTTACTTGCACGGGACCTGAATATGTTTGTTGGTTGGTACTATGATGGAGGTTGAACACAGTGGATGCTAGCAAATCCTCTACCACCAAGCTAAGGCCCTATCTAACTAAATACAAGTGAATTTCATTTTTGCAGCTGGGTCTCATCCCCAAGGTATCTCATTACATAAATGCAAATATATCCCAAGTTCTGAAGAAAGAAAGAGCCTAGAATACTTCCCAACCTGTGTATGGGCATAGATTTCTGTACATCTGTAATAAGTAATATTAGAGTTTTGAACCTAGATGTGGCCCTATTGAAAGTAAGGCTGCCCAGGGTGAGTCATTTCTAGAGCTTCTGGGAAGCGCCAGTTTTATCACACTGAAATAAGAGTGTCTTCTGCCTAGTTCATTATCACCCACAGAATGTGAAAGAAGCAGTTTAGGTTTCTTATCAAGCTGCCTGGGCGATAAACTAATTAAGCAGTGTTCACCTACCTGGCCTCTTCCTTCCCTCCCTCCTTCTCTCTCTCCTTTCCTACCCCCACTCATCGATGCACCTACTCTATGCAAGGCTCTGAAATCTGAATGGGAAAGCAGCTGGCATATTTGTTGACATGCGTATCTTGATAAAGAAGAGAAGCTGATAGTACCTTGTGGCCACGTTTCCCGGAGTTACTTGGTTGGAAATTACTCCAGGTATGACAGTTATGGCTTTTCAGGTTGTGACAGATGACGTCTTTAGCATTCAGCTGTGCTGTAACCAGGTGCAACTTTTCCAGTGCTCTTGGCCTCAGGGAGGTGAGTCTGGAATGAGCTGGTTCTTGTCCCTCATTCTGCAATGTTGGTTGAATGGTGTTTGTCTCCGTCAGGGTTTCGATTGCTG
This sequence comes from Acomys minous, assembly GCF_964271855.1. NCBI lineage: Eukaryota > Metazoa > Chordata > Mammalia > Rodentia > Muridae > Acomys > Acomys minous. Next base: position 69,458,427 of record NC_140495.1, on the reverse strand, counting down.
TGATAAAACACCAGCACCCAAAACCAACTTGGTGGGGGGTCGTGTTGGGGTGGGGGTCGTGGTGGGTATTTCATCTTACAGCTAGAAGTCTGTCAAGAAGGAAAGTTAGGGCAGGAGCTGATGCAGAGGCCATGGAAGAATGCTGCTTACTGCTTGCTCCTCATAGCTTGCTCAGCTTGCTTTCTTACACATTCCCAGGACCACGGGCCCAGGGGCGGCCCCACCCACAATGAGCTGGGCCCTCCCACATCATCAGACAAGAAAAAGCCCCCAAAGGCTTGCCCCATAGGACAATCTGGTAGGGCCGTTTTCTCAATTGAGGCTCCCTCTTCTCTGATGACCTTAGCTTGTGTCAAATTGACATACAATTAGCCAGAACAGGGGTTGGGGTTTTTTTTTCCCCCAAAGCCATCAATTTGGAAAAGGATACATTATATAACCAGAAAGATCTTACCCTTCCCCCTGGAAGGGAAACAGGTAAGAAACAAGCAGTCACTTGAATGTGAGCTGCCGTATTGGTATTCTATGTGTAGCACCAAGTGGAAAGGATGCTTTGAAAGTATGAAGGAAACATTCCTAACTAAGGAAGACAAGGAAATAGAGTGGATATGGAAGGCCCTAGGGAGAGGACTTGTATCCCCATGAAGGGTGGGGCTGGTTCAGAACCCGAGTGCTCAGCCGGTGGCTAATATAAGTTATTCCAGAGGTAGGATGAGGAAGAAAGAAGTAAGGGGGAAGGTAAAGCTGGATCACAGAGGCCTTGGAGGCCCAGAGGTGAGCTCTTGTCCTGGAGGCGGTCAGGCATGTTTGAGGAGTTTTTGGGAGCACAGTGGTGGGATGCTTTGCTTTGGAGACAGTGGAGAGAGGTGGGGCAAATGAGACTGGACATAGAGTCTGGGCAGGCGGCCGTGGGGCTGGTCCATGTGGGAACTTCCGTTCGGGAAATGTTTCTGTGCCATCTTCTGGCCAGGAGGAAAGTTGTAAGAAGCAGCAGGGACCGGAGTATTCTCCGGTGCGGAACCTCAGTCATCTTTTCTATATGTTTTGCACGCCACAGGCTACTAGCAAGGCCCTTGTGGGGCGTGGGCTTGTTGGGTTGTGGGGTTGAAACTGTTAGTTGCCACTTGGAGACTGGACTGACATAGGTCTTTCTTGCTATTGAACAGGAGTGTTGCTTCCTGAATGTCCCACGTCTTTCCCACCTTTGCCTCAGACACCCTGCCCCCTGCCTCTCTGAGTCTCTTCACCCCGTGTTACCGCCTTGTGTTACTTTCCCATGGCCACCAATCCCCCAAGTGTTCTTCAGACCCATGGAAAAGTTATTAATTTGCATATAGCATCTGTGAGGTTTGTTTTTTTTTTAAAAGGGAGGGGCTGCATACGTTACAGCATCTTTTTCTTCCACCCTTCTATTATCTTTAGCTAATAAGCCACAGTGAGAGTACTGTGTCCTTACTGCAGGATGGCGGAGGCAGTGGAGGCAGGGGGATGGGGATTTCCTTTATGGAAGAGTTTGTAGGGACAGTGGGGATGAGGTGGGGACAGGTGTGGCTGGATAGAGAGATTTGGGTGTGGACTGCCTTCAGGAAAGGCAGTAAGCAGTTGCCTTACGCTGTAGTCTATGTGTAGTTTGCTCTAGGGAGTACCAAGGAGTGTCAACACATAATTTTTTTTTCTGCTTTGAGATGAGGCTAGGGGTCTTCTTATTGAAGCTAGCTTGGGACCCTCGCGGTTTTTAGCTCCATACTACATTTATGTCTTCAGAAGTGTGAGCACCAGCAATAACCCATCCCTGTTATCCTACATCTCCATGACCATGCGGCCTTTTCAACATCACCTCCTGAATGGTTCCCAGGTCTCCTCTCAGCTATAATTCTCTTTGATTTTTTTTTTCTCAAGATGCTTATTATCCCTTGGATGAACTGCTGTAGGGCAGTGGTTCTCAACCTTCTTAATGCTGCCCCTTTAGTGCAGTTTCTCATCTTGTGGTGACCCCTCCCCCATCATAAAATTATTTTTGTCTCTGCTTCATAACTGTAATTTCGCTACTGTTATGAATCATAACGTAAATATCTGTTAGGCAAGGTCTATGATATGTGACCCCTGTGAAAAGGTCATTTGATCCCCAAAGGGGTGGAGACCCACAGGATGAGGACCAGTGATGTGGTCCTGACTTGGCCCCGGCCTCTCCTTATCCCTACCTCAGTTATCCTCAGACGGAGTTGAGGCCAGGTTCTCTCTCCTCCTCCCTGATGCCAGCCTTCCAGACAGCTGAGCAGCCTCATCCTGTCCGGACCTGTGTGCCTCCCAGATATCCCGTGTCTTTGTCACCTTTTCCTGAACATCCCAGCCCCCAAATCTCCTTCTCTCCTTTTTTTCTTTCTTTCTTTCTTTTCTTTTCTTTTTTTTTTTTTTTTTGATTTTTACTGACACCTGTTTCTCTTATAATTCTCCCCCTCAGACCTTACCAAATAGTCCTGCTTAGTCCTCTACTGAAGTTCGTTCTGCCTTTGGGCCATCTTTGCTGTTTCTTCTTCACCCAGTCAGCCAGCCTTGGGTTGAGATTGGATTGCCAGAGATAAAACATGACTAGAAGAGGTGACAAGGTTATTGCTGTCTTGTACATATTAGGTCCAGTGGCAGCATTGAAGGGGTTTCCACCCCACTAGTGTAAAAAGAGATGCTCATCCAGCCCCAAAGCGTGTTGCCTAAGCAGCTTTGTTTTGGAGAGACTGGGGAGAGATGAGAAGCCAAATTCTCAAAGTGTGCACTTGGATATGTCTAGAAAGGGTCTCGCTTTGACGCTGAAGCAGGCCCTGAACACATGATCCTGCCTCCTCAGCCTCCCGATGCTGGGATCACAGGTGTGTGCACCCCACCTGGCTTCCAGTGTATGTTCCAGTGGGGTCTAAGAAAGGATGTAGCGAAAGATGAGTCAGCTGTATCTGGGATGCAGCTGGTGACGACTGTGGACCAGAAAGCCTGGATCTAGGTGCTGGCTTAGGTAATAGGGAGCCATCAAAGACTTCTGAGAAATGGAATGACTAAGCTACATTACGAACAATAGGACCAGTGTAGGTCTGTCCACTTGCTAGGGCCTCTCCCCCAGCAAGGGATAGTTTCGCTCACTGTATCCCCAGCAGGTCTGTACTGATACGAAGGTGTGGATGTGAGTTTACCGAGGTGGTCCAGGGTACTCACAGGAAAGCATGTGTCATCCATGTTCATTCTGCTCCTCATGACATATTGAGCTTCTCTCTCCACGTTCTCGAGTTACCAGTGAGAGGTGCTTGAGAACACATGAGAGATGCTAGTTACTCTACACCACACACAGAGAGAACTTGCATTCTTAGCCTTCAAAGACAAGGGTGAGTGAGTGGGGAAATTGCAGTGGATACCATTTGGTAGTGCACTGATGACTCAAAAACAGAGTTGTAACCCCCCATCTGCCCCCCAACAACACCTGTTCTCATCCATCTCCCCTCCTCCACCCTCTCAGGAACTACTTTTGCTATTTTTGGTGTTTTCTTGTTGAGTTTATTTATGCCAATGTAAGCAGCCACAAAAATGTTCTATAGGGCCAGCAAGATGGCTCAGTGAGTAAAGGTGCTTGCCACACAAGCCTCATGGCCTGAGTTCGCTCCCAGGAGCCCATGGAAAGGAGAGAACTGACTCCACAAAGCTGTTCTTTGACCTCAGGAAGGATGCTGTGGCACAGGGGTTTACACATACACCAGTCTGACAGACATTCACAATTCACACATCATCATCATCATCATCATAATAATAATGTAACAATAAAAATAATATGGCAATAATTGCCATACTAAAACATGTGATATCAATTCAGTGTATCAGTATCTATGCACATATCTGTAAGCATGCATTATTGTCTAATTTTTTTCTTTTTGAGACAGAGTTTTTTTTGTTACACAGAGCCCTGGCTGTCCTGGACTCTTTTTGTAGACCAGGCTGGCCTCGAACTCACAGAGATCTGCCTCCCAAGTGCTGAGATTAAAGGTGTGTGCCACACACCTGGCTATTGTTGTCTCCTTTCTGGTGCACAGTGAGACATCGTCATCTAAATTGATTTGCACCTAGTGATTCCTTTTAACCAGAAGTCTGGGAGGACTTGCTGTCAGTGCACAGGCAACTCTCCTCACATTGTGTGAACACACCTGGATCCATTCACTGAGTTTCCTTTTGATGGACATGTGGCTGGTTTCTAGTCTTTTGTTCTTTCAAAGGATGCTATAGAGAATATGTGGGTACTTGCCTCACCTTGCTCCTGTGGGGAAACATCTTACAGGGTGTTTCACGGAGATGAGGCAGTTGGGTTAAAGTATACTTGTATTTGTAGTTTTGAGAGGTGCTGACATTTTTCCCTGCCCTTTCAATGCTATGTTCAAATCCATGGGTCATTTAGCTACGTGCCAAGATACTATAGTCTGTAGTTTAATACTTAAAGCTCTGCCAGTTTCCACATTGAACTTGTTTGCCATCACATTTGTGTTCTCCCAGCCCGTGTACATAACAATAACAGCAACAACAACAATAATCCTTGAATTTTTACAAAGTATGCTGCTTCCTGCCTTAGGATAAGGGGAATGTTTCCTACTGGTTTTCCTTAAAATTCTTTAAAATATATTTCTTATTTATTCTTGAAATTTTCATACATCTATTCAATGAAATATGGTCACATCTGCCCCCATTTCCCTTCTTCCTCCTCAGCATGTCCCCCTCCAAGCATCTCTTGTTAAAAACAACCCACTAAGTTCAGTCAGTGCTGCTCGTGGTGTGGCATGGGAAACCTACTAGTGGTCACACTCACAAAAGAAAATGATATCAGGCTGGGCCGTGGTGGCGCACGTCTTCAATCCCAGCACTCAGGAGGCAGAGGCAGGTGGATCACTCTGAGTTCAAGGCCAGCCTGGTCTATAAACTGAGTCTAGGACAGCCAAGGCCACACAGAGAAACCTTGTCTTAAAGAGAGAAGCGGGGGGGGGGGGGGTGAGAAAATGATATCTACCCTCCTCCACCCCCAACCCTCCACCCCCCCCCCCCCCCCCCCAGTTTCTTGCAGATCTTCTGGTTGTTTCTTTTGCTCTGGTCCTTCATACAAAGTCTTTCCTCGGGACAAAATCCTTTCCCTCTGCAGCAGTTTCTTCTTCCTCGGGCTCCACACACGTTTTCTAGAAAGCCTTCTTTTCCCCCCTGGGCTGTGTGGTAAGTCTTTCCTGAGCTCCTCGTTTCCCTGTGCCCCCCTTCTGATGACACTGCCCCCAAATGCCACCCCTCTGCCCCATACCTCTTGACTGGCAGTTCCTGGAGGATAGACGTGTCTCATTTTAGCAGTTGGCAGAGCATTCGACACTCTGGTTGCTCTCATGTCATATTCAGCAAGTAAGTGGTAAAGTAGGATTACCAGTTGGTAACTATCTTTTCAGAAACTTTTGCCCCCATTTTAAATCATGATACCAACTCCTCATTCGTTTACTGTTTGAACGCACACAGGTCTGTGCTTCTTAGAGCATTCGCCAATTTCTCTCAACTCACATTATCATGGTTTAGAACGTTTGCATCATTCCCCAAAGAAAAGTTAGCCCGCATTCCTCAATGCTGCCTCCCATCCCTGTCACCACCCCAGAAACCACTAATCTTTCTCTGGGCTTGCCTATTCTGAACATTTTATACAAATGCAATCATACAGCACATGGCTCTCGTGTCTGGCTTTTATTTAGCATAATGTGTTTGAGATTTATGCATGCATCAGTATTTCATATCTCAGCATTTCACGAGTCAGTTTTGTGCCTGACTCGACCGGCTGTGTGGAGATACCATGTTTGTCGTACCCATATGTCAGGTGATGAACATTTGGGTTGTTTCTACTCTTTGGAAAATTGTGAGTAATGCTTTTCTGAACACTCCTATGTAACCATTGGTGTAGAGAGCGTGTGTTCAGTCCTCCCGAGTCTATTTCTACAAACGGAAGTGCTGGGTCAGGAAATAATTTCCATGCAGGCAAGGAGCCAGGGCTGAAAGTATATTGAACAGTTTGTCCTTTTAATTCAAGAGTTTTTTCTCCAGGCCAGTATTGTGTATTGCCCATTATTCTGCCTTCACACAGCAGTTATTGAAGTTATATTGGATGGACTGTGAGGCACTCATCCGTAATTCACAGGCAGATGTCTGAGTTCATATGACACCATTTACTGCTTCCCAGGCACACTGTGCCTTCCTGGCTATGGAGGTTGACAAACACGTATCTTGCCCCAATACCGTAATTCATTTCAAGCCATCTAAATACTCATCTGTGCTGAGCCACTTAGTAAATTATGGGTATAGCCATGCAGGGGAACACTAGCTGCTTAAAACGCGATGAGGCCATGCTTTATGTATTGGCATGGACTGATGCCTGTGGAAAATATTGGCTGTTGATTAGCATGTTGGTATCAGCCCACTTTAATTCAAAACTTATGTTTATGTATGTAGAGGCAATGCCAAGAAAGGTCAAAGCAGACTGTCAGCGTTGATTTTATTTCCAGGAGGGAGGCTAAAGAAGACTTTTTAGCTTTTAGTGATTCTTTTTTTTCTCCCCCAGTAGGTGTGTATAGGTTTTAAATTGATTTCTCCCCCCTCCCCCCCCCCACTTCTCTTTTGCAGAAACAAAGCACTTAAAAAAAATTATGTGGAAGCACTAGGCACCAGTGTAAGGTGTGGGCTCCATTGCCAGCTCTGCCTTGGGGGCCAGGCCATTCACGATAAACACAGTGTCTCACCTGCTTCCTCCCAGAGGCAAGAGAGAGCTTCTAGATTGTAGCCTGCAGGAAGTCTTCGTGAAAGAAATTGGGCTTGGGATTGGCCCTCAGAGGATGGGGGCATGTGCGTGGCAATTGACAGTTGTAGAATTGGGGCTTGGGGGGGTGGTAACAGGCATGCATTGTGTTTGCTTCCAACCTGCAGAGCATTGTAATAAGCCCTTTGCCCAGATTCTCCCTTTTGGTCCTCAAAGCATCCTGGAATGTAGATATTATCACTCCTGCTATACACAGGAGTGAACAGGGGGTTAGAAAGAAAGCAAGCTGAACAGGAGACTCTCATTACTTATAAATGCTAGTTGCAGAATTCAAAGCACATGCCTCACCTCTCAGTGCTGTCCTGTGCTCCATTGTAAACAGGAGATTGAGGCCTATAGAATGCCATGGGCTTGCCCCAGCTGACAGCTCTATAAGCTGGGGAGCATACTGAGGTAAGGATTTTTCCCAGAAGCCCGTCATTTCTGTTACATGCCTGTTTCCTTGGAAGTTCGCAGAATTGGCCATGGGAGCTGGTAGATTCTGGTCAGAGAGGCAATGCAGGACTCCTCTTGGAGATTCACGTGTCATACGCATTTGGGGATTGTTTGGGGCTTTTGTTTTGAGACAGAGTCTCATGTAGCCCAGGCTGGTTTCAAACTTACTTGCACAGCTGAGGCTTTGAGCTCCCGAGGGCTTGCATATTTTATTGAAGCAGAATCCAGTTCCTCTCAGACCTGAGTGGCCATCTCTCTTCAAGTGGGAGGTGGTGTTTCTGACATGGCTCACTTAGCGGAAGACCTCTTTGAAGCAGGCGCTGTCCTCTGAGTGAGCTGAGCGAACAACACTTGGTCATGTCTACAACTCTCAGTAAACGAGGGTGTCAGCTGACACTGGGTTGGGTTAAACCTGAAAAATAGAGTATGGGTAAGTTAGGGAAGGCAACCTGCTGGGTGGATTGGACTGTGTGTCTAGCCTTCTGTATGTTTTGTTGGATGGGAGAGATCCCACCTGCTTGTGCCATTTTTTTTCCCCATAGGACATGAGTCATTGATGATCAGTTACTTAATTGATTTTCCCCCATAGATCCTAAATTCTTCAGCCCAAGATATCAAATTTCATTAAACCAACCATTTCTTCTTCCTCCTCTTCCCTTCCTTCATTGTCATCCTTTTATGGATCATTGTGTTCTTAGACAGATTGCAGCAAAATCTATGTAATGAAAAGTCAGCCATCCTAGCCATTTTGAGGCATAGTTACATGGTTCTGAGTGCAGTCATAGGGCACAGCCAGTCTCCATCCAGGACTGTTGTCATTTGTGTCTTAGGCGTTTATTGCGCACCTCCTGGGAAGTGGTGAAGACAGACTTCCTGCTGGCTGTGTTGCTGCTCACTTGTCATCCCTGCACACTTGTCATCCCAACAGTTGAGAAACTGAGTTAGGAGGATTGTCTGAGTTTGAGGTGAGCCTAGGCTACATAGCAAGTTCCAGGCTGGTGTCAAAGAACCAAACCATGAGAAGAAGCAGGGGTCTAGGCCTGGATCGGGTCACGTTCTCATCCCTCCTCGGGCTTCCTGTCTCACTACACGGATTATCTCTCACCCTGTCGCTGTCTGGAAGGATTGCAGTTTGTGCTGTGTGGAGCCCTGGGGAGTATTGGGGGGGGTGGGGGTGGAGCCTCTGCGATTGTCTGGAACTTTGCCATGTAGCTGTGCCCATGTGGCCTCCAGTGGGGGCAGGGCAAGAGAGGGGCACCTCTGCCAAAACCAGAACTTTACCAAACCCCAAATCAACAGTTTGCCCAAATATAGTCTCCTAGACCTTCAGCCGTGATGCTTTAGCTAAATATACTGTCTCTCAGTTTGGAGGCCCAGCTTCCTCCAGGAGAATGACTGCTGTAATTATTATAAAGTGCCTTTTCTCAATTTGTCTTGGAGAAATGGCCATGATGATGTGGCCCAAGTCGTAGACATGGACCACGTGTAAAACTAAAGTAGATTAAAGAGGTCTGGCTCTGGGTGGCATCTGGCTTCGTGGTTTTCCACCGTGACCTCTCCGTAGTGATGGAGAGTGGTCGCACTGTGTGTGGGGCATAGAGTCCCATGCAGAAGGAGCCTGTCACTATGGAGGCCATCCATGCAAGCTCGTTCCGTAGAAGAGACAGACTTGAGTCCCCCTTGCTTTCTCTGTGGATGTGCACTTTGAATCCGTACTTCGTGTTGTCATGTTGTATCAGGCTTATAAACATGGCAGCCACATATACACAGCGCCACTGCCGGCTGAATCCAAAGCCCTGGCTTTCCTGCTAGCTCCCTCCTTTAAAGAGATAACTTGGTTAAGTTACTTAATCTGTCCCATTTTCTTCTTAGTGAAAGGGGCTAAAAGTACCTGTACTCCCTCTTTGAGATGTTCACAGGAGTAAATAAACTCAGGGCGTATGTGTAGTGTTTTTACCAGCTGGATACATAGTGAGGGCTCAGTCCATCGACTTTCACTGGATGTAATAACTAATTCCACAGATATTGCCCCCTGTGTCTAAGCTGTCATTTTTCTGCATCTCTTATTTTCTTCTTTTGAGACAGGGTCTTTTACGGAGCCCTGGTTGGCATGGTACTTTGTAGCCCAGTTTGGCCTCGAAATTCACAGCATTCTTCCAGACTAAGCTTTATGGCCCCTGAGATTTTATGGCTATACTGCTGTGCCTGGTTCTCATTTGCATAAAGATTCCATGCAGCCTGTTCTTTCTGGTGTGTCCACTCCTTCCAGACGCACTTTTTACCCCCAGCATTGCTGGACAGGTTACTGAGGCTGTGTGAATGTGTGGCCTGAGTAGCTCTGCTTGAGGGTTCTCTTGCTGGGCTATGAACCCCCTTTTTTTTTGCTGGGTCCCTGAACCTGAGCCCCACCCCCCATCTATGGATGCTTCTTACAAGTGCTTTATGCCTCTGTTATCCCTTCCCAAGGGCCATGTGGCTTTGTCCTGCTATCTTTCGCCCTGGGAAGAAAACTGAGGTTAAGTCATAGGGGACCAGCTGCTTGGAACATCTTACATTGAAGCACGGCCTGATCACTATAACCTGGATTTTACAAGATTATTACTGTTGAAAGACTGTATTTGCTTTTTAGTTATGACTGCTCTAAACTGTTTTCCTCAAGTTTTTGTTTTGTTCTGTCTTGGTTTTTTTGAGGCAGGGTTTCTCTCAATAGCCTTGGCTGTCCTGGACTCACTTTGTAGCCCAGGAGGGCCTCGCACTCACAGTGATCCTTCTGCCTCTGCCTCCCAACTGCTGGGATTAAAGGCATGTGTCACCACCACCCAGCTTCCCTAAAGTTTTATATATGGTTTAATGTCCACATTTTGTTGGCTAGACATTATGGTTTTTTCATGCTTTTACTAAAAATGCACAGACTGAATCCAGTTCCTATCCCCACCCCCTTCAAATACGTGGAGATGTTAACATTCTTAAAAAGATGATGTTGGTCCTAAAAGATTGATTAGTTAGTAAAGACTTGGTTAGACCAACTAATAATGGTGACAGGAATCTGGATGTAGGGTCATCAAATGAGGCCCAATTCCTAGGCTTATGGGTTTTTTGCTTTTGTTTTGCTTTTTAAAGAGGAGATTATAGAATGTCACATTGACAAGAGGAGATATAGAATTTCTTCTTCATCATCTCCTTTTTCTCCTTCTCCTCCTCCTCCTTCTCCTCCTCTTCTTCCTTCTCCTCCTCCTTCTCCTTTTATTGTTAAAACATCAATTCCAGTGGCTCTCGGCAGTGCACACCTTTAACCTCAGTGCTCTGGAAAGCAGATTCTGTAAGCTGGGATGGGCGTCGGCTACAATAGTGGATTCCAGGCCAGCCAGGGCTACACAGTGAGACGCTGTCTAGGTAATTTTTTTAAAGTGCATTTTTCATCTAGAATGATATCTATATGGATGATTATCAAAGTAGTGTCATGGAAAGCCTAGGGTTGGCCACAGCCCAGAACACTTGCTTAGCTCTTGAGACTAACTCCCGCACTTCCCGCACTCTCAACAAACAACAACAAAGTGTCTCTGCGTGGTAGAATTTCAGGTAATGTAAACATGTTTCTCTGTGGGTGTATCTGTCCACACACACTCATGTTTGATGCAGAGGATTGTTAGCGTTGATGACTGATACAGTAGTCAACTCCTTCTCACCATGACAGAACACCTGACACAGTGAAGGAGGAACCGCTTACTTGGGTTCACAGTTTTAGGAGTTTTGGTGCATAGTCCTTGGCTCTGTTGGTTCTGAGCCCTTCGTGAGGCAGAACATTGTGGCAGCAGAAGCTTGTGGCAGAGGCTACATGGTGGACAGGACATGTCTTGGTGACCTTATCTAGTTAACCCTCTCTCCTCTTAACTTTCCAGAACTTGAAAATACAGTAGTGCTGCCACCCTGGGGGACGGGGTGGTGGTCAATACGTGCGCCACGGGAGACATTTCCTATTTCAGCCACAGCGGTCAGAAAAAGGTCCAGTTAGGCTACTTGGTGATGGAAATGTGAGGGAAGAGTTTGGACTCTTGGCAGAGCTCTTTACTTGGAGAAGGGGAGAAGTCCATGGGACAAGGGTGGGTGAGCTGTCACACGGGGAGGTGGGAGAGACAAAGGACCGCAGAGCAGCTGGGAAGAGGAACACACTTTGTGAGGAAAGCTTTGATTTCCTCAAGTTCCGAAGAGTGACTCGGGTGAAAAAATGGGCATTCAGAACCATTTAGTGAGGCCTTTTTGTTCACAAGACCATCAAGAAAAAAACTCAAGATTGTCAATGAGTGGAAAAGAAACTTCTGTCTTGTTACTGTTGAGACAGGGTTTGGCCTTCTGTCTCCACCTCTACAGGACTGAAACTGGGTTACAAGTCTACACCGCCACACCTGGTTTTCTGTGGTGCTGGGCTAGTGCTATGAAAACACGGTACCACCTGGGGTACATTCCCAAGCAGAAGGGAAACTTCTGAGTTCTAGATATTAAGCGTGTAACTCCGGGGAAGGAAGTGGCCTGTGGTAAATTCTAAGCTTTAAAAATAGGAATTGTGAGCTGGCAAGATGGACCCAGCTCAGTGGTAAAAGGTGCTGGTCACCAAACCTGGTGACATGAATTTGATCCTGGGAGCCCACACGGTACAAGAAAAGAGCTGACCTTACAAGTCCTCTGATCTTCACATTTGCACACATAACAATAAGCTGTATGTATGTATGTGTGTGTGTGTGTGTGTGTGTATGTATGTGTGTATGTATGTATGTATGTATGACAAGCCCAGCAGTGGTTGAATAGTTATAAGTGGGTTGCCCAGTTCACTTGTGGTTGAAAAATGTTTCCCTTGGTCCCTCTAGCTGGGAGGAACAGGGAGCCCTGGATGGGGGCTGCCTGGCCACTCAGTTGTGAAGCCCTATGTATGGGACAAGGACGAGAAGGAAGACCAAAATCACAGGTGACAAAATGATGACTCTAACAAGAGAAATGAAGCCAGGCATGGTAGCTTACCATGTAATCCTGTCGCACAAGAGACTGAGGCAGGAGGATTGCTGTTAGTTTAAGGCCAGGGTGGACTGTGTTGTGAGTTCCAGACTAGCTTGGGATACAGAGCAAGAAACCTATTGAAAAAGAAAAAGGGGCGAAGGGTAGACTTTAATTTTTATTTGTTGAATGCCTGCTATGTTATACCCACTCTGGATTTGACCCTTATAATTCTGCTAACCCTCTCAGCTATTGCTGTGAGGGTATTCTTTCTTCACCAAACAAGCTGAGCAGCTCTTGATTTAGATTTGGTGCGGACAGAGCTGGGGGCTTGGGTAAAATCCTGGCTTGAAGCCACTGCACTCTGCTATCTCTCCAGTGTGAGGTGCCCATGGGGGCTGAGGTCAGGACAGGAAGAAGGTTTCTAGTGGTGAGGCTAAGGCTAGCCCTCACAGGAAAGCCAAGGCAGGAGGACAAATGCAAAGCAGACCAGAGAGCTGGTGTTGCAGGCAAGAAAACACGTTCAGAGAATCATTGGAAAACAGTTAGCCGGCTTAAGCTGACAAAAAAAAAGTTTCTGCAAGCTGGATGGGCTGGGCTGCACATTTTCTTTACTGTAGGACTTGTTGAAGCATTTAACATAGCCAATCTTGTGTCTATACCAAGGATATTCACTGACTCTGGGAAGCATTTCATGGGAAATAGCATTTATATCCCCAGGGCAGTGGTACTGAGTGTGTAGGGAGATGTTACAATCAAGGATAGACACAGAAGGAAGGTACAGTGAGCCCTGAGCAGATAATCTAGTGCTTTTTGCAGCCCCCTGCTGTGAGTGTGAGTGACTGTCACAGCCCTGAGCAGAGAAACGAAGGTAGAAAACAGTGAGAGAGGGGGCTCTGGAAATGGCTCAGTGGTTAAGAGCTTGTACTGCTCTTGGAGAGGCCCAGAGTACCCTTCTCAGCACCTGTGTTGGGTGGCTCACAACTGACTGTAACTGTACCCACAGGGGGATCCAAAGCCTCTGGCCTCAGTGGGCACTGACCCTCCTGTGGACCCACATACACAAACATATACCCATAACTGAAAATAAAAATCAAATCTTTAAACAAAACAAAACAAAACCAAATAGTGAAGGTAAAAACCATGGGGGCTCGAGGGAAGGGCGGAGAACTAGACAGCAGCCTGGACACGCTCCTGGGATACTGCCTCCTGGGTGCCAGCACCTTCCGGGTCTTGTGGGAATAGCGGGGACATTGCTTAGGAAGGATCTGAGTTAGAGAAGCTTAGTTGGGATGTCATTAGAACAGAGGTGGCCAGTGGAGCAAGAAGAGCAGGGGCTTGGACCCCCATCCTGGTGGGGCATGTATGTCTCAGACGCCCCTGGAAAACTCCACAGAAGCAAAGGGATGCTGGAGAGTGTCCTTAAGAGATGAGGGCGTGTGGCATAGAGAGGGGAGTGGCCAGAGGCTGTAGAGAGCAGGTGCTCTTGCTGCCTGCTTCCTCTTCTGGCTAATGGAGATTGTATATGTATTATATATATATATAGCCTTTTGAAGTTGAGGTGGTTTCAGGCAGCCTTCCTAGCAGATGTGTTCACACAGTGCACACCAGGATGTACAGTTTCATTATTTCTTTTCTATCTGTGCACCTGCAGGACAATTGGGTGTGTGTGTGGGGGGGGGAGGGTGCTGGGGGAGTGTGGCTGGTTGATCTTGCCCACTGACCTATCCTTTCTAGATGTTTGCCCTGTGGGCCTTGCCAAGAGAGCCGAAGCCTGCAAGGCTGGAAGCCGCCGGTGTGGCTGCCTGGGACTGCTGCTGCTGGCTCTCAGTGCTCTCCCCTCTCACCCAGCCTCAGTTGGAGCTGCTGGTGGCCGAGGGCCCTGCTTGTCAGCACGTGGCTTGGGTTTCTGTGTTACAGGTCCCAAATTGGGATTGGTGGGGATCAAGTGTCCGTGTTGTGTGATCACGCTGAGCCTTCCCATGCGGGCCAGCTGCAGACTCTTCAAAGGGCTTGTGTGTATTTCATCTGGGAGATGGTACAGGAGAGGGAGACGAGGACAAAGATGCCTGTTTTCCAAAAGTAAAGAATAGAAGAGGGCAACAGCCTTGGCCTCTGGGTTTTGGGCGGGGGTGCTTGGGCACATTGAAACCCCTTCCTCTTCAGAGTTTCCACTTCTCCAGCTCCTTTGGCCAGTCTCTGTCTACCCCCACAGACCCCGCCTGTGTAAATACAGCCTCTGTCTCCCCCGCCCCCCTCCTTCATTATACATTCCTTTAATCTGACCCATCTTCAGGTCGCCAGCTGGCAGAGACTGCAGATTCCAAACCCCAGCTGGTGCCAGAGTGTTTACACGGGCGGGAAGCTTGGCAGACAACCTGCCCCCAAGCTACTCAGCTGGAGGAAAAGGTAGAAAGACAACCCCAGCGGGTGTGGTGGCTCACGCCTGGACTCCCGGCAAGGCCAAGGCAGAAGAGCTACTGAGAGGGCAGGCCAGCCTGAGTTACATAGTGGGAGATCCAGGTCTGCCTGAGCTACACTGTGAGACGCCCCCCCCTTCCTCTCCCTCTACCACCACCCCCTTCAAGAACAAAAAGGTGAAAGCCAGCCTTGTGATCAGTGGGCTCTTGTTTATAGTTTTTCTTTTTCTCTCAGCCCTTTGTGAAAGGTAAATGGTTGAGACTCTGAGTAGCCCCTCACACATCCCCCCCATCCTTATATAGAGTCTGAGCCCATGAAGGTTCTTGCCACCCAGCTGGCTGTGGCAGATTTACAAGACATTATTCAGCCATATATAGCCAGTTCCCATTCATGATGGGTGTGGCCTTTTCTAAAATAGTAATAAAAGCTATGTGGCTGAGTGTTAAGCTGGAGCTGGGACTTGCTTCTGCATCCTCCACCTCCTTTTGTCCCCAGCAAGGCCCCTGAGGCACCTAGGGGATGCCAGCCCTGGTGATGATTCACCATGAACAACAGTCTGTGAGAGGCCAGATCCAGGGTGTTCTGTACTGGGACATTGTGACAGGCGCTGGTTATCAGCACTCAGCATTTGGGTGGCTGTTTCACTCCCATTGTACGGGCATGTGTGTCAGGAAGACAGTTGTCCCGTGTTAGTGTCGTCTCGCCTGTGGTGCTATTGACTGGGTAGGTTACTTTCATGTGGTGGCATATTGTGTTTTGCTTGAGAAACATGACTATATCAGTAGGGTCCTGTCAGGAAACCAGGGGGATCTGAGGAATGGCTATTGAAGGTACTGCTAACTAAGGCATTGGCTGAGGCTGAAAACAGATGAGGAGAGACAAAGTGTTCAAGAGTGGGGACATCCTGTAAAAACATGGAGCGGTGGCAGATAGCTGCTGCAGGGCTAAGGTGGAAAGGAGCTGGATGAAGAAGACTGTAGCACTATAGGAGTTGCCTGTCCGGGAAGGAACCAAGAAACAGGTACTGCGAGGGTTTGAAAAAAAAAATGGCTTCCAAAGGCTCATAGAGTTGAATGCTTAGTCTTGAGGGAGTGGCACTGTTTGAGAAGGATTAGGGGGCGTGGCCTTGTTGGAAGAAGTGCTTCGCTGACAGTGGGCTTTGAGCTTTCAAAAGCACATGGAATTCTAGTCTCACACTCTCTGCCTGTGGGTCAGAATTAGAACTCTCAGCTACTTGTCCTCCACCGTGCCTGTGCGCTGCTGTGCTCCCTGTCATGATGGCCATGCACTCACCCTCTTAAACTGTGAGCTAAACGCTTGCCTCTGTAAGCGTTTCCCTGGCCACAGTGCCTCTTCACAGCCATAGGACAGTGCCTGAGATAGACGCCCTGCTCGCGGCCTCTAATCTGCTGCACATCCATCCTTATCCAGTCAAAGCCCAGCTCTGGCTTCAGGCTGGAGAGCACTTAGATTCTACCTTGTTTCCTCTGGGACTCTTCACCTCATCTGCAAGGGAGGCCACTGAGACGAGGTCTGTGAAACGCCATACTCTCCGGCAGCAGGCTCTGTGGAGAGGCTTTTTTTTTTTTCTGATTGTAACGCTCCAAGGAATACCACACATCTGTGGGAAGATACTTACGGCCTTGATTTCTGCACGGACAGAATCACTCTTGCTTCTTAAAGTGGCAGCACGTCAGATGCCCCCACTTCCATCCTCTGTAGCAAGTTCAGATAACACTCAAGTGCCACTTAAATTCCTTTCCTTTCCTTGTCTCTGTGTTGTGCATGCGTACGTAGCCTTGGGACCAATAAGAGCTTTTAGTGTAGCCTGCATGGGGCTCTGATCACTGAGACAATGACCAGTAGCTTTCAAGACATGTGAGAATTTATGTATGTATTGAGACAAGGTCTCACTGTGCAACCCTGTCTGCTGTAGGACTCACTCTGTAGACCACGCAGGCCTCCAACTAACAGAGCTCTGTCTCGCTCTGCTTCCCTAACGCTGGGTTAAAGCGTGCGTCACCACGCATAGCCAAGGAAAGCACTTTCTTGACGGGCCTCACGGGGAAGCTTGGACTGACTTACCCATCAGACAACCAGTTCAACTGGTGCAGTGTACAGGAGGCTTTTGGAACTTTGTCAGAAGGTAGCCTTCTTTACCTTCAGGGAAGCAGTCACGCTCCCTTTGAAATACCCTGGACAGCAAGGCTTTGGAATGTGAGAGGTGCTGGGACAGACGGTGTCTTTCCCATAACAAGGAGACAAACTGGTTCCACTTTGGGGCCTAGAAGCCAGCTGACTAGCTTTCTGCTGTTTTTCCTTCCCTATTCTGTTTCCTTTCTTTTCCCCTCCTCGTGTGTGTGTGTGTGTGTGTGTGTGTGTGTGTGTGTGTGTGTGTGCACACACGTGCTCCACTGCAGGTATCATTCTTCCTCAGATATCATCCACCTTGCTTTTTTTGTGAGACAGAGTCTCCCTGGCATGGAAGTCACTGAGGAGCCCAAGCTGCCTGCCTGACGAGGGTGGCTGGCCAGAGCGTTCCTCAGATCCACGTGTCTCTGCTTCCTCAGCTCTTGCATCACAGCTGTGCATTACCATGCTGGGTTCTGAGGCTCACACTCAGGTCCTCAAGCATGCGCAGCAAGCCTTGGCTACTGCACCGTCTCCTCTACCACCTCCCACCATAGTCGCTTCAGCGCAGGCAGCACCTGAAGGAAGGAGTCGATAAATGTGTGACTAAGGACTGTGAGGCATTTCCTTTGCCCACTCTCAGCCCCCCCCCCCCCTGTTCCGGACAAATGGGGCGTCTGAGAAGTGAAGTTGGGTCACACTATGGGCAGCATACCCGCCTCAAATGAACTATCCCACCTTAGGCCTCTCTAGCACTTTCTCTGCACTGTAGTGATACTGTCACTCTTCCTCACACCCTCCCCCCTCTCCCTTTACCTAAGGCTACATTGTCCTGTCTTAGCTGAGCCCTCCCACAGTCTTTCGAGAAAATCTGTAAGTCCCCTACCAGTCCAGGGCACCACCAGGTATTTTCTGTCCCTCCGTCGTGACAAGGATATCGAGATTCTGACGATAAATGGACACAGTCTGCTTTTGAGCAAGGAACAGAGTTCCCTTCACTTGTCCTGTCCTGACTCACCCCATCCTCACCAATCCTAAAGCAGACTGTTGCTACATCACTATCGGTTCTGGGCACAAAAACCCAAGGTAGCAAGGGGGCATCTGTCGGGGGGGGGGGGGGGGCGTTCAGAGGAGAGGTTTCTGTGGCTGTTAAGAGGCAGTTCCCAGTAGAGCCAGAGTTGAAATGAGGCCATCTTGTGTGTAGCACAGCGCCTGCCCTGCGTAGTCTTACACATCCAAATGCCATCGCTGCACTTCCTCGCAGGCTTAGGAGGACTGAGGCAATGTGGGAAAGGCTTTGGTATCAGCTGGGTTGCATCAAATGTTCTGAACAACGTGGCTTGCTTGACCATTTCCATCAACGGGAGAGTTAGGCTTGCTTGATAGCACAGCGCCTGATTTTGGCCTCTGAGCTATTGAGGGAAGGGAGTGATCGTGTCACTATTTGAACCTCTTTAGCACTGTTTTTCCCAGAGCAGGTGTTTATCAAATACTCTGAGTGCAAGACTGTACAGACTTCACTGAGTGTAGTCTATATATGTGTATGTGTGTTGACACAGTCTCACCCTATAGCTGAGGGTGGCCACGAACTGATTATGTAGCACTGGCTGGCTCAAACTGGCTCTGATCCTCCTGCCTTAGCATCCTGAGTGCTGAGTTTTGTTTTGTTTTTAAGAAACCTTTTCAATAATGTGTCAAGATGAGTTTGTATGGGTTAAAAGTTCCTCACCATCCAGCTTTGTGCATGCTAACACACATGCTTGTGTAAACACACGCATTCGGATGCTTTCCTGGACATACCTGAGGAGAAAACGGATCTGGCCATTGTACGATGGAGGAGGAGGTGGCCCTGCACAGTAGCGGCCCACAGGCAGAGCTTATCTCTGTAGGGGCTGCCTCCGGTTCCAAACCCATCATTCTAGTCAAGAGATAACAAAGGCAGATGGGCTGATAGGAGGCTGTAGTTCTGGCCCGAGACTCTCAGGCACCCTGGCAACTGTCTTCCTGGGGACTTGCAGAGCAAACCCATTCTCGTGAGAAAGTGAAGCCAAGGCTCTTGAGAGTGACAGTGCAGTGTGAGTTCGAGACAAAACATTAAATAAAAACAAAACAAATGAATCAAAGTCCTTAGGCCCTTTGCCTGGGTAACAGGAAGGGGTGCCTCAGTTTTGTTCATGCTCCCCCCCCCCCCCCCCCGCCTCCTGTTCTTCATTACCTCAGTTTGTACTCAGGAAGATTTACTGAGCATCCCTGTATCTAGTATATATAGAGAGGGAAGTGACCTGACTGCAGAAAGCACCCTTTCCTGCTATGATACAGGCTCTCCGTTTTCCCTGCAGCCCCCAGTGTTGCCTGTCCCCTCCCACACACATGCTCAGGGCTCTCCCCATGCCTTTGCTAGCTGTCCTTTGCTTCCCTTGGCAGACAAGCAGCTCCACAGACGACTCATACTCTACATGAGCTCCTGATCTGTCCTCAACTTGAGCTTTTGACTCTATAAGCTAGAAGTGATTTAGCTTCTTGAAGAGCATGAGAAGCCCCTCCTGAAACCCTCCCCCTCCCCCTGCCCCACACAGCCCCACGGAGCACCCACTGCAGTCCAAGGGGGACCCATGCTTTCTGAAGCCCCTGCTGGTATCACTGGACTCCTTACATCTGTGTCGTCTCCTGGCTTCTGGACCACTGAGGCCTTTCCAGCTATGCTGTATGTGTCTCGCCCACCCACAGAACCCTGAGTGACTGTCACCCCAGTGAGCATGCTTTACTTATGCACACATTTCTGATCTTAACTGCATATAGCGAGTCTTCCATATCACCCAGTGCTGTCCTACGTCGGTTTCTTGTGTCTTCCCTTCCTGAACATGACCGTTTCCATGTTCCTGTGCTTTCCTGCATCAGTTTGGAATAGACTTGTCGTGTGGCTCTGACTGGGGGCTGGGGAGGAGGGTACCTGGCCCTCTGACATTCGCTTACATGAGATTCATCAGCAAGGGGGAGTTTGCACACTGAACACTGGGTGAGAATGCCTGATGCCCCTTGTCAAGTTCAGGTGTGGTCCAGCCTCCCCCTTCATTGTTTGGGTTTCCTGCTTGCTATTTCACATGGCGAAGTCACAGCCATGCTGGGACACAGAGAGCTGTGATGGGAATGGGCCCAGCCTGCCTGAGAATATGCACCAAGCCTGTGTAGCCACCAGTTTTGTCGTTGTTGTCGTTTTGTGACACCGAGGCTGGAACCCATGGTCTTTGCACACACTTAGCCACGGCCCCGGTCCTTTTTCATCTCCTTCAGCCGAGCGTGGTGGTGCACACCTGTAATCCCAGACCTCAGTGAGGCAGAGGCAGGTGGATCTCTGAGTTCCAGGCCAGCCTGGTCTACGGAGCGAGTCCAGGACAGCCAAGGCTATACAGAGAAACTGTCTGGACAGCAAGACAAACAAGCAAAAAATAAAACATCTCATTCAAATTGGAATAGTGAAATTTCATAGTAATGGCCATGACAATGTATGGTACATTAAAAAAAAAAACCTGTAATTCAGAAGTGGGGTTGAAACAAGGTCTCACTTTATGGTTTAGGTTAGACTGAAAGTCGCATTGTGACCAGGCTGACCTAGAACTTTTAGCTGCTGTCTTACCTCTTATCTGTCAAGTAGTGAGATTATGAATGTGAACCACAAGGCCCAGCTGGAACATAGGGTTTAACCTAGCATTGCCTGACATTTGCTCAGACTTTGTACCTTGGCTTGAGGGCTGCGAGGTGACTCTGCCTTGTGGGTGAGTGTGGGTCATGTCTCCCTGACATCATGCCTCTGGGGCTAGAGTTGTGCTTCCGGTCATCATCTGGGAAATCTTGCCTTCCCCGTTGCCTTTTTCCTCTGTATATGGTGGTTTGAATAAGAGTGGCCCCGTGGGTTCATATAGTTGAATGCTTAGTCACCAGGGAGTGGGACTGTTTGAAAGGATTAGAGGGATTAGGAGGTGTGGCCCTGATGGAGAAAGCCTGCCACTGGGAGCAGACGCTGAAGCTTTCAAACGCTCCTGCCAGGAACAGTCTTCCCCTCTCTACCTGCAGATCAGGTTGTAGCTCTCAAGCACTTCTCCAGCGCCAGGCCTGCCATGCTCCCTGCCGCGATGATAGTGGACTGAGCCTCTGAAACTGTATGCCGGCCCCCAGGTAAATGCTTTCTTTTATAAGCGTTGCTCTCTTCACAGCAGTAGGACAGGGACTAAGACACTGTACCTTAAAGGGGATAATGAGTGGCTGTTACTGGCTAGCAGGGAAGCTCGAGAGCTTCATGTTTCTCATTAGCCTTTGTGGGCCTTGGTTTAAGGGGTGTGTGCAGTATGTGTGTGTGTGTGTGTGTGTGTGTGTGTGTGTGTGTGTGTGTGTGATCATCCTTAAGCTTTGCCTCTGAGGTACCCTCATGACGATAGTCCTGGGTGGGTCTCTGCAGACTCAGGGTTCATGCCTGATATTCTGATACTTCGTGCATTGGTGCTGCATTTGCTGTGGGAGGTAACGGTGAGTCAGAACAAGGCTCGCGGCAGGGCAGAGCTCCTGGTCGGACTACTGTCTTCTAACTCCATGCACCTGTTGCTTATTCTCTCACCAGCTCTTACCCTTCCAAAGAGGAGCGCAGTGCTTAGCTTTTGAAAACCTCTCATATTCAAACCCAGTAGGATTAGACCACCCCCTTCTGTAGATCCTCACACAAGCATCTAGGGCAGAGGTTCTCAACCTGTGAGTCACGACCCCCCCCCTTAGCTTCTGTCTCCCAAAATATTTGCATTACAATTCATAACAGTGGCAAAATTACAATTATGAAGTATGAACAGCAATACTTTTATGGTTGGGGGCCAGCACGACATGAGAGACTGTATTAAAGGGTTGCCACATTAGGAAGGTTGAAAATCACTGACTTAGGGACTCCTAGGGCTTCCTGTGAGGACAGCCTTGGCCCTTGTAGAAGGCCAGTTTATTGCCTCTGCCCCACCTCCCACAGGAATGCTTCCCTTAGCTCTGACTATGTGAACTCAAGGCTCATTTTCCTAGCAAGCTCCAATCCATATGCCAAAACACAGGGGTTCAACATGCTGAGTGGGAGCGTTGCAGATGGCCAACGGTTCCTGAAAGTAATCCCAGTGTATCACCAAGGACCCAGGTGTCTTCTAGAAATGTGAAAATAAGCAAATGCAAGTGAATACACCTGGGCCTTGCCTGCTCCTGCTGTTCCAGGTCCGTGGACCCCATGAAGTGAATTGCTCTTTTATTTCCACAAATACCAGGCAACGCCAAACATTCCTCTGGATGTTTTTCCCTGGCATCCAGTCATAACACTTGCCAGCTATCAGTGACTGGCTGGCCCTCTCTGACCCTTCTGAAATTCTAGCTGCCCCGCCCCTCTGTGCTTCATTTTCGTGGTACTAAACATTTTTAAAACAACACTGATATACTGGTGAGGTGGTTTCTTTTTGTTGTCAAGTCTAAAAATGTTGCCTAATCTTGATTCTTTACCAGAACAAAACAAAAAAACCAACCACTCACAACCCCCAGTTCAACACCCCAACGTTCCTATCCATGTTTAAACTCACTGTGAAGATAATCCTGCACCCTGCTTTGGCTTGTGTTTGCTTATATGCGTCCCTACACAGCCAGCCAGCGTTCTAAACCCCGACATGTGCATATGTGTTCAGAACAATGATAATTCTTTTTTAAAAACCATTTTTATGTGAGCATTTTTGTTTCTGTTTGGTTCTTAACTCCCACAAGGAATGTCTGTGGACATGGTGTAATATCAAAACAAGGAGAAAAGCTTTGGGGGTGGGTTTAGGTAGAAAGCAGAATGAAGTATATGAACGAGTAAAAACTATTTGGCCAGTTGTGGTGGCAGAAGCAGATGGATCTCTGTGAGCTCGTGGCCAGCCTCGTCTCCTCGGCAAGCTCCCAGCCTGCTAGGGCCTATGCAGTGAGATCCGGTCTCAACAAGAAGAGAATAGGAAATATAGGAAAGAAAAACATATTCTAAATATCTACATAGGGCTGTTTTTTGGAGAAGAGTGTGTGTGTGTGTGTCTGTGTGTCTGTGTGTCTGTGTGTGTGTATGCGCGCATGCGTGCGCGCTGTGGCTGTCTGTGCCTCTAAGGGCCAGAAGAAGGCAGCAGATCCCCTGGAGCTGGAGTTACAGACTGTTGTGAAGTGGGTACTGGGAACTGAACTTGGTCCTCTGAAAGAGCAACAAATGTTCCTAACCCCGGGGCAACTCTTCAGACCCAGATCTCAATCTCTTAAACTTTTTTCCCTTTTATTTTAGGAATTATATAATTGCATTATTTCCCCTCCTGTCATTTCCTCCTTCCAAACCCTCCTTGTTCTCTTGCAAATTTATGGCCTCTTTTTTTTTTATTGATTATTGTTACATGCATTTATAAGCATGTAACACACATAAAAAAGCACATGCACTTTTAGGGAAGGATTGCACTTCCTGCAAAAGCTATGAGATTGCATAAAAAACACAATTCTCTGAAGGTTATATATTGTAGATGTAAGTGAAATGGAGAAGGTGTGTGACTACCTCACACTTTATAGCACATGAAATAGTGAGTGTAGTAAAATAGCAAGTCTCTTTTTTTAAAGCCCTTCTTTAAAGATACAAAAAGAGCCAGAAAGATGGCTCAGTGGGTAAGAGCTCTCCTGCTCTTATAGAGGACCCAGGTTTGGATCTCAGCACCCACATGGTGTCTCACGACCATGTGTAATTCCAATTTCAAGGGTCTCCTGTCTTCTTCTGGCCTCTGCAGGCAGCAGGCATGCACATGGTACGCATACATATATGTAGGCAAAACACTTACATAAAATAGAAAAATTAAAAAAGCATTAAAAGCTCTTCGTAAGGCAGGTATTATGGCCTTATGGTGATGCATAGTCCCATAATGCCAGCATTCCAGAGGCCAAGACAGGAGGAGGAGGATGACTTCAGGCCCTGAAGCCAGCCTGGGCTAAATAGCAAGCTTCTAAAATTACCAGCCAAACACCTCTCCTTTTGCTCTAGTATAAATTCCTTTTTATCCTCATGTAGTTTAGACTTTGGCCTGATGAATATAATCAGAGTCACCTAATGTTATCATAGCCAGGGCAACAGCAAGGTTTCTCTTCCTCCCACACCATCAAGTCTGTCCAGTGTCATGACCTCTGGGCAGGTTCTAGAGAGCCTGTGGGGTCTGTCTATTCGGCTTGGCCCTCTTCTTGTATCAAGGCAGCCTTTCAGACAAGGAACCAGTATTCCCAGATGTTGCTAACAAGCCACACAGAGAGGCGCTGTCAGAACTGTGTCCCCTATGTCTCAAGTGCTCAGCCATTTCCAGTCATCCAGAACGGAGGTCCGCTGAAAGCCAGTGTGGAAAGCGTCTTTGTCCCAGAGTCTATCTTCTGCCGAGCTGTAGACCATCGCAGGCCCACACACATTGTGTCCCCTTCTGCGTGTAGGTGATGCTAGACCCACCAGTGTCTCCTCAGGAAGCAGGAAGCAGGAAGCTCCGGGTACCCATGCCAAAAAGGCTAGAAAAAAAATTTTTTTTTAAAATCTCTACATCATCAGTTCCCGTCTAACTTTCCAGTGTTTTCCTGTCTGGCTCAAGTTTTCCTGTTTACCACCTTAGCAGAAAGATGTGAAACCAATTTCAGGACAGCTTGCCTGGGTGTTTGGCATCCTGTGATAAGGGCCAAGCTTGGGGAGGCCTCTCTAGCCTAGCCCGCTATTTTCAGTGAATGAGTGTCTGTGTTTTCAGATGTGGAACCTGGGCCACACTCTGGGTTTCTGCTCTTGGGCAGGACACCAGTGGTTCGCAGCAGTTTTGCAACAGTGAGTGCCTGGGTCCCAGCCTTGCATAGTGTACCCGTTGCAGCCCGTTGCAAGAGCCATTATGTTGAGGTGTCTGTTGAGAGCAAGTCAGAACTAGCTGAAGCGAAGGATCCAGTGCCTGCTGGGGAACAGTGTGGTCCCTTTCATCTGAGTTCTTCACTTCTGCCTTTGATGGCTGCCATCAACTACCCAGGAAAGAGACTGTGCATTTGGAAGCCCTGGCGTGTTAGTGCCAGTTCCTGGGGCTGGCCGAGTACTTTACTCTCCCTAACTGTGGCGCAGGGATGACACCCTGACTTCTGTTTTCACAGGCAGAGAAGCAGCACTGTGCGTTAAACTTGAAGGTAGACCCTTCAGTAAAGTATCAATTTGGACATCGAAGATCAAATGGGTTCAACAGTGACATCTCTAAACAGGGTTTAAAGACCTTCCCTGCAGCCACCTCAATGGCCTGATCACTGCCATGCCTGTCTGTACAGTGTCAGTCTGTACAGGGTCACTGAAGGAACTACACTTGTCCACTTATGGAAATCCTTAGAACCATACCTGGCACCAAGCAAGCACTTGATAGGACCAGTTGTCACCATCGTTAGTACTGGGAATGGGGTCCACAGAGATGACATGTCTTACCCAAGGCCACCTCGCTGGTCCACAACAGCCTCGGGGCTGGATTCCACATCCACTGTGCTTCATGGAAGCAGCGATTTCTCTGGCATTCTTAGTATCATTGCAACCAAGAGCTCAGGCCCGTGTGCCTCTAATAGAACATGGCATGTGGAATGATTTTGGCTTTGTTATGGCTGTGTGGGCACGCTCAATATCTCTGCCTTTGTGTTCCACATCATGTTCTAGTTAAAACTGTACTGAACCTTTCTCTCTGTCTCTCTCTTTCTCTCTCTCTCTCTCTCTCTCCCTCCCTCCTTCCCTCCCTCCCTCTCTCTCTCTCTCTCTCTCTCTCTCTCTCTCTCTCTCTCTCTCCTCCCTCCCTCCCTCCCTCCCTCCCTCTCTCTCTCTCTCTCTCTCTCTCTCTGTGTCTGACAGACAGACAGACAGACAGACCCTCCTATGTAATTTAGTACCTTCCCTCTACATAAGCATATTACCACGCTGTCACTTTTAACCTTTCACCCACCCAGCCTGGCATTTAACATGCTATTAAACTCAATATTGTTTCCCATAAACAGCCTTAGAGGGATGAGAAATAATTGGAGTGACATTTTTAATAGACCCCTGTTTCTCAGCCTCTGCGATATATGAACCCAGCATTGCACAGAGGGGCTTGTTAGTTGTTTGGTCCCTGACCTCAGGTCAGGAGAGAGTAATGGAATGAAGATTTGGAGTGCCAGAGGGCCTTGGAAAGCGCACAGAGTAGTTTTTATGAGGAACAAGTAGGGTTACCCTTTGCAGCTACTGCTGCCCCTGCTTACTGTCCCCCTCGGCCCCTCTATTTCCTCTCCCCCCACTGCCTTCCTATAATGGTGTGGTGAACTGAGGAGCAGATCTTAGACTGGCCAGCTTGAGATGATTCGTAGGCCCTCGGGGGATACACTTCTGTGGATCAGCCTCATCCTCTGTTCCCTCTTGGTAGGCCTTTGGCACGTACTCACTTTGGTTTTGGTCTCCTAGTTTTGTTAGCATTCTGTTATGTGTTGTGTTGTGTGCCTCATAATGTTGTTTTTGGAACAAACTTGTAAGATCCCAAGTTGATGGTTGCCGTGTTACTCTTGCTCACTGGGCGATAGAAGGCTCCTCTGCCTCACTGTGCCTGGAGTTTCACTTCTTTCCTTATGAAACGAGGAAACTGGCATCTGGAGTACAGTAACACGGAAACAAGTATGGGTACGAATTTGTCTCTACTGCCCCCACAACCCAGAGGGCAGGTATGGAAAAATACCGGAACCTAGAACATTTGCTTTAACTCTCTCCTCGTGAACTTATGTTCAGAAAACATGTGTTAGACATCCGTCTGTGGCTACTGACTACTACAGCTGCTCGTGCTACAGGATGAGTTCATCCAATGGGTATTTATGAGATGCCTACTGCAGGGGCAGCACCGGGATGGACACAGTGCAAGAGAACAGTTGTGCAGAAATGTAACTGTGAGCAGGTGACACGGTGTGGTGCAGATCAGATAGCTCTGTGGCGTGGCTGTGTCCCTGTGATGGGCATTTATTACCCAGTCTGCTCTGTCCCCTCACCATTTCAGGCTGTGTGTAGAAGGTCATCAAAGCCAGCAGGTTCTACATTCTTCTGAAATTTAGATTTGGTGATGTCAACCTCTGCCTTGGTAGGGCTGTTAAAAAAAAAATCATGAGGATCAGTGAGACACCAGGAGGTATAAAACGCTTGCCGAATATGCTTGATGGCCTGAGTTTGATCCCTGAAACCCATAGTATAAAAGCTGAACTTGGTGGCTAATGTCTGGAATTCTAGCACTCTTATGGAGAGACAGAAGGGGAGACAGGAGAATCAGCTGTAAGCGAACATATGCAGTTGCAGCAGAAACAAGAGATGCAAGTCAGAAGTAAGGTGGAAGGTGAGACTCAACTCCTGAAAAGTTGTCCTTTGACCTCCAAATGTGCACACACACACACACACACACACACACACACACACACACACACACACACACACCAAACAAACAAATCTTGTCCCCAATAGAACTGACTTCCAGGTTTGTCTGATATGTGCATCCATCACTGATTGTTGATTTCATCTTTGTGAGCCTGCTTACTTTACTAGAATTTACTTGTACTCTCCACTGTTTAACTTGCTGTCCTGCTGGCTCTCAGTTGCTCACGGGTTCGAAACTTTGAATGCCAGCACAGGTGGAACAAGACTGTGCTCTCCTTCCTGTTTCAGCTCTCGTACTGTAAACAAATCATCCTTTTCGTAGTCTATTTAGAGCCATCGGTTTGCATTCTGTGATGTTTGTTGGAGTTTCATTCCTTAAGATAGCCCCGAAGTATTTTGCTGTAGTGCTGTGTATATTCCTAATCTTAAGAAGGAGGGAGCGTGCCTTAGGGAGAAAGCATGCCTTTAATTGCCCCATTGGACATGAGCTACAATAGTACTGTTGACCATGAGCTCAATGTTAATGAACCAACAATATGAATTAAAGACATATTAAAAAGGTGTCTTTTAGAGGTATTCATAAAGCAAGGTTTTATGTTGATCTCTTGGTGAAATGTGGCTGTGGTTTGTAGCACCCCAACTCTGTACTTCTCTTGTGTGCGGTGTTTCACAGTGTTTGTGAGGTCCCATAGAACTGCCATGAATGAAAATCAACTGTGTATGTATGGCTAGAGCAAACATGTATATAAGTCACATATTAAATGCCTGCTTCCTGGGCTTTATTTATCTTTCTTGTCTTGTCTGTTTGTTTTAAGTGTAATGGCTCCCAGACTTGGCTACATGTTAAAGCACTCTGGGAGCTGGACAAAATGCTGATGAGCCACCTCAGCTGTAAGGGTCTGGTTTAGTTGCCTGGGGTGTATGGCCTGCATATAGAAACATTTCAAGTTCTTTCAGGGACTCTGTCTCAGGCATGGTTGAACAGTGGTGCTCCACACATAGAATTACAATGCTTCTGACAAATGGACTCTGGCCAACAGAAAAAGGCCTTCCAGGGGCTCACACCAGTAAAAACCCACCGCTCTGGGGACAGGGTGGCAGAAACCACAGCAGAAGACTGTGGCCGCTTGTGGCACTGACCAGCACATCCTCCAGCCGCAGCCAGGAGAGGGCGGGCTTAGAGTTTTAATGGCTGGATGAATCCCAAAGAAAAGGCCTATGGCGGCAGAAGGCAGTTCCCGCCAGAGCCTGGGGACTTTGAAGGAAGCGAACTGCATTTCATTCTTCATCTGATTCAGTGCTCAGCACCTGAGCACTCACCTTAGTTAGGTTAGCTCTGTGAGAGGGCATGCAACGAACACTGAGATGGCGGGATCCCTACCTTCATCTGGGCGGCCATAGCCCGCTGTGTAGAAAAGACAGCACAACGTCCTATGCTATGGTCTCTGCTGCTGTTGAAGGCGTGGCCTCTAGGATAGCGAAGGCCTTTCAGAGTGCACGGGATGGAGATGGATAAGAGAGACACATGCTGACATGGTATGAGGAGTAGTAGAGGACTATGGGTAGAACCTTGGGCTGGAGCCAAGCATGCTATTTTAAGGAAAGTGCAGGCGTCTGGGCTATAAGGTGGTCAGGAGTGCTGATCAAGGTCTTCGGGGCTGAAGGAATCAGTTCCGGGGGTGAGGGTGTGGAGAGGATCGCCTCCTCGTGCTCACCTCATTCTTCCCCACACGCCTGAGAGAGCCTGTGTAAGGCGCCAGCACCGATGTGCTAAGACTCTGTACGTAGCTGCCTATAAGAGGTAAATGGTCGCTCACTTCAGAGTAACAGCGAGGTCTTTTCGCTTCTAAAGGAGAGGGTTGAGTCTGTAGGATAGGCTAAGGGCAGTCACCTGTCCCTGGCATTTCCAGAGGAGGCATCATTCACCACACTGATTTGGCCATGGCCTGGTTTATTCCTCCCTCCTCTGCCCCCACTCCCTGCATACAACTTGCTGACCTCCATACAACCCCTAACTGAGGAAGTGTCTTTGAAGCCTCTGGGGAAGTGACTTCTCTTCACTTGACCTTGTTCGTGTCTCACAAAGTGCTTCTTGATCCCGGCTGTACGTCTGCGCAGTTCGAAACAATGGCAGTAGAGAGGTCTGGTACTAACCCATCTTACAGCACACAGGCGAGGAACTGCACATCTCCATGATTTCATAGGCAAGCGATTGGGTTCAGGGTGCGAAATGACTTCCCCATGGTTGCATAGCTAGCGGAGTCAGCATTTGAACATAGACAGTCAGTTTCTGCATTTCAGCTTTGAACCCCCACATTTTGTCACCTCACCTCTGCTTTAAATAGTCTCAGTACTGATTTGACTTTTAGTAACCAGATGGGGACCACAGTCATCTAAAGACAGCTTTCACAATAAATATACTACTACTATTACTACTACTACTACTACTACTACTACTACTACTACTAATAATAATAATAATAATAATAATAATAATAATAATGTGGGCTTTGATTCCCTGTTCAATAGCAAGGTACATGTGAAATTAACCGCTAGAAGCCACTGTTCTAAAGTTTGGGTTTAAAGCCTCAGGGCTGCTGTTCAGTGTGCAGGCAATGGAAATGTCCAGAAAGTCTGCCTTCGGAGCCTTTGAAAGCTGTGACCTTCCACAGAGCTGGGTGCCCAGAACTGAATCAATACATGAGCGAATGAACAAATTGTTCTTCCTGTCGATAGAGCTTGCTCCATCCCATCTGCAGTGAACACAAGTGTAGCCATCATTTGGGGCCCTGGATTGCTTTGCTTTTTGGTGCAGGTCCTGGGAGGGGTGGATCAAAACTGGTGTTAACTGTGGGGTAGGTAAAAACCCTGCATCCTGGAGTGGGAGTAGGTGTAATAAAGGGATGGCCCCAGGACAAGGGAGCAGCCTGTGCTTTTTTTCCCCTTTTGATGTGGCCAAGAAAGTAAACAGGAACTTTTGTCCTTTGTTTTCCAGGTCACAGCCAAGACTGCCTTCCTATTTATTTTACCTCAGTATAACATTAGTGTGCCTACAGCAGGTAAGAAAAGCATTGTTCTTTATCTCTCCTGGTCCTGTTAACCCTGAAGGACTTGAAAAACTTCTCTTTTGCTCTGTGTCTGTGACCT
The DNA here is from genome assembly GCF_964271855.1 of Acomys minous. Classification (NCBI taxonomy): domain Eukaryota; kingdom Metazoa; phylum Chordata; class Mammalia; order Rodentia; family Muridae; genus Acomys; species Acomys minous. The sequence goes on along the minus strand of NC_140495.1, from coordinate 69,428,020 downwards.
CTTAGGTACTCTTCTTCGGGCTCCTGCTTGCTCCCCCAGTCAGTGGCTGGGCAGTGCCTTCCCTCTGTTCTGTACCATAGGACCAAAAGAAAAGCAGTATGCTACGGTGTGCTTAGTGTGTTTCTGGCCGCTTCCTCCGAAGTAGGTGGTGTTGATTTCTGTTGTGAATGCAACTTAAGGGCCATGACCGATGGTCAAGAGTGTGGCCTTCTTCTTAAAGTTTTCCATGAGGAAAAGGGATTAGATGTTGTACTTCCATGGAATGTGGAGACATGGTGGGAAGGAGCTGTGTACTTTGACTAGGCTGAGGTTAGGATTAAACCATGCCGTCACCCTTCAAGAAGGCCACTGGCTGTAGTTGTTACATGACAAGCTGGCCTGCATCCGATATTTCCAAGAGCCTGCGGAAAGCAGGTTCAAAGTACCACGTGGTTTTCACGAGCAGCATTCAGTCCAGTTACGGGTTTCCAACTCGAGGAGGATCAGGAGGAGGACCACACAGGAAAAGAGCAGGGAGAGAGTGGGCCGATTCTAAAATGATAGCTGTTGCTTGCTTCTAACCTGCCCAGAGGATGTTGTAAACCCAGAGTGGCTGTATAGTTGCCTTTATCATCACTGTGATCAAATACCTAACAGAACCAGCCTCAAGGACGAAAGGTTCATTTGGGCTCACCATTTCAGAGGGTTCTTATTGTGGCCACTTGATTCTGTGTACATAAGCTGTAATGACGGCAGAAGCATGTGCCAGATAAGGGGTGAATACCGGAAGGAGACCCAGGCCACGTACCTGCAAGGGTGCATGCCCAGGAATCTACTTGTTCTAAGTAAGCCCCTGCTCTTTTGACCATTTTGACTGTATCATTTAAATAGGTTAGCGTCCTCGTGATCTGACACCATGAGAGACACATGATGCTAATTTCCAGGCATTTCTAGTTAAGTCATCACAGTCACTGAAGTAGTTATCTCTTGAGGTAATTTTTATCCCAAGAGATTCAGGAAACATTTCTTCTTATGCAGAAACACCTCATTATTTAAATGTTGGCATCTACTTTTGTGAATGGCATGCAGGGAAGCCGACAGAAAGAAGTCAGTCCATTTGCCAGTTCAGCTTTGGGGCCGTGTTTGTGTTAGACTCAGCCTAACAATCAGCCATTGCTGTGTCTCAGCTATAGTATACTAGGTGTCCCTTTGATGAAGGAAGGAGCGAGTTTTGCTTGCCGGATCTAGTTCTCTCATCATCATTTGGTAATAGAGAGGTGAATGGTCTTGACTTTTTCATGAGAATCTTTTCTCTGGCTCCACCACATAGACCTCAAGAATATTGGCGGGGTGAGGGTGATGAGTGTATGACTCTGTGGCCCATGGAGGAGTAACCATAAATTCTGCCTGAGCACATGTCTGCAGCCAATATAGCCAGGAATCCTTGCTCCTGGGCATGCAATACAGTTCCTTTTTTTTTTTTTTTTTTTTTTTTTTTTGAGAATCAAACTGAGAGACTATGGCAAGAGAGGAAGAGCATTCTTTGCTGTGGGAAGAGAAACCTGAGAGCGTTTCTCAGCCTGGGGAACCAGGGAATGCTGTGGCCAAACACACATGCATTCCAGTACATGCTCTAAGACCCAGGGGCACAGTGAATTTTGTTGCTCAGTGCCACGTGGTCCAGGATTGAAGTCAGGCTTATTTCACTTTTGTCACCATCAGATCTGACATATCCATAGAACCTGGTCTTACGTAGAACCTGTGCTACGATTTAAATCATTTAGTTTTTAAAATGTGATAAAATAGCTGGGTATAGTAGTGTCTCCCCGGTAGCTGGACATATTGCTCTGTATCTAGCCCCAGATTTATGACTGTATCCACTTTTAAATGTGTAGTGTTGTTGTAATAACTGCATTCACATTGTGTTGCTTTCCATAGCTAGAACTCTTTTCATCTTGCAGAACTAAACTTTTAATCATTATACAATAACTTTCCTTAGTAAACCACCATTCTCTTTTCTCTATGAATTTGTTGTAATAGCTACCTCATAAACTATTGTCTGTGTTTAGAGTTTTGTGACCAGGTCTCACGCAATATTAAGCTAGGCTAGCCTAGAACTCAAGGCAGTCCTCTGCCTCAGCTTTCCAAGTGCTAAGAATACAGGTGGGTCACCACACTCAGTTTTATAATCATATTAGTTAACCTTTTGGTACTGGTTTAAAATGTAAATACATGGGTTTAAAATGTAAATACAAGCATTACATAATTCTTGGAGAATATGTATACAGTATAAACAAGAAGATAACGATCACATATGACCTCACCACTCAGTAAAAACATAAGTTAAAATATTTTTAGATGCTGATTCATAGCTTGTTGTTTTGGTATTATAATGTGATGGATGCCTGTCATGTGATAATAATTGCTCAAGTCTAGTAACATTTTGAAAATCTTAAAAGTAAGTAGATAACCCACCATTCCCTCCTCTCTGCTCCCTTCCTTCTTGGAAGAGGCCTTTAATGCGGATATCTCGGTTGGGAACATGTTATTTTTCTTCTTCCTTCTCTCCTGAAAGTCATACACAACTTTAGGCATTCCATTAACCCTATTGAATTATAAGGCAATATCTCTTCTCAGGGTGACAAAATGTGAAGTGAAAGGAAAATGGCTTCATGATGATCTCATGCAACTGGCACACTTGGACTCATTGCCTCTGTTCTTTTTCTCCCTCTCTCTTAATTAAAACAATTAACTATTTTATGTGTATGGGTGTTTTGCCTGCATGTGTATGTACCATGTACATGCAGTGTCCTCAGAAGCAAAACGGCATTGGATTCCCTGGAATAGGAGTTATAGACAGTTGTGAGCTGCCTTGTGGAGGCTGAGAATCCAATCTGGGTTCTCTGGAAGATCACCTATGTTTTTTAATCCCTGAGCCATCTCTCCAGCCCTAGTTATTATTATTTTAAAATTAGCCTATAACGCCTTTCATTGGCATTATCATACATTTGTGTCATTGTGTTCTGTTATTTATCCCACTCTCCTGTGGTCTTCTCCCAAGCCATCCCTTCCTTCTCGCCACAGGCTCCCTTTGCTTTCCTGGAACAGGTTTTACATTACTTTCTTCCTTCTTTCTATTTTTTATAACCTCTATACATGCATATGTGCAAACATCACACACACACACACACACACACACACACACACACACACACACACAGACCGCCCTATATAAATTTAATAGATTCCTCAAAGGAGACAAAGCACACAGCATTTATCTTTTCGAAACTGGCTTGCTTTATGTAACATCCTCTCCAGCTCTGTCTGGTTTATTGTCAGTATCATGATTTCATTTGTTTGATAGCTAAATAACATTCTGAATTTACATTGTCCACTCCTGGTGATAGACATCTGGGCTAGTTCCATTTCTTAGCTATTGAGAGTTGTGCAGCAGTTTCACATGGATACGCCAGTCAGTGTCTGTGCAGGATACTGACCCAGAAGCCCTTGAGTGAACCCTTTTACCGTGGCTGCATGGGTTTATGCTCTCAGCAAAACATTCCCTACATCCTTGCCAGAACTTGGGTGGTGGTGGTTTTCTTGATGATAGCCATTCTGACTGGAGTGACAGTGGGTCTCAAAAACAGTTTTAACTTGAATTTTCTTGATGGATCAGGGTGCTGAACGTGTTTTCAAATTTTTTTTTTTCTTTCGTGATTCTTCCTTTGAGAACTGTCTGTTTAGTTCACGAGCCTGTTTCTGATTGGGTTAGAATAGGTTGGATGTTTAGTTTTTGCAGTTCTTCGTTCATCCTAGCTATTAATCCTTTGTCTAATGCACTGTTGGCAAAGACTTCTTTCACTGTGTAGCCCTGCCTCTTCTGGAACGCACTAGACTCAGTAAGCCTTGATCTTGTGGGCATCCTCCTGCCTCCACCTCTCTGGTGTTGAGTTACTACAGGTAGGCACCAATGCAGCTGGCTTTTTAAGTTGTTCCTGTCAGGTGTTGCCATAGCAATACAAAAGTAATAAAACTTTAGGAACTTCATCTTCGCTTTCTAAAGAACCTGAAACCGGTCCATGTCACAGGCACTCTGACGGACCTGCAGCCAGGTTGTACAAACGCCGACATTTTGGAACATGCATGTGCCTAAAGCATCCTTTTAACTCCTTCTCAGAGAAATTTAGAGAGCAAGCAGTGCCTTAACCGTCCACCCCACAGTCGGGATGAGGAGCAAGTAGATTGTTCCAGGCTAAGCCCCCGTCAGAGCCGCTGGCCATAAAGAACTTCCCTTTGAATCTTGGGAGTGTGCCACTATCATGCGATCATTAGTTTAATTAGTTAATTGTTCACTCTAGACAAATGTTTCTGTGTCTCTTGTTAGCCGGCCGTGGTGTAAAACGAATTAAAGGAGGGATGTTTAATAGTGAGTAGATAATTATAATTGTAACAGGGTGGTGAAGGAAATGCACAGAGCCATGAGGTGAAGGAAAAACAAAACCCTGGGTCGTATCCTCCCAAAAAGCTGACTTTATAGTGGGGTTGGAGAACGAGCAGCTGTGCACATAAAAGACGGGAAGATCCTAAGTGAGGGATCAGCCCGTGTAGGTACAGAAACTCTCACGTGCGGTACAATGAGTGTAGCCAGCAAGCCCAGAGCAGCGGGCTCCGTGTCTTGCAGGATGTAACTATTGAATTCTGCTCCTGGAAAGCTCCTCTGTGTGTGTGTGCGCCCTGGGTGAAGGTGCGTTAGAGTGCCTGTGAGATGGGGCAGGTATCAGTTACTCTAGAAGGGGAAGGTAAGGTATCCGTCAGTTGCCTATCTGTCATGGAAATCTTGCCATCTGGGGCTGCTTGAAATATGACAGGCAACAACTGAGGGACACAGTGAAATTGGACTAACCTGCTTGATTTTGTTTTGAGCTCCTGTGGTGACCAACCCAGTACGGTAATTAATGCCGGCTTGCCTGGCCTTCGGGAAAGCAAACTTCTCACGGGACAAAAACATTTTACAATAACAGGTTTGTTAAGGGTTGTGATTTCTAAATCCCTCCTCCCAAATCTCCTTAGGGCTGGAAGTGCTTAGAAATCTATCATCTGGTTTTTCTCTTTTCTTCTTTTTTTTTTTTTTCCTGTGTCACTAGAGTAAACACTGCCTTCTAAAATGTCTTCTTTGTAATGTGTATCTTGCTCTAGTCAGTGTTAAAAATTATATTTTGATGGAGCAGTTGTCTTGAGCTTATGGTACCCTCTCTCTTCTAACCAACTCTTTACTCCACCTCTCAAGTGCTGGCCTAGTAGATGTGAGCTACCGCACTCAGCTCTCACCTGTAAGTCCCCAGCTCTTCCTGGATGGGGTTTTCAGCTTTTAAGGAACTCTCAGTGCATCCACGATGTTGAAGAGGCTCTTTTCCTGACTGGTCTCCTTTGCTGTGCTGCTTTTTTCTACTCACTGTCTTCAGCTCAAGACTCCTACACTTCTCATCCTAAGTAAACCTAGTAGCCCAATCATCAATCATTTCTTCTCTCTCAATTTGGGGTCTTGACATCTGAGATCCACAGGACTCAGGACCTCTCTGCCTCCAAAGATATGAAGGAAGATCTGTTCCCAGCCTCTTTCCACATCAACTTCACATGCCAGTCCCTCCGTGTGCATGCCAGTCTCTGTCAGATTTCCCTAGTCCACTATGGCACCATCTTAACGAAGGACATCAGTAAAGAGCCTGTTTTAAAACAAAGTCACACCCTAGGGTGCTTGGATATAGGTAGTATATCAAAGTATAAACTCTAGGAGAGACAAATTAGCCCCGACCACATCCCAGCCCTAAGCTAGACTAGCTACAAATTGATGGTTTTGTTCCACCATGATGAACAAATGAGGCTGCAGCAGAGGTGACCACAACAGTGACTGGGACAGGTTGTGGTGGCTGTCATCCTGACACCCTGAAGGCTGACCTTAAGGTTGACAGTAATAAAACAGGAAATCACCCTGCCCCCACCTTTAAAGCCAAATCCCAGCTCTCCTTCCTACTGCTTGGCATCCTGTCTGGGTGCCAGACTTTGCAAACAAAAAAGCCAGGACTACTTGAATTTCACACAAACACATTAAAAAAAAAAAATATATATATATATATATATCAAGTAATGGATGGGACACAAATATAGAAAATATGATTATAGAAACTTTATCATTAGTGGTTTTGCTTTGTGGGAAATGAGATCTTGATTGGCAGGCTTGGCTGGCCTGGCATTTGATCACCCTGTAGTCCAGTCTGGCTCAAACTCATAAGAATCCTCTTGTTTCATTCTTCCAGGTGTTGAGATTACAGACACATGTCATCACACCCAACAAAAACCAACAATTGTTTATATGAAATTGAAACTTAACTCTATGGCCTCATTTTTGTTTTGTTTCATTAGACACTTTGGGTCTGACTTTCTACTTAAAATTCCACAAAGTATCTGTTATCGAGGTCAGAAACATGTAGTCTAGAATAATTCTTATCTATAAGAGAAAGAGATTTATTTCTTTCTATAGGGGACTCCTGACTTGCTGGTCTCTCTTCTGATATAGAATAGATGAGCCTCTGTAGGTCCCAACAGTTTTGTTTTGTTTTGTTTTCTAGACAGGGTTTCCCTGTGTAGCCTTGACTGTCCTGGATCTCTCTTTGTAGACCAGGCTGGCCTCAAACTCACAGAGGTCCGCCTGCCTCTGCCTCCTGAGTGCTGGGATTACAGGTGTGCGCCACCACACTTGGTTAGTCCCAGCATTTTTTACATGGATATTTGGGTAATGCCTTTGATCTACTAAATGTTCTTGGCAAACAATTTAATATTTGGGACACACCCATCCTTTGCAAAATAGGGGCTGATGCTCAGTGCCTCAACTGGAGGTCCCCTTAAGTATTTGTAACATAGATTTTCATTAAGACCTTTAACATGACCTAAGAACTCATTTGAAATGTAGACTTTTAGCTGGGTGATGGTAGTGCATGCCTCTAATCCCAGCAGAGGTAGGCGATGGTGTAATGGAGCCAGCCTGGTCTACAGAGCGAATTCCAAGACAGCAAGGGCTACTCAGAGAAACCCTGTCTTGGAAAAAAGCAAACGAACGAACAAATGAACAAAAGAAAGAAAGAGAAAGAAAGAAAGAAAGAGAGAAATGTAGACTTTTAGGCCCCTCTAGAGCAACACCTGTATCAAGATCCCCAATGAAAATTGAGGAAGATAACTAAAGTTGGATAAGCCAGGTGTCAATTATTCAGGTGAAGTGCTGCAGGTAGTCCTCCAAATGCTCTCGTGCTCTCCGAGGTAAGATGAGGAGAGTCACTCAATCTAGTTACTCATTTGCCTCTTTCTTTCTTCATCCAGTTTTGTTTTTTCATATGTCTTAGTTAACTTTTCTGTTATTGCGGAGATATACCATGACCAAAGGAACTAGTATAAGAAAGTTCATCGGGGGCGTGCTTACAGCTTCAGAGGGTTAGAGCTCATGGTGGGAGTATGGGAGCAGGCAGGGTGCCGAAGCAGCAGCTGAGAACTTACATCCGAACCACAGGCTCCTGGGGGGGGGGGGAGAGAGAGAGAGAGAGAGAGAGAGAGAGAGAGAGAGAGAGGGAGAGGGAGAGAGAGCGCTCTAAGTGCGGTGGCATGGGCTTTTGAAACCTTGAAGCCCAGCCCCAGCGACAGGCCACACTTCCTAGTTCTTCTCAAAGACTTCCAGCAACTGGGGACCACACCTTCAAATCTATGTGCCTGTGGGGGGCTATTCTCCTTCAAACCACCGCACTGTAACTATTTGGGGTGGGTGGGGTGGGAGAGGTGGGGAGTATGACTGAGTGGATCTGGGTTTCACCTGGATCTGGAGCTCCCCAGAAGTCATGAACAACACATTTGTGGACCAACGTATGTGTGGGGTGGTTTTATGTCAACTTGACACAAGGCAGAGTCATCTGAGAGGTGAGGACATCAGTTGAGAAGCTGCTTTAGTAAGATTGGGCCGTAGGCAAGCTTTTAGGGCATTTTCTTAACTAGTGACTAATGTGGTTTAGCCCAGGTCATTCTGGCGCTGCCACCCTTGGGCTGGTGGTCCTGGGCGCTGTAAGGAAGCAGGCTGAGCAAGTCATGAGGAGCAAGCCAGTAAGCAGCACCCCTTCATGGCCTCTGCATCAGCTCCTGCCTCCAGGTTCCTTCTTTGTTTAAGTCCCCGCCCTGACTTTCTTTGATAATAAACAGTGATGTGCAAGTGTAAGCCAAATAAACCTTCTTTCCTCCCCAAATTGCATTTGATCATAGTGTCTCATCATAGCAATAGAAACCCGAACAGAAAGTGGAAAGGGAGTCCTGGTTGCTTTGCGGATCCTGGGCCTGCTTGTGCCTCTACACAAAGAACAAGGCTGGTGTGTCAGGGTCTCTTCCCAGAGGAGGGCTTATTTTGCAATGGTTAAAGAAATAGATCCATCCTCTTGTTCTGTCCATTTCTGTTGGTTTGATCATTAGTATCTACCGGCTTGTGTTTTGCTGCCCAGAAGAGGTGGAAAGCCTGGGAACCTCCTACAGCATACCTTGGCCGTTTGTTTTCTAGCCCCTTCTGGGATGAGACATAACTGCCTGTGAAACTAGCCTCAGACAGGTGCTGTTAAAGCCTCATTTAACCCAAGGCTTGTGTGGAGGATTTAAGTGACTCTTGTCTCCTGCTTGTGTCGTACACTTGAAAGATTGTCATCACATAACAACCCGAGCCCCTGCTGTAAGACGAGCCCAGAGAGAACAAAAGAGGGAAGGACAGGTGGGCCGCAGTGGCTCTGGAGATGGAAGTGGTTTAGTGACCAAACCCCAGCCTGGACCTGTGACCTTTACAGCTGTGGGAGATTGAGAGCCGCCTGATCCTTTTACAATGAGTGGAACTGGGGCCAGAGAGTTGATCGATGTTCCCAAGGATGGCCAGGAAGGGCAAAAAGGCTTGGCCTGTCACCTGAAGATGCCAGCTAAGGAAATTCGGAGCTGGCTTTGTCCTCATCTTGTGCTAAACGGCTACCATATTTTTTTTTTTTTTTTTTTGGCTCAGGGTTCTTATATATAGAGAGAAAACTAAAACAAGTCCCCCCGCCCCAACTCCCCATTGTGTCAGCCACAGGGAAGCCTCCTCCCAGGGATTATGGGCAAGTCTGAACTTGATTTTCATTTCAGTAACTAAAATCTAGCAGTCAGAACAACTGTTGGGAAGATGGTGGGGAGCAAATCATAAGCACCCGGCTTCACGATGCTTCAGAAATTGAGTTGGACGTGTCACCTTCCAGCAGGGCCTTGGTCCCACCCAGTTCCCTGTGTCCAGCCCAGAGAGTGTGCCGGTGGGGTCTCACCATTCCCAAATGCCACGAATCTTTAATACAGTTCCTCGTGCTGTGGTGACCCCAACCATAAAATTATTTTTGTTGCTACTCCATAACTGTAATCTCACCACTGATATGAATCCTAATGTAAATACCTGCCTTGCAGGACATCTGATATGTGGCCCCTGTGAGAGGATTGTGACAGGTTGAGAATTGCTGGTCTATGCCATTCAGTGTGGCATTTTTTTCGGGCTTAACTAGGCAGAACCTCTGAGCTGCCAGGCTGTCTACTGCTTGGCTTGACGCTTGAAGTATCTTGCTGTTTCCCTGCTCACCGTACCCTGACCCAGACCCTGACTGCTCAGGATTGATTTAATTTTGTTTTTGTCATCTTTACCTCCCCTAGATCAGAACTTCTTGTCTTTTTTTTTTTTAATGCTACCTAGCTAGAGTATTTTTTTTCCCTAGTCAGTCATTTTTATAAAAAAATTTTTTTTGGTCCTTAGATTAATAGGTTCGTCAAAATTGTTGTAAAAGCTCTGATTTAACTTCTTACATTTAAAAATGTAAAGGAAAAACTCCACTCTGTTGTGCTTGTTGCGGCTTTTACCTGTGATTCTGCAAGAAGTGATCTATTCTTCCTGACTCTTGGTGACTTTTTTTCTGAAATCCACAAGCCCCCAGCTGTAAGTGGTCTGCCCCATAGCAGCCCTACTAAATGGTGTGTCCTGTCCAGGGTGTGTCAAAGGAAGCCACAGACTGAATGCAGAGGGACCAGAAGTGTGTGCCTCACCCCTACGAACCCTTGATAGATTTTCTTGCAGGAAGGTTTACAGCCTTACAGAAAGGGCTGGTTCTTCAAGGAGACAACAGAAGCCGAGGGCTTCTATTTCTGAATCCTCTTGAGGCTCTTCTCTCAGTTCCTACTTATTTTTATGGTTTTTAAAAAAAAAAGATCATTTGTCTTCTGGTGTTGCTATCAAATGGAAGAAAATCGATTATAAATCATGCAGTAAGAGGCTGAGGACAGCCTGGGTGATTGTCACTTACACTTATTCTGTGACCCATGCATAGAAGGAGAATGTGTTTCTTAAGGCTGTGGATGCAAAATACCACAAGGCACAGTTCTGGAGCCTAGAAGTCTGAACCCACAGCTTGTCAGTGGTGACTCCTTCAGCATCTGCCAGGACAAGAGCCCTTCTCATTGGCTTGTGGGTGGCTGCCACCTCCACAGCTCTTCATGTCACCTTCCTCCTTCGTGTCTGTCTCAGTGTCCATATTTCACAGGTTGTTAAGGACACAAATCATATTGAAATGAGTCCGCACCCTAATGACGCCATTTTAACTTCTTGCCTCTGTAAAGACCCTATCCAAGTAAAATATTATGCACACACACACTCTGAGAAACATCTTGGTGTTTATAATTAAGAGGTCACTGCCCCTGTCTTCTGTCTTCCAGATTTGGAGGTCAGAGATAGTGAAACAGAGTGGAGATCAGAATCCTGCTGAAGGCTCTGTGTGTGTGTGTGTGTGTCCGTCTGTCCCTCCCCATCCCTCTTCCTGCATATTCTAGATCCTTCTCTGTCTTGCTGTCTCAGGGAATGGATTAAGCCTTCAAGATTTAAGAAATGTACTCTACCTCTGGGATTTGAAGGGAAGTCAGGAAGCAGGGCAGCCTAGTGAGGAGAGGATGGGTTTGGCCCGTGGCTTCTGTGGTTGTAGCCCACACTGTGTACAGATCACTTGAGTACAGTTCCTGCTGTCTCTGAGCCACAGCGGCCATGTCAGTAAACAGGGGTAACACTCAGGATCACAGTGAGGCCCAAATGATGTCATTTGCCAGACATGCTCAGTGATGTACTGACTAATAAAGGGCTTATAATTGGCCACCTTAAATACCACAATTTAGAACTGTTCTGTTCATCTTCTTTCTGCAGGAAACAGTAATAATAGTCCCCTCTATTTGCACAGCACTTTACAGTTTTGTAAATTAGTTGTCTTATTCTTGGAGCGTTGTGGTATTTTATTTTATTTTTAGGGGGTTTTCCCATTGATTTTTAATTAGGTGGATATATGGGGGCGGGGGTATGTGCATGTGAGTGCAGGTGCCCAGAAAGTCCAGAAGAGGGTGTTGGATCCCCTCAAGCTGGAGCTTCAGGTGGTTGTGAACCATCTGATGTAAGTATGGGAATCAAACTTAGTGTTCTGGAAAAGCAGTACATGCTCTTATCCACCGAGCTATCTCATCAGCTCTGACATGCATGCATGCACAGGTACATACGTCTGTTTATTTGTTTGTTTATTACTGGGGAGAGTGCCACATCGAGTGTGTAGAGGTCAGTCCTCACCTCTTATCTCCTGAGCCATTATCACTGACCCTGTTTTGTTTGTTTCTGGACAAGGTGGAGACAGGCCGCATATTCCATGCCTGCCATGAATTCCTCTGATCCTCCTGCCTCTACCTCCCCCGTGCTGAGATTACAGGCATACACTACCAGGCCTGGCAAGTAGTCTGTTGTAGTCTCCTTGTCCACGTGGGTAACTGAGTCAGAGAAAATTAGATACATGGTGGCAAAGAGTAGTTCTAGAAATGAGCATTAGACTTTTTCATGCATGGCCTTTATGAAAAAGGAAAATAAAATAAGGCAATGAGGTGAAAAAGATCCCACCTTGATGCTTTGCAAAGACATCTCGAAGTGTAGCCTTTTGTCAGTCTTTGAAAACCCTGTTGCATTGCAGGTTGAACCTTGCTTGCCCTAAATGCTTTTTATTCTCTTAAAGTGATTTTGTAGTAGTGTTGCTAGTGTGCTTGCATTTTAACTGCAGCCCATCATAGAAGCTTAGCTGTGAAACTGTCCAAATGCAGCTTTATATCCATACTGAAAAATTTTCAGAGATTTCCAGATTTTGTATTTCTGTATTAAGGATAGTCAACCTCTGTGTCTATATGTACAAGTTTCCTAAAGGTTAAAACAGTGCAGTGTTGTTTCACTCTTGAACACTGCTTTAGTTTGTAGCTGGGAACATAAGCTATGTCACCAAGGGGCAAGTACTATCTAAAGGGTAAGTCCCCAGAAGTGGAATCCCTGTATCAAAGGGTCAGAAATGGCCAAATGACCCTCCACTGAAATGGGGCCACTTCCCATGTCCACCAGTACTGTCTCAGACAGAGGTTTCCCCATAGCTTCAGCAAGGCTGTATTGTTAGGCTTAGGAGTTTTGCCCATCTGATTGGGTATGAAGTGATATCTCTGTGCGGTTTTAATTTACATTTCTCCTCTGCGTAAGGCTGAGCATCATTTTCAATGCATAAGAGCTATCTGTGTTTCCCTTTTCTGTGAACTGTCTGTTCCTACACTTTGCCCATTTTTCTGATGACGTTTGATCTTTCATGTCAGTTCCAGGGGCTTTTTTCCAATTCTGGCTGGATAGACCCTTTGTCTGGGAACTGAAACACTTGCCTCAGGTGGTCATTTGATGCCTGTCCTTTCTTTTCTTTTGTATTCTCATATTCTCTTTGTCTCTCTCTGTCTTTTCTCTGTGTGTCTATGTCTGTCTGTCGCCCATCACTTCCCACCCTTCCCCTCTCTCACCTCCTGTCTCTCTCTGTGTATCTGTCTGTCTCTCTCTCTCCCCCTCTCTGTCTCTCTCTCTCTCTGTCTCCCTCTTCTCCTCTCCCTCTCTCTCCTTCTCCGTCTCTCCCTCCCTCCCTCTCTCCCTCCCTCCCTCTCTCCCTCCCTCCCTCCCTTTGTCCTTCCTGTTCTTTCTTTCTTAGCAGGACAGAGGCTCACGCATCCCCTGTTCCATTTGCCTCTTGATTTTGCTCACTGTGATTTTTTTCATGTCCATATTATGGATTTATATATAATAGAAAAGGTCTGAAATAACATGGAAACACAGCACATGTCAGCACAGAAACCCATAGAATGTTGGTACTGGGAAGGGGTCAGCCAGGCCATGAATTACAAACTGGTGGCTTGTGGTTGAAGTCTTCCTATAGATATGTTTTCCTTGGCTTATTTAGTATTGGCCCATGCAATGTCTTTAGTCTCCAGTATGGTAAAATCAGGAAATCTCACTCTGCTTTAAAGTAGCAGGAATCTCGACCCCCACCGGATTGTGCCTCTCTGGCCACAATGGGGAAAAGCAGCAGCCTCCCCTCTCATCCCCACCCTGAGGACATGCTCAGCTCTGCATTCTCCACCTCTTCCCCCTGGACCCCTAAAACAGAGGGTGCCCTTCGCTCACCGTTCATTTATCCCTGCTTAGCTGTGTGTTTCTCTTTATAATGATGAAAAGGAGGGGACCCTTTTGTGACCTTGTTTCTTTCTCAAAGTAGACATGTGAGAGATGGACCAAGATGGAGGCATGGAAAGGAAAGGGGTTACGAGCATATTCCTTGGCTGAAATGCAGCACGTAGGCTGATTCCTGCAGCAGGCCTCTGTGCAGGGCGTATGCACTGAGGACACCGGGGCCACTTTGATTGCTGCTCCCTGGAGACATTTGACTGTGACTCTTGACCATTTCCTTCACTGATTCAATAGCCTAAAGATACCACTCTTCTAGAAAACACACAGAGTCACTGCCAACACTGTGTCCTTCGTGAGAGTGGTGGTCTGCAAGGACCACTCAGATAATAGTAAGAGCAGTGTGATCTGTTTTTGGCTTTTCAGACAGGGTTTCACCATATAGCCATGGCCATCCTGGAACTTGTTCTGTAGGCCAGGCTGGCCTTGAACTTAGAGATCCACATGCCTCTGCCTCCCCAGTGCTGGGATTAAAGGTGTGCGCCACCACCACCTAGCCAGTGTGAATTTTGTTGTTGTTTTAACAATTTTCAAAAAAAAAGATTTACCTTTTAAATTTTATGTGTATGAGTTTTTTTTCTACATGTATGTACGCTACATGTGTGCAGTCTCCACAGAGGTCAGATTTGGTCATTGGATCCTCTGGAACTGGAGTTAGAGAGATGATTATTAGCCAACATGTGGGTGCTTGGAACGGACCTGGGTCCTTAAAAAGAACAGTCCTCTCAACCTTGGAGCCACCTCTAGCCCAGAAGCTATGCTATTATATGTGTTAGCGAGCAACTGATTTTAAAATACTTTTTTTAAAAACCAGGTATTTGTTTGGGCAAAGTTCCAGTTCCCATAGCTGGATAGTAGGAATCAAACTATTTTTTTTCCTTCTTCTAATCAAACAAGAAATAGATAAGAGGGGAAGTTGGAGAGGTGATAGGTGACTCAGTCAGTGTATCTTTCGAGAAGCTGGATGAGATGCTGTTCCCTACACTTGTGGGAGAAAGACTCAAAGGGGCAGCATATGGCCGGTGATGAAGCCAAGGATGGCATGGGGTGGGGCTGACCCTGAGGCAGCATTTGGGGGCTGGGCTGGGGCTATAGAAACTAGGAGAGTGTTCCTCTTTCTCCATATCCTTGCCAGCATGTGGCGTCACTTGAATTTTTGATCTTATCCATTCTGATGGGTGTCATTTTGATTTGCATTTCTCTGATGACTAACAACATTGAGCATTTCTTAAAGTGTTTCTCAGCCATTTGATATTTCTCTGTTGAGAATTCTCTGTTTAATTCTGAGCCCCATTTCTTAATTGGGTTATTTGGTTTGGTGGTGTTTAATCTCTTGAGTTCTTTATATATTTTGGATATTAGACCTTTGTCAGATGTAGGGTTGGTGAAGATCTTTTCCCAGTCTGTAGGCTGTTGCTTAGTTCTGTTGACAGTGTCTCTTGCCTTATAGAGGCTTCTCAGCCTCATGAGGTCCCATTTTGTTAATTGTTGACCTTAAGGCCTGGGCTGTTGGTGTTCTGATCAGGAAGTTGTCTTCTATGCCAATGTGTTCCAGGCTCTTCTCCACTTTTTCCTCTAACCGATTTAATGTCTCTGGTTTTCAAATGGTATATACTCACTTATATCTGGACACTAGCCCAAGGGGCATGTCCCATGAAAGTCTTCACTTACCAGGAAAGTGGGTCAGAGGGGAGGATATCCTATTGGGACTCTAGGTGAGAGAAGTATGAGAGAATGGGGAAATAGAAGGATCCAGAGCGTCCTAGAAACCTACGAGAAGAACATTATGATGGGCAGATCTGGGCCCAGGGGTCCTGTTCAAACTATGGCACCAGCCAAGGACAATATATGCAGTAAACTTCGAATCCCTACCCAGGTCTAGCCAATGGACAGGACATTCTCCACAGTTGAATGGTGAGTCGGGACTGACTTTTACATAAACTCTGATGCCCCATATTTGACCACGTCCCCTTGATGGGGAGGCCTGGTGGCACTCAGAGGAAGGATAGCAGGCTACCAAGAAGAGACTTGATACCCTATGAGCATATACAGGGGGAGGAGGTCCCCCTCAGTCACAGTCATAGGGGAGGGGAGTAAGGGGAAAATGGGAGGGAGGGAGGAATGGGGGGATACAAGGGATGGGATAATCATTGAGATGTAATATGAATAAATTAATAAAATATTAAAAAGAAGAAACTAGGAGAGCTGAGAAGTGTCCACATCCTTGCAACCACCTTTCTTGCCTATCTCCCAAGATGGTTCCAAGGGGTGCCTGGAACACAGCATACCCCCTTGAAGAATTCTGAGCTGGTGAACAAGGGCTGCAGAGCGCAAGTAAAATCCCAGAAGGATCTGAGACTTGTTCCTCTAGCCAATTCATCATACTTTGTCCCCTTGTCCCACTCCTGCCTCTGTCCTACCTTCTGGAGACACACAGGTACTGACTGATGGCTGTCTCCCTGCCACCCTTGTAACTATATGGATCTTTGTAAGTGTTCTGGGGCTTCCTGGTGCCTTGAAGAAATCCACAGAACTTGCTGTGGTCTGTAAAGACCTTTGAAGTCCCCCACCTTGGAGCCCCTACCTCTAACCACAGCCTGAGTCTACCTAAGCCTCCATCGTTCCTGGCCACTGCCATGCTGTTCTGTTTTAGTTACAGCAAAACACAGAGTGAAATTTCTCCTCTTAATTATTTTTTTAGTCAATGGGTCAGGAATGTTAACTATGCTCACAGTTTGTTCAATCAATCTCCATACATTTCACAAATAATCTGAAACTACAGCCATTAAACAGCTGCACCCCATTTCTGCTCCTGTCCTGAGTGACTGACATTCCACTTTCTTCCTCTGAGAATTTGACGGTCAGTCTTTGGGAGGCTGAACCAGTGGGACCGTATATTTCTTACCATTCGGTGCCTGGCTTATTCCACCTGGCATAATTTCAGTGTTGAAGCATGCGTCTAGATTTCCTTTCTTTGAAGGCAGAGAAATATCTCAGTGTGTGGATATACCACAGTTTTGTTTGTCTGTTCATCAATTGATGGATACTTGAGTTCTTCCTACTTTTTTGTTTGTTTCTTTTTGGTTTTGCTTTTCTTTTGTTTGCTTGTTTGTTTGTTTTTGAGACAGGGTTTCTCTGTGTTGTACTGGCTGTCCTAGAATTCAATCTGTAGACCAGGTTATCCTTGAACTCAAAGATCAGCCTGCCTCTGCCTCCTGAGTGCTGGAATTCAATGGTGTGTGCCAACACTGTCTGATTCCACTTTTTTTTTTCCATTTTGAATACCACTTCACACATGTCATTTCTTTACATTGGGGGCTATTTACATATGTGTATTAAGAAATCTAATGAGGGGACCCTTGTCTAGACTAGATTTCATTTATGTTTCATATTTACCTTTGATTCACTGAAAATGATTTTGTACAGTATGTCTAGTCTTGTTTCCTTTGCAAGTAGATGGATGTGTCTTTGTGGGTGGATATGTGTATCAGTGTGCATTGGGGTCAGAGGTCAGCTTTTGATATCATTCCTCAGGAGCTTCAGACAGAGTATGCTGTTCGCATGGAACTTGCCAAGTGGGTTAGACTAGCAGGCCAGCGAGCCCTACGAAGCACAAGCCACCATGCCCAGCCTTTCACGTAGGTTCTGAGGGTGGAACTCAAGTCCTGATGCCAGAAATACTTTGTCAAGCAAAGCCATCTCTGCAGCCTGAAATCCTGTTTTCAGTTCTTTTGACTTTTTACTCAGCAGTGATGCTGGGACCTATACTAGTTACTCATTTTTAAAACTTTCTGAGGAACTGCCATACACTTTTCTGCAGTGGTTGCATTGACTTATATTCCCATCAGTGAGGCGCATGGTTCCAATTTCTTCGCATCCCCAGCAACATGTTTTATTTTTATTTTTTAATTGTAGCTCTCCTAGCGGTGGGCGGGTCCCCCGTAGTTGCAGCATGCGTGTCCTTGATGCTTGATGATGTCACACACCGTTTCCTGGGACTGCAAGCAAGCATGTAGGACCGTACTACGCTGATTTCACTGCTTTTACACTACGCCCACCTGGTTGAATATGGGTTCCTTTTTACCTACTGTTGATTTTGGTGATAAAACTCTACGTGCCTAGTTCTTCTGTAGCTCCAAAATGTGCCCTAGTTTTGTCCCCTTTGACCCTTCTTTATGAAGAAGGCCGGAAAACAGAACCTAGTCCAGCAAATGATATTCTCATTCATCACACACACACACACACACACACACACACACACACACACACACACACACACACACACACACCCGTAGCTTGTTTGTTCCCTGTTGGGTACTTTCACAGCTCATTCTCCCTCTCTGTCTTTGTCAGCCATCTTCTGTCCTTCCTGTCTCACCTCCTGCCTGGCTTTGGGTCCTGCGGTTCCTCCTCCGCTGGGCCCTGGGGTAACTTTCTGACAGTGTCCTTATCTCTAGGCCTGCTCCTGTTCACTGCTGCCGAGTATATTCTATAACACTAGTGTCACCACTTGGCTGTTTAGTGCAAGTTCTTGGATGATTCTACACGTCCACACATGTCATGGCACATAGGCTGTCCATGGCAGCCCTGTCTTCACCTTTATCTTGGGCACCTGTCCTGAGCCTTGGGCCGGGAAAGCCCAAACAACATCTTGTCTGATTGTATGTCTGTACCCAGATATCCCTAATGTCCTGGTCTTTCTGTCCAGTGAGACTCCTAGCCAAGCCCACCCTTGCCGGCTGCAGTGTCTACCTGCCTCTTGACCTTGGGGCCTGTCTGTAGTGTCATTGTTACAGTTTTCAACCTTCAGTTGGGTCTGGCCCCCAAGAGCAGAGACAGCATAACCCAGTGCCTCTCACAGTGTAGGTATTTGTAGAGAGGAGGAGGGAAATGCAAAAGGAAAGTGTGAGACATGACATGAGAGTTCATGTCTCTGATCTAGGCACTGCCCTCTGTCACATTCTCCCAGTCCAGGGTAGCTGAAGTTAGCAGGAACTCCCACAGTGACCCAGTTCAGAATTGCTTCTTTCTCTGGCCACCCTGAAACAAACTGACCCCAGCCTACCTTCTGGTAAATGAATCCCAGCACGGATGACTCATATGTGTGTGACTCAGGCTCAGCCGCACAGCTGGAAGGGCAGCCAGCACGTCTACTGGGGAGGGCAGGCTGCTGGGGAGAGTCCCAGGCAGGCATGTGGCAGACAGCCTCTTTCATCCCTGTGCCTGCTCACTGGAGCAAGGGTCTAAGCTGTCCTTTCTCAGCCTGCGTGGCAGCACTGTGTTCTGGTCAGGAGGCAGAGGCAGGAGGATTGCCACAAGTTAGAGTTCTATATACAAGATCCTGTCTGTACAAAGAAACAGTTCTTCTACCTGACCTATATAATCGCCCACCACTTGCTAAGGGCCTACTGTAATTTTAGACACTACACTGTAGACCTCATCTTGCTAAATCCTCAGAGAAACCCAGCAGCATAAAGTACGAGCAAATATGTACCCAATGCCCCCAACCCACATGCACACAGTTTCTTGAAGTGGCGCCATTTACATTCAGGGAATGTCTTCTCTTTTCAGTTAAACATTTCTGGAAACACCTTGACTGATAGACCCAGAAGTATGTTTCCATGGTGATGGTTGTCAGCATCATCCCACATCACTTAACATTACTTCATCTATAACAACCCTATAATACAGGAGCTCTTAGCCTTACTTCAGAGGTAGAACCCCATGGCACTGGAATAGACATAGAGGTGCCTCACAGTGACATAGGAGGTAAAGGACATAGGGGAGGAAACCGAGGCCCAGAGAGGTTAATCATTGACTCAAAGACACATGGCCGGGCGATGATGGCCTTCTGTGCTCTCCTTCTGAGACCGTAGAACCATGTAGACATGATGATGAAGACTTGGTTCTCCATGGCCCGCCCCCACGACTGCTTCCCAAGGACCAAGCCCTGAGGTGAAGCAGGGTGCTGGGACAGGAAACTTTCTTCTGAGCTGGGGCTGCAGGATACGGGGAGCACTTGAGAGTACACTGTGCTTTCCATCTCTTTCCCCTTTTGGGGTATCATAGCTCCTCCTCACCTGGGGGATGCTGATAAAATCCTTCTTACCCCACAGACAGCGAGACAGTCCACTACCACTATGGGCCAAAGGACCTGGTCACCATCTTGTTCTACGTCTTCATCGCCATCATCTTGCATGCTGTGGTTCAGGAGTACATCTTAGACGTAAGTGGCAAGCTTGCATTCCGAGGTCAGAAACTGGGGTTCCCTTAAGATATCGAGCCTTACCTTGGAGAAAACC
This sequence comes from Acomys minous, assembly GCF_964271855.1. Classification (NCBI taxonomy): domain Eukaryota; kingdom Metazoa; phylum Chordata; class Mammalia; order Rodentia; family Muridae; genus Acomys; species Acomys minous. The sequence goes on along the minus strand of NC_140495.1, from coordinate 69,408,100 downwards.
ACAGCTCTGATTCATTCTGTCCCCTAACTTAGATTCTATAGTTAGCCCTAGAGGCTAGACTCCTTTGCCACACTTTATCTCTTTCCTCCCTCCCTCCCTTCCTCCCTCCCTCACTCCCTCCCTCCCTCCCCCCTCCCCCCCCCCCTCTCACTCTCTCTCTCTCTCGTAGTTCTTTAATTCACACATAGGGTAGCAGTTCATGGGGGGAAAGCTGTCTGAAATACAGCATTAGCAAGCATATCCTTGGGGGGTCTTCCAAACACAGCATAACTGGAAGATGTTTTTCTCTATGCAGAAGCTAACAGCCTTAGCACCTGCTTTCTCCAAGTGCTTGCCTGAAACTCAGCACTCAGTAGGCTTATGCTAAATAGCTTGGGTTGTAAGGAGTTCAAACTACTAACTCTTTCTCATGAAGGAGTGTACAGTCTGCCAGCTATCTGCATGCTCACATACTGATGTGTGGAGTTCTCTTTCTTCTTTAGAAAATCAGCAAACGCCTTCATCTCTCCAAGGTCAAGCACACCAAGTTCAATGAGTCTGGACAGCTGGTCGTCTTTCATCTCAGCTCGCTGGTATGGTGCTTCTACGTGGTGGTAACGGTGAGTAGTCCTCCTGATTGCTGGAGAGTGGAAAGCCAAGCCACCAAGCAGTCCCTTCATTGCCGATGAAGTCAGTAGCAGGGGCTTCAAGGGAAGAAAAAGAGCCAGGAACAAGAATCTTAGGATTAAAACTCATTTTGCATTCTCCTGGTATTGTAGCAAGAGGCTAGATGAAATAGTACAGATGCCAGTGAAGCCTGTGTTACGCTTTTTACCCATATTACATGATACCAGTGTCCACAAAGCTCTGTATTGTCCAACCAGCCCTGTCTCCAAACACCATCCCACAAGGTAATTTTTCCCTCAGTACTGAACCTTGTACATGTTAAGAAAATGCCCTTCGCCCGAGCTACACCCCCACCCATAAGACAAACTCATATTCACTCAATACCCCTGATGGTGACTTAAGGGTCCCAAGTTCATTTTTTCCAGTATGTCCACAGCCATGCACATCCAAAATAGCGAGCATGGAAGCATAGCCTGGCCTCAGAGGTCTGGGTCTATCTATTTGTGCCGCTATGAGAAAACACCTGATGTGAACTACTGGAAGGGAGGAAGAGTGATGCTGGCTCCTAGTTTCAGTGCTTTTCGTGTGAGATACCTGAGTCCATTGCTTTGAGCCTGAGGAAAAGTGAAACATTGTGCAGAACATGTGGAGCAAAGCAGCTCCCCTCACGGTGGACAGGAAGCAGAGACACAGAGAAGGAACCAGGGTCATTGTGTACTCTCTTCAGGGGCATGTCCCAGTGACATACTTCCTCCAGCTAAATCATAGCACACTGTCAGGTCACTTCTCTAAAGCCCAAACCCTGAGTAGTGCACCTGGGACCAAGCTATAAGCATGTGAGGCTTAGGGGTATATTTCCTGTCTGACCAATTAACAAAGGCCAGCGTCACCCTTCTGCACTTCAAATCATTTGATAGAGAAAAATAAATCCTCCAGACAAGAACTCTGGATTGGCTGGGCCTGGTGGCGCACGCCTGTAATCCCAGCACTCGGGAGGCAGAGGCTGGCCCATCACTGTGAGCTCGAAGCCAGCCTGGTCTACAAAGTGAGTCCAGGACAGCCAAGGCTACACAGAGAAACCCTGTCTCAAAAAACAAAACAAAACAAAACAAATAAACAAAAAGAACTCTGGATTGCCATTCAGGGTTCACTGTAACGCAAGCCTGCCTCTTTCACTGTCCCATTAGCACCCACTGTCATCTGGATCACCTCTTGTCTGTAACCAGGTCCCAGCAGAAACCCGGGCCTGGGGTTTGCGTCATCAGCTCTCTGACCTCAGAGATTTTTCACCGCTCAGCTGCCTCCCCCTCCGCTCTCACTGACTGAGATGGGCCCTCCCATCGTGAGGAACCCTTGTTTCCAGAGCTGAGTACCCGCTGCATAGTCTCAAAGCAGGAAGCAACACGTCTTTCTCATGTGTTGCTTTTATTCCCATTATCGGTTCATCTCAGAACACTTTTTTTTTCCCAAGCAGCACACTAGGAATTTTAAATGAGAGACCAAAGACTTCCGTCCTCTCAGAGGGAGCTCGCACAGTCCACTCCCAGGGACAGAGCTGCATTGCACCCGAAGGGCCACTCCCTTTGTGTAGTGCAGATGGACACTGTCCCTGTGGACCTTGGGATCTCAGGCCTCTCCCAGCTTCCTGACACTGAGTCCATGCCCAAGTGGACTCTGGACTGTTTGCAGGGGTTGGAGGGGCATTGCCTCATCTCTAACGCCCTTCTTCTCTTGCACCCTCACCCCAACATCCTGAAACTCCAGCTGTGAAGACAAGCCTCTTCTTAGGGGCGTTCCCAGGTTTTTCATCTGGTAGAGAGCCCATCCCCCACTCAGCATGTCAGCCAGACATGGAGACCAGGGGAGCCATGCGGTTTCTAGTTTTAGCTCCAGCTCTGGCTCTCACCTCCTCTGTCCTGACCACCTGCATGGGAGGAAGGACCCTGACGCACATGAGGAGTCGGTTTTTGTAAAAGGAGTGAAAGCACCTGGATTTCAAATCTTAGTTTTCTGTTGCAATGCGAATTTGACATGATTCTTCTCTTTCCTTCACTTCCCAAAGTCAGAAAAAAAAAAATCTCGCCTGTTCTACCTTCAAAATTCTGAAATTCTCAGCACTGCTTTCTACGTATGTTGCTCCCCTGAGTCCCATGGGCCCCCAAATGGGTCAGACGTTGGTGATATGTCCCTGGCTTCCCTGGTAGGGATCAGGGATGCTCTTTTCCTTCAGTTCAAAGGACAGTCTCACAAGCAAGCTTATCTGGGTCCAGCGGTTACTAATGTAAAGGATACAGAACCAACCCTCTCCGCCCTTGGCCTACACTGTGATGTCTCCCTTTACTGCAGAGACCGCTTCCATTCTGGGCCATTCTGGGCCCTTCACCCAGCTCATTATCTGTTCAACCAGATGGCTCTCTTTAAAGCACAAGCGAAATCATGTGGTCTCCTAGTTAAGAGAAGCTCCCCCACCAGCTGCGGCGAAATTGTTTTCCTTGCTTGTGTGTGACCTGGGCCCTAGTGCCTCACTGGTGACATCTGCGTTGGACTCAGCACTCTAGACTCACCTCTGCTCGCCCAGCAGCTCTGCTGGCCGCTTCCTCCGCTGGAATGCTGTGTCCTCAGGCATCATTCATGTGGTCAGCCCTTTCCTGCCATCCAGCCTCCACCTAAGTGTCACTTCCTTGGAGCACCTCCTCGTTTGCATTTTCCACATCATGCCCTTTATTGGTGTTTTACTGGTGTGTGTGTGTGTGTGTGTGTGTGTGTGTGTGTGTGTGTGTGTGTGTGTACAAGAGAAAGAGAGAACGTTTGTATATGGGTGCCCATGGAGGGCAGAAGAGAGATGTCAGATAGATATCCTGGAACCAGAGCTGAGGGCATTTTGAGCCACCTAACATGGGTGCTGAGAACGAACTCGGGTCCTCTGGGAGAACAGCAAGTGCTCTTAGCTGCCGAGCCATCTGTCCAGCTCCCATTTATCAATTTCTCAAGTAATGAATTGACTTTCTGAAGCATCATCAATGATCAGGTATTTGTTGCTGTTGGAGTTTGAAAAGAAAGCAAGAATGTACATCAAATTTCTTACTGGAAATGCCAGTCTTGCTTGAGTATTTGACGCAGATACCTTTCCTGGATGATATACAAACGGAGCGCTGAAGAGTGTGGATGATTTTTCTAAGAATGTCAAGGAAAAGGGAGAAAAGCAGAGAGGGACTAGGGGAGGAAAAGAAACAGAACACCCTGCTTAGTGGAAGATGCACAGGGCCTGCATTTACTATCCCTCGTCTCACCAGATGTCTGACCTCATATGTGAAAACTCCAAACCCAGTAGTCAGTGAAACAGAGAAAGCCAGGCATCGGAATGGGTTGCTGTCTTACAGGCTGGTTGCCTTGGAGTGATGTTGAAATGCCTGCTTGTTTCTGATAGGCAGATGATGACACTGAGGATATCAGCATCTAGGTAGCGGCTGGCTGTGTTATGTCTGAGCTCTGCTAGTTTTGTGGTTCTTGTTTGAACAGCAGAAAAGGAGGCTGCTAGGAAAATGGGAGGAATTGCTCCAGCATGCCGAGGCCTTGCACGGGTAGATGTCAAGAATCCTAAGGGAACAAAGTGTTTCACATGTACCCCCAAGCCACCTGTCCAGGCCATGGTTTGGGCTGGAAGGGGTTACAGCGCTTGCTGTGTCACATGTGACCCCAGAACTCAAGCGCCTTGGCATGCCTGAACTCGGGAGGCAGCCAGCCCCAGCCCTCCTTTATCCTCCTCCCTCAGACAGCTGCCTAGACTGAGCTGGAAAGGGCTCCTCACAGAGCCTGGTGAGTCACTTTTCCTTGGCTCCGCCTCCTCCAGTCCCAGTGGCCTGGACATTTGCAAGCTGGCAGCATTTTTCTGAGGAGGATTTTTTTTTCCTGTTGGCCTGTGAGCTTCCAAAATCTGACCTCTCTGTCTCCTAAGTGAAGAGGCCAAGTGAGAAGTTCCTGTTTAAACATAGAAGCCCATCTAGGCCTTGGGTCTGCGGGGCACCACGGTTCCTGGCCAGTCTTTTTGGCAGACAACACACACACACACACACACACACACACACACACACACACACACACACACACACACACACACACCTACCTCCAGTGTAGGAAGTACCACTCTTCTTGTTAAATACATAGCTGCTTCCTCTAGGAAGGGGCCATCTCATCCTTTGGGGTTTCCTGGAAAGAGACTGAGTGTGTCACTGTCCCTGAGGGCAGAGATCTGACAAGAACACAGACGTGAATGGCATAAAGAGAGGTGAGACAGAACAGAGGTGTGGGCGTGTCAAAGCTCACCACCACCACACACTGCCATCCCCAGTGCCCGGAGCGCAGTGCCCCTGTGCTTCCCTGTGTGTGTGTGACCCAGGCAGGAGGAAGGTAGGGGTGTGCAGGGATGATGGTTGAGACTCTTCTTTCCAGTCTAGGTTGCTGTTTCTACAATGATCCAGGTATCTGATTGGCCCCATCACTTAGGCCACCTAGCTCACTGTGCTCCTGGAAGGCCAGGGTACATGGATGCCGTAGGTGAGAGGGCCTTGGTGACTCGAGGACAGGTGGGGGCCCTTCACTGGAACCAACTTTCATGGGAGACAGCAGCTGCAGCTCTAGCACACAGTCGCTTTGAGTAACGAGCTCTGTGGACTTTCTCATTCTCCAGCCTTGAAGAGGCCCCACCCTGCATCACAGGGTGACATGTTAAGGTTCTCAGACTTCTCATCCAAGCCACCTCTCAGCTGATGTCGTGAAGTAACCTGCCTGAGGTTCTGGGGTCAGGAGGTTGGTTGCGCAGCTCAGATTGTAGCTGGGATACTGAACAAACCTCATTTCAGATCTTTCCTATCTGTTCCCGCATTCCCTTGTTTTGTTTTGTTTCTTTTGCAAGAGGTGACACCTTGTCTAGGTGATAAACGCCTCTCTTGATTTGTTGTTTTTTCCAAAAAGAGTTGTTGAACACGCTCATTATTCATTCATTCCATCAAGTAACATTCTTCGTGGGCTCCTGCTGGATGCGGGTGTTTCCTCCGCCATCTTGTAATCTTATGTTAGAGGTTCTTCTCACCGGCCCTTGGGATGCTGTAGGTCTTTGGCCGAGGGGATGTCTTGCTTGGGATTTCTATTGCTGTGATAAAGCACCACGAGCAACTTGGGGGGGGGGGGAGGGTGCGCTTATGCTGTCACAGCTCGTTGTCTGTCATCCAGGGAAGTGAGGGTCACAGGGTACCCACTGTCGGGAAGCAGGACAAGATGAACACTGGTGCTCAGCTCTCTTTCTCCTTTCTATCCTACCTGGGAGTGCAGCCCCTATGGAGGTGACACACACAGTATGAGTCTTCCTTCCTTTGCCCAGTTTAGAAACTTCCTCGTAGACATGAGCAGAGGAAGATTCTAGATTCAGGAACCTGCCAAGTTGACAATCGACATCAACCACCATGATGATGTGAGAAGCTTCGGTCTCCAGTGGGTGTCACAATTCTACTGCATTTGATCCTTCATTACGGAAACAATTCCTGAATGTACACATGACAGATACTGTACTAGACGCTGGCACATGAACTTGCATTTATTTCCAACAATAGCTCTGTCAGCTATTATTTCAATTTATACATGAGCCTGGGGAACTGTCGCGCTGTCTGGGTAGACATAGCTTCTTTCAGACCCCTCTTCAGACACAGCCTGCCGGGCCCCAATGCCTGGCACGTCCCTTGACAGTTGGACAAGTGCCAGTGGCTCCTACACACTCGGGTCCTTTGTTTCCAAAAGCTGTTTGTTCCTCCTGAGAGTGGACGGAGGCCGGGTGTTTCAGTGATCCCTGGGCCAGTCAAGGCCCCAGCAGGTCACATGGCCACGTCTCTAAATGCCTTCTCTTCTCACCCACACAGGAAGGATATTTAACAAACCCAAGAAGCCTCTGGGAAGATTACCCACATGTGTACCTCTCGTGAGTATCTCGGTGACTCATTAAGGCCAGTGAGGACCAAGCCGGGGTTGCGGGCAGTAGGTCTGTCTTTGAGAACCTCCACTGTCTGTATTAGCTCCATCCATAGAGGTGCCTAGACTGCATGTGACAGATACAACAGAAATCTCCATCAGGGCCTCTGGCTTTGTGCCTTATTGGAGACTCCTAGAATTCATAGCGCATCTTCCCTTCCACACTCATGTCCCTGGTTGTGATGCTGCCGAGACCTGCGCCAACCTCCCTCTGGGGGCCCCCCTGTGCCCCTTAGGCCTCTCAGAGCAGCAGCAGTGAAGAGTGTGGAGCTGAACAACTGAGAGCCTTTATGTTGTTGTATCCAGTGGTCCCACACATAGTGTGCTGTAAGCAGCTCCTGCCTTAGCTTTTCTTTCTGGAGAAATGTGTTTGGTCGCTACTGCTTCCTTTAATGGACATTCGTGGCCCTTTAATTGGTCCTAAACATGGTGCTGTGGGTGTGGTGGTCTTTTTACCCACCCCTCTCTCCCTCCCTTGCTAGTCCTGCTGGTCACCCACAAACATGGCTTAGGCCTTTCCTTGTGTTCTTAGCAAGTGCCCTGGGCATGGTCTTGTTGTCTGACTCCCTCGTCTCCAGCTTCCAGGTGAAGTTTTTCTACTTGTGTCAGCTGGCCTACTGGTTGCACTCCCTACCTGAGCTTTACTTCCAGAAGGTACGGAAGGTGAGTGCTCCCTTCCCCTGCCCGCCTTGGAGGCCTCTCCAGCCTTCCTGTTGTTCCCAGTGTCCTCTCCTCCCCCTTTCTCGGGGAGCATGATGTGTTGGCTGATGATGGAGTCAACTTCTGCACCCGATGTGTGGCCATTGGCAAAATCTAACCCAACCCAGTTACTGGACAGAGAAGATCTTGCTGTTCCCAGTTCCTGTTGTAGTCTTCCTCGGAGTAAAGCTGGACGCCCCTCCTTACTTCCGGTGTCTTCTTTCCCATCCCTGACCTGGGTTTTGGCAACAGGCTTGAAGCTGGCACCTCATCGTTATTGTTCCTGACCCAGTCTGTGGGGTGCCTGTGTGACACCGGACTGTGGGAGTAGGGAGACCTGGCCCTTCCTTCTTCCCCTAACATACCGCCCCCCCCTTGTCTGCCTATTCATTTAGAGAATGCCCATGCTCACTGTCCACCCATCTCTTTTGCAGGAAGAAATCCCCCGCCAGCTGCAGTACATTTGCCTGTACCTGGTTCACATTGCTGGGGCATACCTCTTAAAGTGAGTGAGAGCAGAGCCAGCCCCTTTCCCTGGCCCTTTTTTGCCCCTGTCTAGCCACATGACCACTCAGCTAGCAGGCATTGAGTAGATACCGGCTGTCTGAAGGAGCACCAGGCTATGACTTTGAAAGTGGAAGACTCTCTTCTTTCCAGGGGTTCATTCTCCGTCTGGTAGGGAAACAGCCACAAGAAAGACAACCGTGTTACGTTCTGTTACAGTATGTACCACTGAGCACCAGAAACCAGAGTGAGGTTTAGCCACCCCAACTGGAGGCAGAGCCAAGGGAGTCTTCTAGTGAAGCAGTCCTTTGAACTGTGGCTTTTCAGCCAGACACTGGGCTCTTGCCACGCGGACTGCAAACGCTGCTGGAGCATAGAGCCCTAGAGTTCATTTCAGTTTGGCTTGTAAGGAAGTAGAGCGCAGTTGTCTGTTTGCTTGGTCCTCAAGTGGGAGGAATTCCTGTCTTAGGCCTCCAGTGTCTCTTACAGACAATATATTGATGAATGGGCTGCTCCGTTGGTAACTGGTCTTCCCAAGAGTTTTTTGTGTGTACAGAGTAGGACCCACACTTTATATAGTGTAGCCTTTGAGAACTTTGCTATGGTGCCCCGTTCCTGGGGAGCTCACAACAGGCTTCCTGTGACAACTAATATGGGTGCAGGTGTGTGTGTGTGTGTATGTGTGTTGGGCTCCTCCAACTCTCAAGCTCTGGCTTTCTGTCTCTGGAGGTGGAGGGCCATGGCAGCTGTTCCAGCTGTGCCTGATGTCGGGTGCTCACAACTCACATGCAGAGGGATTGTGGTGACTGCTTTGCTCCCTGGCAGTGTGTGTTCAGCACCACACAGTGGGAGAGCCATATGTCTTCATATATGTACCCATAATCCTCAGCAACATTGTTCTAAGCCCCTTCTGTGTGTGATTCCTGTGGAGTGAGAACAGAAGGTACCAGATAGCCATGACATGTAAGAATCGGGTTCATTGTTGGGGACAAGCAAGGGCAGCTGGCCCAGGTGAAACAGGCCAAAGACTAGGGCATCAGTACAGGAAAACTGCCTGAAGGTGCAGCAGCTAAACTCACGAATGGGGAAAGTGTTGTCCCGCCCCTGGAAGTGGAAAGCAGAAGCCAGGCACAGGGAGCAGCCTGAGCTTCTCTGGGGCATCGTGCTGAGAAGGTAAGGCTAGCCTTCCCATCTTTCCTTCCAGCCTGAGCCGCCTGGGCCTGATCTTATTACTGCTGCAGTACTCCACTGAGTTCCTTTTCCACATGGCTCGACTCTTCCACTTTGCAGATGAAAACAATGAGAGGCTGTAAGTGGGGCTGCTGGGTGCTGGGCTGTCCAGAGACCTCTAGGGTGGGACCTGGGCATCTCCTGTGGTCGGAATGGTTGGAGAGACCTTCTCTGGATGTCAGCTGCCTCCTTGTGTGCAGGCAGTGCCCCATGCTTATTTCTCTTCTAGAACTAATAAAAAAAAAAAATCTTAACTGTCCTGGGCCCTGTTTGATTCCCTGTCCCTGGGTTGCCTCTGGGGAGCAGGTGAAGGTTCCCTGAGGGGCTCTTAAAGCTGACATTCCTTTTCCATCCCTGTGAGCAGGTTCAATGCCTGGGCTGCTGTGTTTGGGGTCACACGCCTCTTCATCCTCACTCTGGCTGTGTTGGCCATTGGCTTTGGATTGGCTCGGGTGGAAAACCAGGTGTTTGACCCTGAGAAAGGGAACTTTAACACCTTGCCTTGCAGGTGAGTTGGCAGAAGCCTGAGGTGGTGAACTGGGGCTCTCTGAGCACAGTCAAGCACCTCTTGAACATGGCACATCTTCACAGAAGATTGGGGAACAGATGACCCTTGAGTCTACCATATTTAGGGGGCAAGTCTATTGGCAGCTGTCTCCTGCTCCCATCAAACATGTGTCACTTCTCAGCTTTGCCGCCCTGGGACTACAGTCAGGACCCAAGTCCAGATGTGACACAAAAGCCCTCACAGTCATTCAGCGCATCACAGTACAGGGGGACATCTCTCTTCCAAGTCAGGTTGACTGTGATACCCTTGTACGACTTTGGAGCTTCTTCCTCCATGTCTTGCTCTGTGGTCTTCCCTAAAATGAAGGAAGGCAGCCAGGCAGCTAGGTGGTCCACGGAGCTATAGGCACTAGAGTGTGTGTGGTCTCTTTAGGGTGGCTCCACTAACATATGTGCTGAAGAGAATTATTTTGGCACTCTCGTAATCTAGTTCGTTTGAATGTTACCAGTATTTCCGTAGCTTGAGTTGGCCTTATTATGAGCCATGCATATGGGAGAGAGAACAGCCGAGGAGGATCTGTAGGTATGGGATTAGTATGGTTGTGATGTTGGCTGTGCAGCTACCATCACCTCCCTCCCATCACCTCTGGGCCTTCACCTTACATTGCTGCATGGTTCAAGAACAGAGGCTGCCTGAAGGACACACCCTTCCTGGTGCTAGTGTCTATGGGGAGGGCAGGAGCTGCAGGGATCTGGCCTGGTTTCCCCCAGACCCCCTTCTGCAGCCTGTGGAACCCGAACCTCCCCCTTAGATCCATTTCTGCCCCTCCACAGACTCGGCATGCTGCTGCTAGTGTGTGTTGCCCAGGCCTGGCTCATGTGGCGCTTCATCCACTCCCAGCTGCGGCACTGGCGGGAATACTGGAAGGAACAGAGTGCCAAGCGCAGAGTTCCAGCTGCCCCCAGGCTTCCAGCCAGACTCATCAAGAGAGAACCTGGTGAGTGCCACGGCTGTGGCAGAGAGCAAGCGAGCGAGCGGGTGAGGTCTGTCTGGGATGGGGGAAATAGTTGGGACTGGCTCTTAGGTCCTTCAGAGACCACTCCTTCTGGCTCCTCATTCCAGACTCTTCTCTCTGAGTTTGGGGCTCAATGACCAGCATGTAGCCAGGCATAACCAGAGACCCAGTATGAGCAGGCTGGCCTGGCCGTAACAGGGCCTGGGAGCCCTGGCCACTGTGATTCATGGCAGCACTGGGCGGGGACTCCTGGAAGGAAGTATGTCCTCCAGGTAGCTTCTGGCATCCAGCCCAGCCCTGCTGCTGTTGCTGCTGCTGCTGCTGCTGCTGCTGTCACCCATGTCCTGTGCTACCCAGTGGCTGTGTCCTCACCTCACCTTATGCCTAACATCTCGGCCCACCCCTGCATCCCAGGCTGTCAGCTTCCCATCTCTCTTTAGGCATGACTCACAGTGCTAGGGAGGAGCAGCACGGATGGGACAGCCCCACCTCCTCTGGCTCCTGAGCATTCTCGAGTGATCCCCTATGCACACACAAGTCTTCAGACATCCCAGCCTTAGTCTGCTGCCCCGCCTGGGGGCCTGTCTGCATGCCTGCTTACTGACTCACCTGCATTTTTCCAGGCAGCTGCCTGCCTGGCAAGAGCTTGTATGTTTGCTTCTGTGCAGCTGTGTGTGAGAAAGCCTGAGGGACAGGGGTTTGGAGGAACGGTTTCTATGTGGCTAAAACTATTTGAGTTTGTGGAGGCTTTTTTCTCTTTTCTTTTTTTTTGGGGGGGGGTTGCTGTTTGTTTGTTTGTTTGTTTGTTTTTGGGTTGTTTTTGAGACATGGTTTCTCTGTAGCCCTGGCTGTCCTTGAACTTGCTCTGTGGACCAGGCTGGCCTCAACTGTCTCTGCCTCCCAAGTGCTGGGATTAAAGGCGTGTGCCACCACTGCCAAAAGAGTGTCAGACTTCGTCCCTGCAGCATCTTGTTCCCCGTCTTGTCTCCTTGTCACCATCCCTGTTGCTGAGACCCATTGGTCCCCTGCGGGGCTGAGGGGCTGGGAGTACTAGAGGAGCTGAGGGATTCAAGCAAGCATTGCTCAGACCTCAGTGTTGCCTGCTGCCTGGTCCTCGGTTTTTGTGTCACCTTAGATGCCGTTCGCTAAAAGGTAGTCACAACTAAACACCTGAAGCAAAGCCACTCATTGAAGACACTAGGTCAGGCAGCATTCTGCCCCAGACTGTCTTCTGGCTTCCATTGGCTACAGCCTACTTCCTCTTTGGCTGGTCTGCACGCAACAAGACCATGTCTTCATCCATCAGACACCCCTGCCTTCCAGTGCCTGCCTCCATTTTCCTGCCTCAGTGTCAGCAGCAACCCAACGTACGCCTCTTCTCTCCATTCCCCAGGTTACCATGAAAATGGAGTAGTGAAAACAGAGAACGGAACCTCCCTACGGACTAAGAAACTCAAGTCTCCCTAAGGCCCAAGCGCTGAGAGCAGGGATCCTCTGGGTGAGGGCCCAGCAGGGAGATGAGGAACCCTGGCCCCCAGCTCAGCCTCTGCATCCTCCCGGCCTCCATCTCCCTCACAAAAACCCTTGGCATCAAAGGGGGAGTCACTTTCTACCTTCTGGTCTTTCTCTTCTTTCATAAATCATTCTCAATAAAGCCAAAAAATCCTCCTCTCTTGCTCCCTAGAGCCACCTCCTGGCCTCACCTCTGTCCTGTCTTGGCTTTCTCAGAGGCCTCCACTTTCCTCGTCATCTTTCTGCTCCTCGCTCTCTCTTCCTTCACACCTGCTTCTTTCTCTCTCTCCTTCCTGACTTTAATGTGCAATCTCTCTGATTTTTACAACGGGAGGGAGCTAAGATTGCAGCCCTGTCCCTCAGAGCCAGGACGTGTCAATCTGGAAACCTCTTGCCAAGGAGCTTCCCCTAGAGCTGGTGGCGGATCCTCGGTGGCCCTTGTGTGGCCGGGCAGGAGGCGGAAAGGCCGTCCCCCTCGGATCACAAGATTCTTGGTGCTGACTGACTAACAAGACGTAGGATTCTGGTTCTACACGTCCGATCCCGAAGTGTTTCGCTTTGGGACATGGTGACTTAATCCAGAAAGACAGTGTTAATTAACTATTGAGTCCCAGGACTCCAAAGAGCTTCCCGTGCTGCATCTGAATTGGAAACCAGCCTGCTTTCGCTCTTGGGTGGGGGTGGGGGTGCTAAGGAAGACCTGCCTCCCCACTGCTACCACAAGAGCAAAGTGGGGCAAACAGCTGCCTCTTCTGGAAAGGTGGCTTGATGAGGATGACGGAAGAGTCGCTTTGGACAGTTCTGCAGAGGCGCCAGCTGCTGGGCTTTCACTACCCCATCCACCAGCATCTACAACCAAACGACATGCTGTTCCCAAGTCCATAAGCAGGCTGTCCCACCCCGGGGCCAGGCTTGCAGCCTTGACTTCATCTCTCTACTGCAGAAACGTGAAGCCTCGAGGACTCCAGCCCCTCGTGGTCCCCTGTTGTCCCAGGGAAGGTCACCTGGCCACCCTCCCTCTGGCCTCTCCTGAGTGTCACTTGCTGATGTTGGTGAGCACACCCAGAGCCTGATACTGGGATGCCTCAGGGTCACGCTGTGTCTGGAGGAGCAGACACAGCCATGTCCACAGGAGTCTGTGGCCCCCTTTCCCTTCAGTATTCTTTTCTTCTTTCTTCTACCTGAAGATGGGGTCACCAGGTCCTTACAGTAGGACCTTAAGAGGACCTCCAGAAGGGTTGTAAGCCTTAAGGGGTCCCTGAACTCTGTGCTGGAGTATTGGGGAGCACTTCTTGGTGACACAGGAATGTTAATATTACCTGATAACACTGGTCTTCTGTTGACATCACAGACCAGAGCTTGAATTTTCACCCATAACCAGAGAGCTGGGTCTTCATCAAGGCAGCTTCCCCACTCCAAGTCACTAACAATGTATGTAAAATCTAGCTTACCAGTAGTGAGGAATTTTCTTCCAGATATCATCATGGCTTTCCCCCACTCCCACCCCCACCCTGGGTCCAAGTTAAGCAGAAAGAGTAGGAATGAGGTCCCCTTGGCTTCTCTTGGCTGAGCTTAGGAAGCAAGGCGGAGTTTTGAAAGTATGTTTCTCCATTTTCTCTGTCTCCTTCCCTGGCCTTTCTCTGGGCAGCCACGCAGAATTGATCCGGCACCTTTCACCCAGTGCAGCCTGCCTATCGTGGTGATTTTAATTGAGCTTAAGCTTTGTGATGGTGTCTGCAGCTTGTGGAGGTTCAGCCAGTGGCTCCTAAGACCACCTCACCCCATTACTCAAGGTGTCCTCCTGGACCCTCCCCAAGCTATGTCACTGGCAGGCCCTTGCCAGTTCTCCGCCAGAGCTTTGTCCCCAGGCTGAGCTATTGAGTTACTCCTTCAGTAACTACCTGTGACAAGCCCATGCTGTGTGGAGGTTTTAGAGAAACAGAAGTACAAGGAGCAGCTGACAGCTTGGATCCAGTGGTCCTTCCTGTCCGTGGGGTGGAGGGGGTTGTCCTTTCCTATTACGCTTAGATGCCTGAGATGATGTGGCTCTGTTGTCTGTCTTGCAAGCTTCCCTTGTTGCTCGCTTGTTGGATGTATTACCAGGAATCCAGTTGTCAGAACTGATGGAGGTTCTTCCAGAACATCAGGGTCTGCTCAGTGACAGGAGTTCAGAGGGTTCATTTTCAGAGAGAAGGCCTCACACCAAGGGCAGCACCTCAGCAGCCTCCACTTCTGGGGTGTGTGGGGTCTTGGGAGAACTATAGGGTACTTTCTCATCCACCCAACCTCTCTGGCATTGATGTCATAGGAAATCCAAGACTTTGTGAAGCTGGCACAGGCCATGTTGAATGACAGCAGCCAAGTCCCACAGCATCCTGTGAGCATGCCGACTAGCTTGTTCTCATTTGGGCAAAGTGGCTTCATTCTTCGTTTCTATGCAGTCTCTTCTGTCCCCAAAGTACCACAGCCCTAGTAAAGGGCCTGCCACACTCCTCCAAGTTGAGGATGCTCAGCAACACCCACCAAGATCAGACGATGCTAATCTCTACTACCTCAGCAGGCACTGCCTGTCTCTCAGCACCCCTGGGATGCCAGCAGGTATCAGCGGCAGGAGCAGTGGATGGAGAACTCCTTGCTGCCAGTTGTCTGCCTCAGGTTTGGTGATGGGACAATTGTCCAGGCTTGGGTGCCTACACTATGAACTCTCCTTGAGTTCCTCCTACATTGGGAGGTGGTCCTGGGGAAAAGAGAAGCAGACTTTTCTGGCCAAAAGGGAGGCTTTCTGCCATTCTAGTCCTAACCCTGTATGCTTACATGGTTTCAGACCAGCATCCTCTGACTTGTCCCAAGGGTGAATGTAAATCACTTAAATTTAGATGCCAGTGCTCTGGCTACTGACATCATGCTTTTGTGAAGTTCCTGGACCGTACGGGTTCCTGAAGATGGAGATCTTCTTAGTCCCCTTTGGCATTTTTTTTCTTAGTGGTTTTTAAAAATAAATAAATAAAAGGGACAGAAAGTGCATTTTCCAAAAAGTCCACAATGCTCACCTAGATTTCATGCATCCTTAGAGAAGCATACTTACTCCTTGCAGCTAGGGACCACCTTCGCTTGCATTTGTTCTTGGTGGAATTCTGCTTCCCAGTTGGGTTTGCACGAGTCTGGAGTGGAAGGCGGCGTAGGTTCTGGCCATAGGGAACACTGCTTAAAGGACCTCTGTGTCTTCAGAAGACATGGTTTCATTCTTGACCTCTGACCTCTACTCGTCACTGGTGTGGAACGGACTTAAAACCTGTGAGTCAGGGCAGTGAGTTTGTCTGGTCTTCCCCCCTATCTCAGCCTCCTGAGCTTACAGCTTCTTTCCTCAGAACAAGATTTTAAGGAGAATCTTTCAGACCTTTGAAGGCACCTGTAGGGTCCTCCTCCAGGCCGCAGTTAGCGTTAGGAGGACGCAGTCACCAGCTGCTTAGCCTTCACCCTGCTTTTTATGCCTGTGCTAATTCCATCATGTGCTCTTGTTTAGAAAGGTCATGCTGAGCAGGCTGTCCTGTTCTTGTCCTCCGCTGGGTCCTTGTTTTTTTTTTCCACATAAAAAGTGCCTTATATTGCCTTGTGGCCTTCACTGGTACTGTGTGGCCAGCCCCCAGCTGCCCAGGGCGCTGGGGCTGACTGGCATATACAGCCAATGATACCATACCTCAGCATGGCTCCGGGTAAAAGGGACGTGGGTTGGCAGTTTTGCCTCATTCGTTCTGACCTTCTCCCAGCACACATAGTATAAGATCGTGTGTTTCCTCGGCTTGGCTCTAGTTTCTCTCTGTTGCCTTCTGGCTTGGCTGGGTGGCTATGAAAGCCCGTGACATGGCCCAGCTGCAGACACCTATCTACTAAGGGAGGCCTGGGGGTTACCTCTGGCCCTACGTGGTGAGCCCTGCCCTTCCAGTCTCCTCACTACCACCCCAGATTAGAAACAGTACCCTCTTCCCATCTGTTTTACTTCCATGTATCCCAAAGTTTGAATGAGGAATGTGTTTACTCCCTGGGTCCAAGTCTTAGCTCACTGGTAACCTGCCTGGCAGTGCCTGTGGTCTGGAAGCTGCCAAGCTCCGGGATTCCTGTCAGAGTTACCTTCCGTTCCTAGCACCAACCCCCTTCCTGGCCCTTGCCTGCCTGCCTGCCTGTTCCCTCTCTTCCGGGTTGTGCAATAACCCTCCCAGCCAGTGGTTGCTTCCACAAGCTTTTGTCCTTTACTTTTGTCCTGCAGTATGGGGGAGAGGGGACCCGTGGGAGGGGCAGTCATCACCCCTCCCAGAAGTGTCAAGCCCTTTCCTTAGTTGCTGTCGTTCTCATGATCTTGGGTGGGTTTCTGTGGCAACCTTACAGAATGTGTAGTATCGTCTTAGAAATCTTTATATTGTTTTTAAAATATAAAAATAAAAATGTATTGAAGAGAAAAAAAAACAAATCCATCCTCAGACTGGGACATTGTCGGTGACTGGGATTAGGTCTTCTCTGGTGTCCCTGACATCACCGTCACCACCGAAGGCATTCCAGGGTTTCTTCTTTCTGTGCAAAGGATCAACATATTTCCGAGAATCAGCCACAGTGGTGAGCCCTGACCCCCGACAGGGCCTGGCTATGGTGGTGTGTGTCGTCATTCTTTGGGGTACAGATTTGTGTGTGATTAAACCTCACTTTTCAGTTACTCCGTTTAGCAAACACCCCGAAGGATGAGCCGGGGAGCTGGTGCGCCTGCGCAACTCATAATGCAAATGTGGACACATTGACTATTTTTCTACATCAGCCTGTTTATGTTATGGACCAAATTCAACAAATCTGCCGTATTTATGCTTTCATATTAAAGGGTTGGGGGGAGGGGTATCTTTTTACTTTGGGTGAAAATTTTTTCAAAGTCCTTTTTCCACTGTTTCTGTCTGGTTTTAGAAACAAGCTACAGTTTTGTATGGATATTTTTAAATGTACATTTTGAAACAAATGATCAAATATTTTCTGAAATACCTGAATAAAGGGCATAGAATTATTGGTTGTAGTGGTCTCTGATAAAAATCACTGGTGCGTTCTTACATGGTAATTTTTCTAGTGTTGATTCTTCCATTTGTTTTCACTTTGAGAAAAAACAGTCTGTGTCAACTTTAGCTTTTGTGTCTGAAATTTTTCACTACGTAGTAATGGGGTTTTTGTTGTTGTTTTGTTTTGTTTTGTTTTGAGACAGGCTCTCACTATGTATTTCTGGTTGTTCTGAAACTCACCATGTAGTCCAGGCTGGCCTGGAAGTCACAGAGTTGTCTGCCTGCCTCTGCCTCTGGAGTGCTGGGATTAAAGGCGTGTGCCTCTATGTCTGGCTGGGTTGTTTGTTGTTTGTTTGGGATCTATGGGTCCACAGCAGTAAATGGGAGTTAGTGACCTGGAATAGGGGTGGACAATTGCTTTTGCTCAGTCTTGGGTAGTAGTATGCATCACTTTCATCTCATCTATAACACTAAGTTAGAAAAAGGGGATTTCCTAACAGGGTATATGTAAGCTGGATGCACCGGAAGCCAGGCCTCCACACCCCAGGAAAGCCATTCAGCTTAGAGGGCGAGCTGGTCTTGGTCTCCATGAATGCACTGTCCCAATTTAGTAAGAACAGTGGCAACAACAGCGGCTGATGTCATGTAGTTAGCCTGCTATTGGATGCAGCTGTCTGCTGCACTTTTCCAGAACCATCCTTGCGGAGTGCTGAGGAGATGCATGCAGTTTCAGGTGGCGGTTGGCCAAGGGAAACCCACAGCGGGTAAATATCACCCAGAGACTTGCTTGAGGTGAAAGTGAGCGCGGCTGATGGCAGCAAGCTCTGGTGCTGATGAATTTTCGTCCTGCTCTCCATGGCATTCTGGGTGATATCCAGCAGTTAACAGGGTTAGCTCAGCCCGTTTCTCATCCAGCAGGTTTGTTTCTCGGGATATGGTGACTGGCAACAGTTAAGTTCATGGTACAAATAAATCTGTATATAATTTGTTTTTAAGACTCGGTGTTTCCACATAGCCCTCGCTGGTCTGTTACTGGTTTTCTAGCCCAGGCTGGCCTCAAACTCATGGGAATCCAGCCTCTGCCTCCCAAGAGGATTGCAGGTATGTGCCGCCATGCCCACCTTTAAATTGGTTGGTTTGTATTTGTTTTTGAGACAGGGTCTTGCAATATATAGTCCTGGATGGCCTCAACTGCATTGCAGACTATATTGGCCTTGGACTTAGTCTTCCTGCCAGGTGCTGAGATGGCAGGTGTGCACAACCATTTCTGGCTAAATTGATCTTAATGAACATATTTGTGCTTATGTGCCAACAAGA
This sequence comes from Acomys minous, assembly GCF_964271855.1. Classification (NCBI taxonomy): domain Eukaryota; kingdom Metazoa; phylum Chordata; class Mammalia; order Rodentia; family Muridae; genus Acomys; species Acomys minous. The sequence continues at coordinate 69,389,661 of NC_140495.1, read as the reverse complement.
TATTAAAAACCCATATACCAAGGGGCCCTTGGAAACAATGTTTAGAGAAATCTTTACCTGATTGTCCTGAATAAACTGAAAGCCTGTTGACACAAAGTGAAACCCCCTGATTACCAGACAGTATGTTCTAGGCCCCCTAGTGGTGTATTTGGGGTACTTATTGTGGACTGAATTAGTGGCTCTCTCGACTCAGCCAGTGGCTCAACACCAAGCCTGGCTTCACTCCCAAGGCAGCCTTTTGCCCCCTGCCCCGAAGCAATGAGCTTATCCTTATCAGTCTTGGACCCTTCAGTTAAATCTGACAGCCACAGCTAACTACCAGTGTGCTGACCCTGCAGGTGGTAGCTAATAGGACCCATTCTGCTCCCAGTCCCCAGTGGCTTGTTTGAAGGGATGATCATCTCTGAGTATTGCTCACTTGGCTGCCATCCATCACCTGAGCCCAGGCTTCGCGATGCATGCCAGTTGTGACAGTATCATACAGTACTTGGTGGCATCACCTGGCTCAGGGTCTCAAAGAGAAGTGAGATCTGTTCTGATTGTATAGGCAACAATGTGAGGATGATGTTTTCACAGAAATGCCTTTCAGCCCTGGTCACCTATGGAATGTCTCTCCTACCTTATCATACCTTGTGTTTGTTATCACGTCTTCTCAAACTTGGGACAATTTGAAAGATGCGAGATGAGGCATGGGAAGGTGTGTGGAACGTGAGTGTGCTAAACGTACCTACAATCACTTTCTCTTTTGACTACAGCGAGCAACAGAAAGATCTATCTGTATGGCATCTGGTAGAAAAGGTAGGAGAGCAGCGGTCAGAACTCAGATCGGAGCGTGTGGTGATTTGAATAAGAACGACCACCATAGGTTCATCTATTTGAATACTTGGTCCTTAGGCAGTGGCACTACTTGAGAAGGATTAGGACGTGTGGCCTTGTTGGAGAAATTGTCACTGTGGTTGGGCTTTGAGGTTTCAGAAGCCCAAGCCAAACCCAGTGGCTCCCTCTTTCTCTTCCTCTGGACCCAAAGGTAGACCTCTCTGTTCCTTTTCCAGAACATGTCTGCCTGCATGCTGCCGTTCCTCACACCATGAGAACACTGGACTAAACCTCTGAAACTGTTAGGCAAGCCCCAGTCAAATTCTTCTCATTGCAAGCGTTGCTGGGGTCACGGTGTCTCCTCACAGCTATACACCACTGGCTAAGACAGAGGGGGGTACGAGTGCTGCAGCTTCAGAGGGGAGGAAGAGGACCTAAAAGAGAACACCCCAATTTCAGGAAAAGCCCAGAGCTAATGGGAAAAGACTGAGAAGCGTTTCCACATGCAACCAACCCTAAGTATCTGTGAAAGACTGACAGGAGCCGGCCATAGCTTCTGTAAGTGTTTATCTTCTATGGGAGACAATGATAGTTAAGAAAGATTAGAAAGTATGGATTCTTAGGTGGTTGGGGGGCGCAGGTTCAGAATGCTGTGTGTACTGTCACTCAACTTGCTTAAGTTTAAACTTTAAAAAAGGCTAGTGTAGTGTCTATGTGTGTACATGTTTAAGCAGGCCAGGGGGAGCATGCTGTGATGTGCATATGGAGAGCAGAGGACAACCTTCAACTCTGAGGTGGCATCTCTCAATTGCCACTGCATTGGGAATTCTGGGATAGTTGGCCTATAAGCTTCCTGGGGGAGCTCCAGTCTCAGGCTCTCACATCCCTGGAGAAGTGTGAGGATTACAGAAGTGTGTGACTGCAGTGGCTTTTACTTGGACTCCATGGATCTGAGCTCAGGTCATTACACTTTTCACAGCTAGTGCTTTTATCCACAGAGCCATCTCTGTGGCTCAGTTCTCTAGAATTTAGAAAGCATACTTGGGGGCAGGCGGGGCTGATTCTTACTTAAACTAAGTCTAGAGGAAAAGAATTGACCTCCCTAACTATAAAACCAAGTGCCTTCTAGAAGGAGCACTGGGGAAGACTAGATATCCTGGAAGGCCATGTCCATCTGAGACAGTCCCTCCCAAGAGACCCTTCTGAGGAAGCAAAGGAGCCTAGGGGCTGTGCCATTGGAGTTAAGCAGTTGGGGACCAGGACCATGCACAGGATATCTGTGGAAATTGGCCTCAAGCTCCATTAAAAAGAAAATGTGCCCTGTAAGGGAGAACAAGCCAGGCTTTGGCACATGCCCCTCAGCCAGCCCTGGCTCCAAATGATATTATTAACCACTGAAATAATAGGTTGCTTCCATCGCTTCCCGGTTATACTCTTTAGCCCGTCCTTTGTATTCCAAAGGTGAGAAATGGGATACAGGAGCCAGAGGAAGGAGGGCACTTGTCCAGCACACACTCTGCTGAAGGCTCCCAGGCCTGGGTGGAGCAGGCAGGATAAAGCTTGACTTAATTTAGACAAACAGATTTTTTTTTAAAGTACTTAAAAAATAAAGCTTCTAACAGCTAGAAACAATGGGAGAAACCAAGGCATGGCTTTTTCCTGTGATAGTCTAGAGCTGAAAAGGAACCCTAGAACAATCTAGTTAGATGTGTCTTAACTTCTTGCAAAAGGCAACACCAGGAAGTCCCCTTGGCAGTTTTGAGAAGCCCTGGGCATTCTGGGTCCTGCATGGCTTCATCCTCACCATTGTATGATTTGGGTGGCAGGAAGGAATCTCGAGTGGCTGTCTTCAAACCAAGAGCAGCCCTGGCTGTCAATCAGGACTCATCAGAAAACTAGAAAACACTAGGCTTGCTAAAAGAAACTCTTTTCTAAACATATTTGCACTATAGCCCAGTTAACGCACAGATTTTATGACAATAGGCACCATAGTATGTACACCATATTGTTATTTATTGCACTTTTTAAACGTTATCTTTGGTAATTGAATCTAGGGTCTTGTATATACTAAGAAAGGACTATATCCACTGAGCCAGACCTCAGGCTTCTAGTTTTTATTCTACTAGTGGGCTGAGAATTAACATCTGAAAAGCATGTCGTATACCCCTTACTTATGGAGGGAAGTGGATGGGTAGGTACAGAAGCCCATAGCTAGCAGCAACAGAGCTGCTGGGAACTTCATGTTCAACATCCCAAATGTTTCTAGACGTGTCTGTCATTCCTTCTGTGCTTTCTCCTTCCACATCTGCATTAAGCTTTTCCAGAGAACCAGCAAGCTAAGTGTGGGTGCTGTGGTGTGGTATGAGTGAGCGACTATGTTTTTGAAGGCTATGTCTGTAAGCTGGGAAAGAGCTGAGGGTCCAGCTCCGGTCTGTTGGCTGAAGGCTCAGGACACAGGAAGTTGACATCTGAAGACCCGAGATGGCCATGTGGCAGTTTAAAGGCAGCTAGCTGGGAAGGGGGATTCTCTTACTCGGGGGTGGGTCAGTTTAAGTTTCTATTCGGGCTTTCAAATTACTGCTCACGGTCTCCTTAAGATCTGTCTTACATGCCTATCAATTCAACAGCCTTATCCCAAGCACCCTCATAGACATATTTAAGATATTGTTTGATGAATTCTAGACTTCCCTGGGTATAAAATTGACTGTCATAAAGATGATGCTCCAACATTATAGAGAATTTTGGATGACTGTTCAGGCAGCAAACTGTCTCTGTCTTTTTTTTTTTTTTTCAATTTGGAAGCTGCTAACCTGAACTTCCTATTTACTCAGGTAGTTAATTTTATTTCTTCTCAAGTCTCTGATGCGGTTGAAGAACAGATAGTTTAGTTTCCCAATTAAGTTTAGTTGTTTAGGGGTTAAGATATTTAGGGGTTAAGATGTTTTTAGGTGTAGATGTTTTAAGTTGATAATGATGAGATATGATAGATATTGATTTACATTTAGAGTTTTAGATTCACCAAGATAGGAAAATGTTTTCTTCAAGGTTGCCAAATACAAATAGCCAAAACACTATGAATGTAACATTAATGTAATTCCTGATTGTTTCATGGTTCTTCTTGATATATGTAGTTTATTTTGTATATGTGTAATAAAACACGTATGAGTAAAACCAAAATTAACTGTCATAGTAACACTGCCCCTCCAAATAAGGTACTGGTCTTTGATTCTTTGAAAATCAGTTTACTTTAGACTTTAGTAATAGTGAAGTAGAAGAGCAAAAAAAAAATACATACAACGTCAGGAGTGATGTAAATGCCTGTACGGTAGATACAAAGTAGCTTTCTCAGGGTCGGTTTCATGTCAAAATTTTATATGGCATTCCCTCATTCAGGTCAGCCGGAGAAAGCGCGAACAAAGTTATAGTAGTTAATCTTGCCTTCTCCGTGGGTACACATCCTGATTAACTGAAACGGGACAAAGAAGAAAGGTAAGACAAGGATCCGTCAGCTTAACTGCAGAGCGCACTTACGCAAAAAAGAGCCCCAGTTCCTGCCAACCCAAACAAAGTTCAGCCTTTATATCCTCAGCTGACTCTGCAATAATCCTGCGATCCTGGGAGGTAGGTCAGGCAGTTAAGCTCCATATTATACATAGTGAAACCACAGCGGGAAGATCCGTATTTATAAGGCTGTACTTATTATCACAGTGCTTTCCCTTTTCCCCTTATCTTTTAAGGCAGCATTCCACTTTGTAGCCTCTGTTGGCCTTAAACTCGTGGTCCTGCTGCCTCTGGATCCCAAGTGTTGAGAAGATCAGCATGTACCACCAGCAGGCCCAGCTTCAAAATGCTTTTACTACTGTCTTCAAATATAAATGCTTTTGCTTCCGCTCCCCAAACCGAACGTCCTTAAATAGCAGGCTCATACTGCTGCAGTCTAATCGAAGAATCTAGTTATGTATCTAGATTATATCTAGCTTTAAATGTCCTCTGGACTCAACAGTGGTAGGTAACAGTGAGGCTCTGGCTGTCTTTGTAACGTGCAAATCTGCTACACCCACCCCCTACTCGCTCCACTTCTCAATGGCTGCAGTTCCTCTCTCATGTCTGCTCCCGTGTCACACAGTATGAATGACTTGGGGAAAAAAGAAGTTAGCCCTGCTGTCAATCAAAGGCCTCTAGAGCTGAATGGGTGTTTAGCCCACAGGAACAATTACTCTTCTATCTGTCCGTCCCTGCTCCTTGTCAACAATGTCTTTAAAAAGACAAAACCCTGCATCCTAACCTAGTTACTTAAACAAAACCATTTCCTAGATGGACCTTCATTTCCAAACATTCCCTCTTGCTTGAAGATCTTCAAGAAGGTCAGTAAAGCCTCCATGGCCTTAATCAATGAGCATGTATTGATATTAAGCTAGAGAGTCCTGGCCAGGGTGGGGACATTTTTTTTTCTGACTTCCAAGGGGGTCCTGGATAGTGGGATTTGCAATACACAAAAGAAATGACACCCCTGTTTAATAATCATGAACATTTTATCTATCGTGCCTTCTCCCCATAAGCAGCTGGCCACGCTAGTCCTACAGATACGGCTGCTGCCTTGGGCAGTGGTCCTATCAACTGCGGCTTCCATGCTAGTCCTACTGATGAGCAGGCTTTGAAAGGCCTCAAAGCCTGCAAACAACCTGTTCAGTTAACTTATCTTTACGTCCCTTCTTGGCAGCTGCTGCCCCAGCGTCACCTATATGACCCCCCCATCCCTGACAGGCTTGTCTAGCAACTACGCTGCTGTCTGTCCCCAGACCCGTCTTAAGAGATTCCCTGCAGCAACAATTAGAAAAGGAAGTCAGAGTTTCGATGTGGGGAATCCCACCATCAGAACAGAGCGGGAGACCTGATTCTTGTAACTCTTTAGGAGGGAATAACCAGTGCTCCGCCTCTCCAGTCAGCCCAGACCACAATTCAGACTGACCTCCTTGATCAAGGAGTCATCGACTGGGACGTTAAGAGTGTCGCAGATTTTAAAGAACACCTCTTTGTCCACATATCCCGAATCCTCCTTGTCGTGTACTTTAAACGCTTCCTGGAGGTTGTCTTTGCAGGGATAGTCTTTCAGGTGCATCTGGAGGGCGTCTATCAGGATGTCCAGGTCCGGCACCTTGGGTTCCTCTGTAGCTTGTTGGCTGTAGAGAAGGAAGAAAATGATCAGATATATAGACTCATTCTTGACCAGTCTTACCTCAGCGACCCAAAGGTGTTATCTGGGCAAAGCTGAGAAGCTTCCAACAAAAGACAGTTGTAACACAGAGCTGACGGGCAGCTGCTGGTGGACCACCTTCCCCCACTGTAAGGGCAGGGCTGAGACGCTGTTTGAGCTTTCTTCCTTCTTGCCATCTGTTAAATCACTGTACCACACAGAGCCAGGTCTCCCACACCACCTCTCCCAGTTCGCTATTTGTGGGAACCGCGCTTGTCTCTTTCTGCAGACTGATATTACCTCATCCTTATCCAGCTGCCTGTGTACCTACAGCCTATGCGTGGAAATGCCAACAGGAAGCTCTCACAGTTTTAACATTCTCTCTTCAATTCTCAGCGAGTTTTGTGGCAGGCCATCTATGGGAGTGTAGACACTGCTCTGAGGGGGGGTGGGTGGGGGGGTAGGGGAGGATGGGCAGGAGTTTATGCTTCACATTACTGAGCAATTACTAACAGAGCGTTAGAAAGAAGGATGCCTCTTCCTGCACAACACGGCCGCCATAAGGAGCAGCTCCTTTGTACTTCCTCTGAGCACAGAGCTTGTCATAGAACAGAAGAGAGTTAGCGCCAACAAAGACTCCCTCATTCCTAAATCCTCTCGGAACAAAATTCACTCACAGAAACCCACTAAGCACTTATGCTTTTCAGTGATGAGAAAACGGACTTGAAGATGCTGTGACGTAGTCCAGATCCCAGGGCAGAGGCAAGACGAGAACTGGTGCCTCCTCCCATTTTCTACCAAGTTTTAGAACTCAGCTCCCTCCATGACTGCAAACCCCTGACTCTGGCATGCCTTCTCTGTTTTTCTTGGGCTGACATGTCATTCCTCCTTGGAGCTTAGCTCTTGGTGCATTTTGGTTCTTATCGTGTTATTTGTGTGTGGTTGTGCACACATCCAGAAGAAGGTGTCTGATCTCTCAGAGCCAGAGCTCGATGGTTTCAGGATGCCTGGTTTGTTTCAGGGATGCTGGGTCAGAACTCCTGTCCTCAGGCTTGCACGCCGAGCACTCTTTACTGTTGAGCCATCTTTCCAGCCCTGGATCCCCTTTAACCTGCAGCTGCCACTGTGGGGTCTGAGGAAGGTGAAAAGTGTGTGGTCATTCAGGATCTCTTTTTTGGAAATAAGAGACAAAAGTCTAGCAAAGACCTCTACTTATTTTTATCTATTTATTTATTTTCAGTCAGTGTCTTACTATGAAGACCTGGCTGGCTTAGACTATGGAGATGAGGATGGCCTCGTATTCATAAAGGTTGCCTGCCTCTGCCTCCTGAGTGCTGGGATTAAAAGTGTGTACCACCATGACCAGCTCCTAGCCTTCCCAAAAGATCCAAATAATACATCTTGATAAATAACCATAGACTGCATGGAAAGGCAATTCACTAGACTGTTCAGAACATGCTAAATAATGTACACTTTAATCAAGCAATGCAATAGTGATATAGCCATTGACAATGCTTCAGAAAGAAAATGTAGTGTTAAAGGCTTGAGGCACTTAAGTGTGTACAGAATGCTAGCTTTTGTGTAAGACTTACAGAAAAAAAATGTATATGTACACACATATATACATATATACACATATATACATCTATATTTGAATTTACTTTTTGTGTAAGGAAACTACATTTAAAAGTAAAAGATATGGGGGTGGGTGACGAGCTGGGTCAGAAGTTAGGAGCACTTGTTCTTTCAGAGGACCTGGGTTTTGCTCCCATCACCCACACAACAATCTGTAACCAGTTCTATCAGATCCAATGCCTTTGTCTGGCCTCTGTGCCAGATACCCACATGAAGCATATACATAGTCAAGAAAGGCATCCAAATAAATGTTTAAAAATAAGTAAAAGACGCAGGCCTGGAGAAATGCACACTGCTTTTGATACTGACCTGAGTTTAGTGCTCAACATCCGTGTCCACACAACCATCTGTAACTCTAGCTGCAAGGGAATCCAACACCCTCTTCTGGCCTCTATGGGCCCTGCACTTTCATGTGTAAACCGCCCCACTTACACATATGCAAACATAAATATAATTTTTTAAATGAAAGAGATAGTCATTTGTGGAAAGAGGATAGACATGCATGGATGGAAAATGTGACTGTAAGGTTTACTCAAAGTATTAAACTTTGGTGCTTCATACAACATTCTATGACATCTGAAATATTCAAGGTAGACTGCAAAAGCCAGTAAACAGCATTCAAGGAGTAATGCGTTTTATATGTATATTAATTAACAAAATATTAGAAGTTGTTATCTCTGGTTTATGAGATTTCTTTTCAAATAGTTGGGCTCACTTCAACTTGTATAACCTAACTTCAACTTGTGTAACCTAAGCTTTATTCCCTCTGTTTCATTTTCCTTGTTCTTGTTTTTGAGACACAGTCTCCCTATGTAGCCCAGGCTAGCTCTTAACCCCCAGGCCTCCTGGCAAAGATTCCAGGTGCTGCCATTACAAACATGTGCCACCATATCTGGATTACTCCCTTAAAATTTAAACAGAGATTACTTTTCTAGCAAGGCAAAAGCAATAAAAATGTCCTAAGATTCCACAGGATAGAAATGTTCTCTCGAGTCATTTATTACAGATGCAGAGTATGATTATCTGATTCATATATACTGAAATGTAAGTAAATAGGCAAGGGGCTATTTAGTGACAGGCGGTATTCAACCCTTCATCTTCCACATGCTTTCACAGGAAAAGGTGCCCTACCTGTCGCATATCTTAACGTATGATTGAAGATATAGTTATCAGATCGTTTGGGAGAAAAGAATGTAACTCTCTCTTCCCCAAAGAGTCAAGATATCCATTTCCCTTCTAACAGAGGAAGTACCCAGGCAATGTGGAAGAAATGCAGGTGGATGCAAAGGGCAGCACGGCTTAACTTGGAGCCAAAGCCCCATATGGATAATCGGTGCAGGGTTCCCTAAGGCCAGCTGCTTCTCTGGATTGCTTTTGTTGCTTTTTGTTCACAGATGGCTTTAAATAGCACGCACGCACACACACACACACACACACACACACACACACACACACACACACACACGTATATGTATGTATATCTCCTGATTCCTATTTCAAAATTAATTTCTACATACACTCAAGTTCTTCTGAATATCAGCATATCATTTAGACATTTTGAAATGATTATTTTCCTAGACAAGCTTATTTTATAGTTCTCTAAAGTGCCCTGCTTTTACAACTGAATTCTCCTATTCTTTATATTTTTACATACAATGAATTTAAATTGCCTCAAAAAGTCATCAACTATTTTTTGTTGTTTTTGTTTTTTTTTGGGGGGGGAGTTGGTTGTTTTTTTGTTTTGTTTTGTTGGTTTTATTTCAGGTGAGATGTGTTTAAGGCCAGAGCTCTTCTTAATATTTGATTTTTTTCTTATTATTTGTTTGAAGTGATATAGGGCAGGCAATGAGATTTTTTTAAAAACTTGGTAGGTATGAGATTTGGGGAAAGACTTTTTAAATTTTAATTATTTGATTATAGTTTTTGTTTGGTTGGCTGTTTTTCTGTTTTGCTTGTGACACAGAATCTCATATAGTGCAGGTTGGCTTCGAACTCCTTGAATAGCTGAGGCTGACTTTGAACTCCTGTGTCCGGCTAGGAACAACTGTCTGCCTCCAGCTATTGTGGTACATAACTGCGTTCTGGGCTAAGCCAAGGAGAGCTTGTTTCTGCTGTTACCATTGGCAGTGACAAGTGCATGCAAATACAACTCTCATCGACAGCCTGCTCTAAATCAAGTGGTAAGAATAAAAATGGGAAATCCGGAGCAAGAGGTAGTATAGAGTCAGACGAAAGAACGCAGCAGCTTATTGGACATGGTGTAAGATCTAAGAGGCTGGGGTGTGTATCTACAAGGTTCCTGTCAAGGAGAGAAAGGGTGGAGCTAGCCTGTGTGTACAACCCCCTCGCTACCATGTGCAGGTGATTCGCCTGTCACCACGGCTCGTTATTTCAACCCGAGAAGAGAATAAGCAGAAATAAAGAAGGTAAGAGCAGGTGCTGGGAGAGGAAGTGACAAATGGCTTTTCGGTTGTAACCAGCATTTCTAAAGACACCAGAAACAGACAAATAGCCATTCAGTGCGGGAGAGTGGCTAGGACAGAGAGTGACTCCCACACTGTGTACCAGGCAGAGAGTTTAGAGGAGGCAAACAAGAGGGCAAACCCAGGATCTTGAGAAACAGCAACCTGGATGCTGTAAATCGGAAGAAGATGTGCCTGGCAGGCTCTCAGAGGGGGACGCCAGGCTCTTGACTCTCCAGATCAAAGGAAGAGGTTTCAAAGGAAGATGGTGAAAGATAATTAATACTGTATGCACACCAAACAAACTAACTGGGACAGGATGGGGAGGGGCCTGGAAACTGGAACCAGCCAAATCTAGCTGAAGACTGCTCTTTATTCGGAAAGATCTAATGGAACACACCCACTCCTGTTCACTTGCCTTAGTCGGTGGCTGATTTCATATTAGAAGGGTGGGGTTGGGTTTTTCCAAGAGATGCTCTGACCGAATCACTCAGCAACCAAGTCTCTACAAACAAAATGTTTACCAGGCTCTGCTCTAGGTCACAAGCCCCTATTGTCTCACATATGTGCATAAGCTAGTACTAATGTAAGGCCCAATGCAGGGTGTGAGCCCAAATACCTGCTGAACTAAGGAGTGAGACTTTCCCGTGCCCTTCTCCCCCTCCCCGCCCCCCAGAAACAGTTTCTCTGTGTAATAGCTCTGGCTGTCTTGGAACTCTCTTTGTAGACCAGGCTGGCCTTGAACTCATAGAGATCCACCTGCTTCTGCTTCCCAAGTGCTGGGATTAAAAGCAAGTGCTGTGATTACAGGCAAGTGCTGGGATTAAAAGCAAGTGCCATCACACCTGGCTGAAGTGAGACTGTTTAGCTTTATTTATTTATTTACTCATTGCTATTTCCTTTTTATTTTCTTTCTTTCCTTTTTTTTTTTTTTTTTTTTTGGTTTGGTGGGGGTTTTTTGTGTGTTTTTGTTTTTGTTTTTTGAGACAAGACCAGGTTTCTCTGTGTAGCCCTGGCTGTCCTGGAACTTGCTCTGTAGGTCAGGCTGGCCTCAAACTCAGAAATCCACCTGCCTCTGCCTCCAGAGTGCTGGCATCAAAGGCATGCCCTGCCACAGCCTGGCTGAGACTGCTATATTTGAAAACCATCAACAACCTTCAAGAAAGCAACTCATGAAGCATGTTAGATTCTCAAGCAGTCATGGAGCAAAGGGTCTCAGATGCCGAGTAGCAGCCTTGCCTTTAGAGAAGGCAACAGGGATAGTGACATGGACATTCTGAAGTAAAGATGGGAACTGCAGAGGTGCCCACCACACTGCTTTACCGTACATTTGGCTTTTGGGGGGGGGGTAGCAGTGTGGTGTGTGTGTGTGTGTGTGTGTGTGTGTGTGTGTAGGTGGGGGGGCTTACCTATTTAATGCAGATGAGTATTTTGCCTGCATGAATGTATGTGTATCACATGTGTGTCTGGTACTCATGGAGGTCAGGAGAGAACAGCAGCTCCAACATAACTGGAGTTCAGGATAATTGTGAGCTGTGCTGCAAACTGAGCTGAACTAGTGGAACTCCAACTGTCTCTTCATTGCTGAGCCACCTTTGAGTCCTTGATTTCACATTTGAATTGTAAGGTGAGCATCAAAGACTGGGGACTTGGAAGACAATGGGAAGATAAAAAGCCACTACCTGGAACATCTCCAAGTGAGAGAGGCAGGGCTGCAAGACTCACTGAGCAGAAGAGGGCGCCCACCCCACCCCCACCCCACCCTGAAGCTGAAGGGCACCAATGAACACGCTAAATAAAGAAGGGTGCAGTCTATGTGCAGATGTGTGTTCGTGCTGGTCATATGGGCAGGCTTTTGTGCACAAGGTGGGCTTATGAGCCATATACATGTTTTTAATCCTTAAATCTGAGTTCACAAAATTACAGAGGAAGGCCTGGAGAGATGGCTCTGTGGTTAAGAGCACTGGCTGCTCTTTCGGAGGCTCCAGGCTCATTTCTGATGTCCACATAATGGCTCCCAACCATCTATGACTCCATTCCTCGGGGACGCCGTGCCTTATTCTGGGCTTTATTGGGTACCAGGCAAGCACACGGTGCACAGACATGTACGCAGGCAAAACAGCCATACATATAAGTTAATTTCTTTAATTGCAAAAGAGACCCCAGACTCCCTTATAGAACTTCAAGGTGAAATCAGTATTGAGTTTCCTACATTCCATGCTAATTTTCTGGTCCAGCACAAACAGCGGCTAGCTGTTCCCAAATCCATCCTCTTGGGATTGTTACCTGCTATATACAACACAGCCAGGCCTGACAATTCTTGGACATGTCTTAAGATGACCAGATGGATGAAGGATGAGCACTTCCTAGTGTTGGCTTTGTAATGGAATGGGAAAGGTCAAGAGCCAAAGCTGGAAGGGCTTGAGGACGCGGAGTACGACACGACAGGACAGGAGGACTTACGTCATCTTCAAGCATTTCCTCTCACAGAGAAGAACCGGGAGACTCGAGGAGGATCAAAACAAGAATGGCAGCAGCCCTCTTAATCAAAGCCCGCTCCTCCCCCTTACTTTTATTGGCTTAGAGGTCTCAGAGCCCCTAGTGCATCTTTCCCTCACTGCCAAATATAACGTAGGATTTTGCTGGTAGCGTGCTTAAGCAAAGAGCTCCCAGGCTTTGCTGATATTTGCACAGACACAGGAGAATAGAAGGGGACCCTTTTGAGAAGTAGTTGAATTGAACGTAGTGGCCGTGCATACCAAGTGGGCCCCTAGTCCTCACCATGCAGCCTCCTCTCTCCTAGACAGCCACACTCCTACAGTTCTCACAGACCTCCCCCTTCCCCCTACCCTCCTACCCCCCCTCCACCCCCCTCCCCCACCCCTCCCCCCTCCCCCACCCCTCCCCCACCCCCAGCACCCTGGACTATGCCTCTCACTGAATGGCACCAAGTCACCTGCAAAGGATTAAAGTCCCATACGGAACAGGCTTATAATCAAGACGTGTGCCTTGGCTCTGTGTGACCTATGATACAGTAATAATCCCTTTGGCCTTTCTGGGCCTGCGGTTTCAACCAGTGCTCCTTTTTTTTTTCTTTAAACATTTATAATGCACCTCGTAAACTACTTTATAACCTCGTTTAATAGAGATCCATTTGCTTGTTTATTTATCTATCTACTTCTTTCTGCAGTACTGGAGATTAAACGGCAGACCTCACACGTGCTAGGTGAGTGTTCTGTCTGTGAGCTGCATCTTCAGCCCCATTTTACTTTGTTTCTGAAACATGGTTTTATGAAGTTCTTCAGGCATGCCTTGAAGCCACGAGTAGCTAGGGCCACAGGCCTCTTCCCTACAGTCTGGCAAGGAGAGTTCTTTAGAGAAAATAGTCATGCCAACTTGTTTTTATTTCATCTTTCAAATCCTTTGTGTTTTCAGTAGCCACCAAAATCAGATGTATACACTGTTATAGATATACTGACATAGGATTCTCCCCGCAGAAGCCTGAGTCCTCCCTAGGGTACTTATAACAGTCCTTTTTTATCAAACCTCTCTCTCCTCTCTCCTCACTTTTTCCCCTTCTCCCCTCTCATCGCTCTCCCTCCCTCTCCACTTCTCCCTTCCTGTCCCTCCTCCTCCCTCTCTTTTCTTTCCCTTCCCTCTCTCCTCCTTCCCTTGCCTTCCTGCCTCCTCTCCTCTTTCTCTCCTCTTTCATCCATCCCTCTTTCTATCCGTCTTCCATGCCTTTGCTTAAATACGTACTGAAATTTCTCTTTTTATAAACAAATCTCAACTTGGCTTCAAACTGACTCGCCTAAATTTTCATCCCATCAGTGTGAGGCTCTGGCTGCCCCTGAGCAGAGGTCCCTGGGGAGAACTCCTTGGGCCCCCACATCAGACGTTTGAGCTACTGACCCAGTGACACAAAGAAACTTTTCCTCCACGTTTCACATTTCTGGAATTAAGATGCATTTGGTTGTATATACATATATATGAATAAAATAACACTGTATCTTAATTTGGTGTTTATTTTCTTTAGGCTCAACATATATCCTATATATTCAATAAAATAAAACACTTCACAAATTCCAGTCCCTACTATACCCCACACTAACACAATTAGAAGGGCTTGTCAGCCACATTTACCTGCCCACCTGTGCCTGTTCCCACAGGTTCTGACTTCCTGTCACCAAGATCAAAGTTTCAGAGAACAATTCCTGGACCCCTGGGAGCTCGTAAGACCCTTGTAAAGAAGGTTCTATATGGTGAAAAATAACAGTGCTGCTACGATTTATCTCTTCACTCCTCTTTTCTCACAAGCATACAAGTATTTTCCCAAATATTACACAATAAATGATGTTTTTCAGGCTAAACTTAAAAGCATTAAAAATTTAACAATTTCCTCTTAAGAGAGCCAGACATTAAAGATAGTCTCAAAAAAGTAAAATGTAATTCTTCCAAATATGTGCTTTTGTTTGAAAAACAGAAAACAGTTTTGGCAAAGACTTTTTTCTTACTGTGGCTCAGTTCACAGTGTGCTTGACTAACATGTGTGAGGCCCTGGATCCCAAGCACCATATAAAATCAGGTGGTAGAGGCAGGAGGATCATAATTCTAAGTCAGCCTCAGCTACATATGTATTTCAAGGCTAGCCAGGAATACACGCACATGCAACGCTGTCTCAAAAAACAAAGACAAAACACCAAGTTACCTTTGTTGGTATATTTTAAAAATAAATATTTTTATATTTTCAGTTATAATCTCTACTATGCTTTCTTGTTTGTGTGTTTGTTTTTCAAGACAGGGCTTCTCTGTGTAGCCATGGCTGTCCTGGAACTCTCTTTGTAGACCATGCTGGCCTCGAACTCACTGATCTCTGCCTGTCCTCTGCCTTTCTCTCTGCCTCCCAAGTGCTGGGATTAAAGCCATGCACCACCATACCAGGATCTAATATGTTTTGTTTAAAGAGGTTAAAAACTCTTTAGATCCTACTGTGGTTTGAATGTCCCTGTGACAACAGCCATTCTTGGTTGACAACTTGACAGCATCTGGAATTAACTAAAACCCAAGCATTTGAATACAACAGATTATTTACTTAAATCATTTGAAGTGGGAAGACCAGTTTTAATCTGGATTATTTTTGTATGTTTGTTTTGTTTTGTGTTTTTAGGTAGGGTTTCACTGTGTAGCTTTGGCTATCCTGGACTCACTCTGCAGACCAGGTTGGCCTCGAACTCATAGAGATCTACCTGACTCTGCCTTCCTGAGTGCTGGGATTATAGGTGTGTGCCACCTCCCAAAATTTTTGTTTGTTTTTGTAATTTTAAGAGAGGGTTTCTCTGTGTAGCCTCACGTGTCCTAAAACTCACTCTCTAGACCAGGCTGGCCTGAACTCAGAAATCTGCCTCTGTCTGCCTTCCAGTGCTGGGATTACAGGTGTGTGCTGCCACCACCTGGCAATTAATCTGGATCTTTTGAGACAGTATTTACTTTTAATCTGGGCCACACCTTCTGCTTACATCCTACATAAAG
Source organism: Acomys minous (assembly GCF_964271855.1). NCBI lineage: Eukaryota > Metazoa > Chordata > Mammalia > Rodentia > Muridae > Acomys > Acomys minous. The sequence goes on along the minus strand of NC_140495.1, from coordinate 69,374,025 downwards.
GACTTGGAAAAGGGAAGCTTGCCATCTTCGCCTGCCTGACTTCTCTCACTGGCAGCGCTATTGCTTCACTGGCATTACAGCCTAGTTCTTTGGGATCCTGGTGTACACTGAAGACAGGCCAAGACAGCTAGCCTCATGGACTGAACACTTACTGGATTCTTGAACCTTCTGTCGGTAGACAGCCACTGTTGGACTGTGTAAGCCATTCTAATAAATGTCCTCTCCCTCCCCACTCCTCTCTTCCCTCCCTCCCCTCCTCCTTCCTCCCTCCCTCCCTCCCTCCCTCCCTCCCTCCCTCCCTCCCTCCATCTGTTCCTTCCCCCTCTCCATTCTCTAAATTCTGTTCCTGTAGAGAACCCTGACAGTTCTCCACAGTTCCTGTAGAGTTGCCATTAGGCTCATGTATTTAATCACTTGGTCCCCAGATGGTGGCACTGCTTGGGGAGGTTGACGGTGTGTCTCCTGCTCTGGCCACCATGCCTGCAGACAGGGTAGTCCTTTAAAAGCATATGTCAAAACTGTGCTTTTCTTCTACTCAGAAAGTCCCAATGCATCTCTGCTTCATTCTGAGAAAAGCTAGTATCTTCCCAAATACCCAGTGGATCTTTTTTTTTTTTTACTTTTTAAAATTAATTTATTCAGATTATATCTCAATTGTTATCCCAGCCTTTGTATCCTCCCATTTCTCCCTCCTTCCCGGTTTTCCCCTATTCCCCTCCCTTATGTCTGTGACTGAGGGGACCTCCTCTCCCTCTATATGATCCTAGGGTATCATGTCTCTTCTTGCTAGCCTGTTATCCTTCCTCTGAGTGCCACCAGGCCTTCCCATCCAGGGGATGTGGTCAAATATGGGGCACCAGAGTACGTGTGAAAGTCAGTCCCCACTCTCCACTCAACTGTGGAGAATGTCCTGTCTATTGGCTAGAACTGGGTAGGGGTTTGAAGTTTACGGCACGTCTTGTCCTTGGCTGGTGCCATAGTTTGAGCAGGACCCCTGGGCCCAGATCTGCCCATCATAATGTTCTTCTTGTAGGTTTCTAGGACCCTCTGGATCCTTCTATTTCCCCATTGTCCCATACTTCTCTCACCTAGAGTCCCAATAGGATGTCCTCACATCTATCCCAACTTCCTGGTAAATGAAGACTTTCATGGGACCTGGCCCTTGGGCTAATGTCCAATTATAAGTGAGTATATACCATTTGACTCTGCTTCTGGGTTAACACACTTATTATGATCCTTTATAGTTTCATCTGTTTGTCCACAAACTTTGGGAATTCCTTGTTTTTAATAGCTGAGTAGTATTCCATAGTGTAAATGTACCACAGTTTCTTTATCCATTCTTCTACTGAGGGACACTTAGGCTGTTTCCATGTTCTGGCTATTATAAATAAGGCTGCTATGAACATGGTTGAGCATATGTCCCTGTTGTGTGCTAGAGCATCTTCTGGGTATATTCCAAGGAGTGGAATAGCTGGGTCTTGAGGAAGCCCTATTCCCAGTTTTCTGAGATAGCACCAGATAGATTTCCAAAGTGGTTGTAGAAGTTTGCATTCCCACCAGCAATGAAAGAGTGTTCCTCTCTTTTCACATCCTCACCAGCATGTGGTGTCTGCTTGAATTTTTTATTTTAGCCATTCTGATGGGTGTAAGATGGAATCTCAGAGTTGTTTTGATTTGCATTTCCCCGATGACTAAAGATGTTGAGCATTTCTTTAAGTGTTTTCCAGCCATTCGATATTCCTCTGTTGAGAATTCTGAGTCCCATATCTCAATTGGGTTATTGGGTTTGGTGGTGTTTAATTTCTTGAGTTCTTTATATATTTTGGATATTTAGACTTTTGTCAGATGTAGGGTTGGTGAAGATCTTTTCCCAGTCTGTAGGCTGCTGCTTTGTTACCCAGTGGATCTTATGCAATCTAGCTCCTTGTTAATTTTCTTTTTGTTTCTTTTTTTTTTTTTTACTTCTTAATTTTTTTAAATTTCAGCATTTACCCCTTCTGATCTCACTCACTCATCTCAGCCACTCTCATTGGTATGCATATCTCTTGCCAGTCACTGGAGCATGCTAGGCTGAGCATGCTCCCTGGCAGGCCTCGGTGCTCACCAGCCCCACAGCCTGAAAAGCTCCTCTACACGTCTACCCAGGGCTCTCCCTTCCCCCAAGGGTTTGCTCTGTGTTGCCCTCCAAGGTGCCTTCCCTTCTGCCAAGCAAGTGCAAACCACTGCCAACCTCCACGAACGCCTGCCACCTACATTTTCTTTATTTTTGGATGATATTTATCATTGATTGTTCTGTATGATAAATTTGTGCTACTCTCTAGCAAGTCTTGTTTAGGTCAGTGCAGAAAGACAGCAATCTTGGAAATATTTTGTTTACTGATAAGACCAGCAGCCTACTGATAACATCTAAAGCAGACTTGACAGGCTTTCTAAGATAGTAACTACGTGGAGACTAAACAAACAAAAAAAACCTTGCATGTCTGCCCAACAATTTCTACCTGGTAAAGGAAAATTGAACTCTAAATCATGATTATCTGCTCATTTATCTGGACAAGAATTAGTTTCAAGGGGGTTACAGAGATGGCTCAGTGGGTCAGAGTGTTTGCTGTGTGAACATGTGGGGCTGAGGAGCTCAGGTCCCAGAACCTACAGAAAAATGAAACAATGGGTGTGGCTGCAGATCAGCTCAGTGCTGTGGGAGCAGAGACCAGAGGATCACTGCATTGCTGGCCACCAGCATAGATCCAGATACACTGAGAGACTCCGCCTCGAAAAATAAGGCAGAGCGTGATAGAACAGGACACTTAACGTTCTCCTCTGGCCTCTGCACACGGGAGAACAAGCATGTGCACCTGTGTGCATACGTGCACATATACCATGTGCACATACAACACACGCAAAGAGGAATTGCTCTCTAAATATCTGGCCCATGCCACATCCTGACCCAGTCAGACATACTTTTCTGGTTCTGATTCTGGTTCTGGTTCTGGTCCTGGTGCAGGAGCATCCTGCTTTCGGATACGGTTCTGGATCGAGGCGAGGGCTTCTGGAGAATACTGGGACGCATGGCTCTCCATGTACTTTAAAACATACTCATCTGTATCGAGGATGACGAACCGATGGCCGAACACTGAGGAGAGAGCAGCACCGCACTTATTTCAGCTTTGTTTCTCTGATGCAATCAGCAGCATAGTAACGTTACAATAATGTTAACTTAGCAATAAATCCACAGGTGAGCAGTTGTGACCCAGACGAGTGAATGTGTTTTGTTTTGTTTGGCTTTGTTATACAAGGTCTCCCTACAGAGCCCTGGCTGTCCTGGAACTCACCATACAGACCAGGCTGGCCTTGAACTCCCCCTGTCTCTGTCTCCCAAGTTCTTGAATTAAAGGTGTGCACCACCACATGCAGCCAGACTGGTGAATTCTGAACAGCTGTGTACAGTGGTTTCCTTGGGTTAACATCTAATAAATGGAGCCAATGTAGTATCAACAAGTGCTGTCAGCTTGTAGTTTAATTGATAAGCAAGGAGATTTAAGAAGTGATAGCATGGATACAGTCATATTAGCATCATCTTAGAACACAGCCAAATACCTCTTCTAGGGCTTAGGAATGCCTTAAGTCACAGCTGTGATGAATCCGTTTCCTAAGCCGACAGGAAACTGAGCCATGTTTAGGCTTACCCTCAATCACCGCACCGATGTAGAAGTCACTTGGTGCGTAGTAGATGGGGCTGTCAACTGGAGAGAACGGTTTAACAACTTTAGTCCTGCCCAGGAATTTGCCTCCGAGGATACCAGAATTTCGAACAGGAGGCTCAAAGATACTGATCATATCGGTGGCAAGAAAATAAGAGAAGACAAATCGACGGTCTTTGTCTTCTGGGATAGGTGATTCCTAGAAAGACAAGGAAAGGAGAAGATCAAGGCTCATGAGCTTTATAGAAACCCTCAAATGAAACCAGGCGGGAGTCATATAACCATGCATGTGTTGAGACTGGGACAGCCAGTCTTCATCGAGGGAAGGCCTCGCCAGGGAGGCCATCTTAACTCTAGTTGCTTGCTTCCTGGTGGGAGTGTAGATCCAATGTCGGTAGATCTTCTGGTTTTGCAAAATAAAAAGAAAACCCGGGGCTTCTATTAAGAACCTCTGGCTTTCAAATGTTGACTTGAGAGTTCAAAGACAGGAAGTGCTTTGGCAATTCACAAAAGGGGTGACGGGGTACAGAAGAGAATCAGAAGGATGCAACACAGGAAGAAACCAGGCTGACACAGCCCCGGTCACATGGTGCCCCAGCAGTGGGAGAAGTCTCACTCAGAAGGTAAGCCAGGCAACCTGACAGGCCCACACGCCCACCTCACAAGGCTCAAATAAAGTACAGAGGAGTCCCCAGCTCAGAGGGAAGACGCTGGGCACAAATCCGAGTATCTTGTACTGAAACTTGACTGTGGTGGTGCACGCCTTCAATCCCAGCACTTGGGAGGCAGAGGCAGGTGGATCTCTGTGAGTTTGAGACCAAGCTGGTCTACAGAGCTAGTTCTAGGACAGCGAAGGCTACAAAAAGAAACTCTTGTTTCCAAAATCCAAAACCAAACCAAAAACAACAGGGAGAACAGGGAACAGGCACAAGTATGGGGCCCGAGTCAGCTTGCCACAGCGCTAAGGGGAGAGACAACTCCAATTAGCAGTTGTGGAGAGCTGGAAGGCTGGATGTTGGCAATCCAAAAAGCACAGGTGGGAAGAGTCTCAACTTAGGCAGAAAAACATACAGGGAAAACAGCTCCACCCTTGCAGTCTTCATCAACTAAGAAGTCTTTGCAGCCTTGAGCCTCAGAGCAGGGAATGGCTCAACATCTGGGGTCGCCTATCTGTCATGAGGTTCACTGCTGGACAGTCCAAGAACTCCGCTATTCCAGTACATCCAGAGCTTTGTCTCTCCCATTGGGTGATTGTATTTCCTTTCTGTTGCTGGGATGAAACACCATGAACAAGGCAACTTACGTGAGAGTTTGTTTTGGGCTCACAGTCCTATGGTGATGGAGCAGAGGCAGAGCGGGCAGCTGCTGAGGGATCTCACCTCTAATCACAGGCAGGAGGCAAGTTGCATTTGAACCCCAAAGCCCCCTCCCCACCCTGCTGTGACACACTTCCTTCAGCAAGACCATACCTCCTATGTTTCCTCCAATGGTGCTGGCAACTAGGGACCAAGTGTTCGTGACTTACTGGGTACATCCCATTCAAACCACCATAGCGATCAATACTTAGGAGTCTGGGAAGTATGGGGCAGGACTTCAGCCAGTGCAGGGTTCTGTAGGCACTGAACTCACTCACAGCTCCAATATTAGCTACCCTCTAGCCATTTTTGTTTCCTTCTCCCTCATACACAGAAAATATCTAAAACTGTCAAAAGGCAGTGTCTATTAATCTAGTATAATTCAACCTTTTATACTTAATATAAAATATATCCATGTAGATATCACAGCAAGTGCTAAAATCGGTAAGATATAGTTTCTACTGATCAGGAAATATACTCTGAAAATGTCTGTCAATACACAAAGGACTCGACTATATTACAGAAATTTGCAGTTGCTTAACAGAGACAAAATGGAGGCATAGGAGGGAGATATTGTGGATCTTGAAATGGCTTAAGGGGAGTCAGGAATTGAGCTTAGGTCTTGGTTTACAAGCACTACACTTTGTGCTACCTAACCTTTCCGAAGGCTGACTACCAGATACAGCATTTGCTGCAGAGAACACGTGACTCTGACACTGTCACTCTATAGACAAAATGGGCCGTTGTCCGATGTATTGAGACAGAAGATAAACATCCAAGTGTATAACATTTGCCTCACCAGTGCAGCCAGGTAGCGGAGCACCTTGTTGTCATTCATCAGCATTTTAATGATGTCTTTTCTGGGAGCTCTGGGAATGAGAGCAAAACAATTCTGAGCAGAGTCTTCAATCAGCCCATAGCCATTATACGGAGGCAACTCCTAGAGAGGGACAAGAAGAAAGAAGTAGGGCTATTGGTGTTAATGTTACACTAAAGGTCACCGTCTTCTTAAAGGTCAGCTCAGGAGCACTCAAATGCAACTTCTGGGGATTGCAAGTTCATGGCCAACCCAAAATCACAAGACATATGAAAGAACTAGGAAATTGGCACATTTAAAGGGAAAAAATAAACGGATGTTATCCCCGAAAAAGATCTAAGGGATGTGTACTTGACAATGGCTTTAAAAACTGTCTTAAAAGTTCCAAGAGGGAGGCTGGAGAGATGGCTTAGTGGTTAAGAGCACTGTCTGCTCTTCCAGAGGTCCTGAGCTCAATTCCCAGCAACCACATGGTAGCTTACAACCATCTATAATGTGATCTGATGCCCTCTTCTGGCCTCCAGGGGTACAAGCAGGCAGAGCAATGTATACGTAATAAATAAATAAATAAATAAATAAATAAATAAATAAATAAACAAAAAACAAAAAAAGTTCCAAGAGGGCCTGCCCACAGGGGATTTAGTGAGGGAAAGCACTTGGCACACAAGCCTTAAAACCTGAATTTGAACCTTGAAAAATCCACAGTGGAAGGAAAGAACCAACTCCCAAAATTCTCCCCTGATCACACACATGCCATGGCACGTACTGAAAATATAAGAAGAAATAAAGCGCCCCGACCGGGAATTCTGTACAACGCAAAGCTGTCCTTCAGAAATGAGGGACAAAGTAAGCTATTTCTAAATGAACAAAAGCTGGGGAAGTTAGTTACTCCTGCACCTGACTGGCAATTAGTGTGCCAGGGAGTCCTTCCAAGTCAGGCAAAGGGACAGGCCATTAGACCACATTTTAAGGGGTCCTTAATGCTCAACACACAGAGGTTACCTGAGAGACATATACAAACTAATCTACAAATAAGTGTTTTTACAATGTTGTGTTGTAATGCTATAATGCCTCTTCTATGCAGTCTGAGAGAGCTAGAGATCTAGCTAGGCAGGAGAAGACCTGTCTGCCATGTGCAACGTCCCAGGTTTGATGGCCAGCATTAAAAACAAGACAAAACAGAAGAAAACCTTCATGATATGGAAAACTAATTAACTTAGAATAAGTGGGGAAACCATTTGGCTTTAGAAAATACACTTTGATTTAGTACCATTGAACTAGGTACTTTAAAGTAAAGATAATACGCTGTACGGATTTGAACATAATATAAAACGGGAAAAACTGGGTGGTGGTGATGCACACCTTGCATCCCAGCGCTCAGGAGGCTGAGGTAGGTGGAGACCTATGAGGTCGAGGCCAGCCTTATCTACAGAGTGACCAGGACAGACACAGCTACACAGAGAAACCCTGCTTCAAAAGAAAATCTTGGAAAAAATTTTAAATCATTTTTAAAAACTAATCCAAGCTCTGCTCTAAAAATAAAAACTAGAGCCGCCGAAGAACTATCGGAAGGCAGTTCTCCAGCCATACCCCCGCTTCCTACCTTTCCATTCCCACAAAGAGAAACAGTGCCATCCCAACCCCTGCTCCCTAGCTGTTCTAAGCAGAGGCTGGGTACAAAACTGTAGATACCTATTCGCTTAAAAATATGCCATGGACATTTTCCACATTATTATGCATACACTTACTTTATATTTTACAGGCCTTACAATTTTCTACTAGTATGGATAGATGTATTTTGTCAACCTCATTCTTCATCCTGCATAAAACATGTGCTCCTTTATAGTCCTCAGGGCATATTTGTAGACCAAAGATAAACAATATTTTAAAGAATTAAAATAACAAACAGCACTTCAGATAGGTTATTCTAACTGGCTTTCCTATCAAGAGTATATGAAAATTGCATTTTTTTTGTGTGAGACAAATTAGGTCTTAAAATCTTTAAAATTGAGCGGATTATAAAACCTCGTTATTGTCGCTCTAGTTTCTTTGGTCCTCGCTAGGCTGTGGGCATTTTCCTATGCTGATGGGCTCTTTGTATTCTCTTCTTTTGTGAGCCTCTATCATATGGAAGTGGTTTCTTTTTATTGAGTTCTTCCCTTCAGCTTCTACATCTTTTTCTTACCACATTCAAGACTTCTGTTCCTTTACCTGTTTCACAGGAGGAGGCTCCTTCTTGCTCACGTCGATGCGTGGTAAGTCGGGCATCCCGAACTTGTCCTTGTAGAACTGCCGGGTGAATGGGTCACAGTCGTAAATGAAGAAGGTCCTCCCAAGGATTGTGACTTGCTTACCCACAATGAAGTCCTTGGCAGTGTACCATTCTAACACCTCTTGGTCAGAGATTTCCAGCACACACTGTGGGAAGTTCTCTAATAGGAGATGGGGTTAGAAGGGCAAAGGGATAAACATAAGAAGAAAGCTTGACTCGAGAGAGAGCTGCGTATTCTTGAGGGCTGGCTCTAGTTAAGGGGTGAGTTCCCATTGATATGTCACAAGGCTGTATATTTCAATCCTTGACAGAATACACAAATAATATGCCAGATTTTTAAAAATAAAGTCTCTCTTCTACACCCAGCTAGCCCGATCACCACAAACCTCCAAGACTGACAAAACTGATACTTAGTCATACAAAGCACATTAGGAAGTTGGTTTGGAAAGGGATCTAAGTCATTTGGTTCCAACTCACCAACCAATATTCCACCCACCCACAATTATTAGGGACTACCTGTACACAAAGGGCACTGCTAGCCACTGAGGTTACACAACTAGTTGTGCAAAAACAACTTCTATCTCTGTGTAGAAAAATATCCTGTTTTCTGAGATAGACAGTAAATAATAACATAGCTAATGGGTCACCCGCCCCCACCGCCACCAGTCACCACTGCTATGAGAAGAATTATAATTTAGTCGGACACATGAGACAGGATCACAGACAATTAATGAGATAATTACAATCATCCACTCACGTAGGAATCACCCTCAAATACTAAATGAATCTTGAATTTTGGGAATAAGCCCAGTTTTGTCAGTGTTTTATGTGAACTAAGGGTTATCTTATTTCAGATGGATTTAAAGCAGCGTGGCCTCTAGGGACATCACAAAAGCCATTCGACTCTAGTGGGGTACCACATGACATCACTGTAACCACAGAGCTGAAACACGTGGAACCAGAAGCAGGCCAGGGCTCTCCTGACTGGAGGTTACTCAGATGGGAAATCAGGGGAAAAGACAGAATTTCCAAGTTCTGATAAGTAAATGCTCACTTAGCAGCCCTTTCAGTTTTCCAGCAGATCCACCAAAAGCATAAAAACTGTACACAGCAGGCAGGTGTGACAGCACACACCTTTAATCTCAGCACTCTTGAGGCAGAGGCAGGTGGATCTCTGTAAATATGAGGCCAGCCTGGTCTACAAAGTCAGTTCAGGACAGCCAAGCCTACACAGAGAAACCCTGTCTCAACACGCCCCCCAAACTGTACATATTAGCGGGGAACCATGTGATGTTTTGATACATGTATATATCGTGTAGTGATTAAATCAGGTTAAAAACATGTTGATGTTTTATTTCTCTATGGTAAATATATTCTAAATCTCTTGGCTTTCATTTTTTATTTTGTTTTGTCTTGTCCTGTTTGAGACAGAGTCTTATTATGTAACACAAGCTTTCTTGTATTGGTAGCCTCAGCTTCCTGTGGGTTTGCACAGGCATGGCCTGGTGTGGCTGTCCTAGCAGCAATATACAGTGTGTACCTGTGATCCTCAGCCATATTTTGGTGTGTGGTAGTACTAGCCAATTTCTTCCCATCTCTCCTCTCCGTCTCTCTGTTCGTGTGTGTGTGTGTGTGTGTGTGTGTGTGTGTGTGTGTGTGTGTTATGTAGGTGTAAATATTTGCATGCATGCTTGTAGGTGCACATTCATGTGTGTGTGCACTACCTATGTGCGAGGGTAGGAAAGAGTCAACATCAGGTGTCTTTCTTGACTGCTCTCGTCTCCTCTGTTTGAGAATGGTCTCTCACTGAACCTGGAGATCACTAACCAGGCTGCCCAGCCCTGAGGATACAGATGGAATAAGCTGTTGCTTCCACCAGAGTTTTGTGTGGTGCTAGGGATCCCAAAGTGGATTCTAATGCTTACATAACAGACACACTACAGACTGAGCCATCTCACTGGGCGGTGGTGGTGCACTCCTTTAACCCCAGCACTCAGGAGGCAGAGGCAGGAAGGATCTCTGTGAGTTCGAGGCCAGCCTGGTCAACAATGCTAGTCTAAGACAGCCGGGATTACACAGAGGGACCCTGTCTCAGGGATGGGGGGAGCAGACTGAGCCATCTCCCTAGCATAATTACCATTTGATGCCCAATTTCTATGAGATCATTGTTCTTGTTAGTTTCTTTTTGTTTTAAGGCACGGTCTCACTACGAAGCCCAGGCTGTCTTTGAATTAGTGACTATCCTGCCTCAGCCTCCCAAGTACTGTAAATTGCAGGTGTGTGCCACTGAGCCCCAAGCAAGAGCAACCTCATACTCTATGCACAAGTGAGATCATGTGGCACTTATCTTTCTGTGCTTGGTTTACGTCACTCAACGAAATGACCTCCAGCTTTCTATCCGTGTTGGAACATACGGCATGTTTCATTCTTTGTAAGGATGACCAGTATCTCATTGTGCATGTACCACATTTTCCTTTGTCCAAGCCATAGGTGATGAACCCTTAGATTGTTTCTATTTCTTAGACACTATGAATTGTATTGCATTAAACATACATGTACGGATACTTTCTTATACATACCAATTTCACTTTCTCTGAGTGCATGCACATGCATGCACGTACACACACACACACACACACACACACACACACACACACACACACACGATTCATGGATGTTCCAGCTTTAATCTTTTGGAGGAATCTCCATCCTATTTTACATAATGGTTGTATTATTTTCATTCCCACCAGGACCTAGTAAATGGAATTACTGATGGCTGTGAGTTGCTATTATGGGGTGCTGGGAATTGAATCCGCGTCCTCTGAAAGAGTAACTGGTTCTCTTAACTGCTGAACCATCTCTCCAGCCCTCAACAAAAGCACTCTTATTGGAGTGAGGTAATATCTTATTATAGTTTTGAGCTCAAATTTCCTGAGGATTACTAATTTTGAACACTCATTTATCTAACTATTGGCCAAGTGTCTTTTTAAAAATGCATTTATTTATTTATTTATTGGGGGAGGACATGTCATAGCAAATGTATAGAGGTCAAAAAATAACTTGTAGGAGTCAGTACACTACTTCTACCATGTGTGTCTCAGGGAAGAGATTCAACTTGACAGGCTTGGTGGCGAGCACCTTTACCTGCAGAGCTATCTTGCTGGTCCTGTACACCCCTTTAGACGACTCTTCATCCAGGACTATTTTCTATGCATAACTGGATCATTCACTGTTTGCCTTTCTGTTTGTTTGGTTGGTTTGTTTTTTGTTTTGTTTTGTTTTGTTTTTGCTATTGAACATTTACCCTTTTTTTCTGTGGGTATTTTAAATAATAGCCCCATGCAGAAATCTAGTTTGCAATTTTCCCCCATTCTATATATTCCCTCTTCACACTTTGTTTGTTTCCTTCATGGAACAGAAGCTTTTCAACTTCATAAATCCCGTTTGTACAATTTTGTTTTTGTTTCCTGCTTTGGGGATCTTTTTTTTTTTTTTTTAATCCTGCTCTGTATGGTTTCTTATGTTATTTTTCATTGTTTGTTTTATATCTTGAATTTATTATCACTGATTTCTTTTGAGTTAATTTTTGTAACTGGCAAAAGTGAGTAGCCATGCCTTACAGAAAAAAATGTAGCTTTTGCTCACTCAGGTTTTTATATATGATCTATATTGCATTGAAGCAAATCCTTCCTAAATATAAGTTTATTTCATGATTTTTTTTTAAAGGAAAAGATGTTGACTGTTACACAATGCATTTTCTGCAACTCCTGAGAAGCTCATGTGATTTTTTAATGAAGGGCATTTTACTACTAATTCAGTTTTGGTGCTTATCATCGGTCTGCTCACTTTTAAATATTTTTTTCTTACGCCGATTCCATCTTGAAAAAGTTGTACTGTATAGAAGTCCACCCATCTCTTCTAGAGTATCCAATTTTTGGCACATAATGATCTGTAATGAACTTCAAAATTATTTATTTTATTCCTGATTATGTGCATATGTGTGTCCATGGAGACCAGAGGTTAGGTCCTTGACCTGGAGATACAGGCAGTTGTGAGTCCCCCTACATAGGTGCTGAGAACTTAACTTGGGTCTCCTGCAAGAGCAGTGTGCACTCTCAAGCACTGAGTCAGCTCTCCGGCCCTGTAGTGAGCTCTTACACTGCTGTGGTGTCTATGGTGATATCTCACTTCTCATCCATGATTCGGAGCCTACTCTCTCTTTTCCTAGTCCAGCTATAAGACCGCCAATTTTGTTTGTCTTTTTGGAGAACAAACTATTTTAATGATCCTTTGTAGATTTGTTTCTTTTTCTTTTTTTATCTATTTTGTTTATATTCTCTCTCTCTCTCTCTCTCTCTCTCTCTCTCTCTCTCTCTCTCTCTCTCCTAATTTAAGGATTAGTTTGTTCCTTGTTTTCTAGTTCTCTGGTATGCACAATTGCTTATTTGAGATCAACATGAACCCGAGAGTATGCAAAATGGTTCACTGTCTCCCCAAGTCTCTACGTTAGGGTAAATATAGGTCTAGACACTTCAGTCACAGGCCCCAGTCTGGGACTAAACTCCAAGTTATCTCTCTGTGTCTGGACAACAGAGAAACCAGCTTTAGACTCCTATACCACTAATATATAGCTTTTTTTAAAAAATGATTTATTTGTTTGTTATGTATACAGTGCTCTATCTGATGATGTACACCTGCAGGCCAGAAGAGAGCATCAGATCACATTCTAGATGGTTGTGAGCCATCATGGGGTTGCTGGGAAATGAGCTCAGGACCTCTGGAAGAGCAGACAGTGCTCTTAACCTCTGAGCCATCTCTCCAGCCCCATATATAGCTTTTTAAATTAATGTTGATGATGGATACTAAGACTGGATTTTACTTTGTGCAAATGTAGTTACCATATCTCATTTTACTCTCTACTTTTACACAGCCTAATGATGCTTCTATAATACCTAACCATTTGCTTTTTCGTGTAAATCTTGTTTATTGCTTCTAATTATGGTATAGAAACCAAACTATAAGGTGATACCCACTTTTAAGCCCCAGCACTGGCAAGGCAGTGCTGCTCTACACAGTAAACCAAGGCTATATAGTGAGATTCTGTCTCAAAACAAACAAGTAGTCGATCTAAGAATCAAAGGTTAAAAAGCATACAATGAAATAATTTAAGATTAGTGCTTGCGGGGCATTGGTGACACTCATCTTTAATATCTGTGCTTGAGAAGCAGAGGCAGGGGGATCTCCAAGTTCAAGGCTAGGCCAGCCTGGCCTACTGAGTGCGTTCCAGGACAGCCAGAGCCACAAAGAGAAAACCTGTCTCAAAATACAAAAACAAATAAGAAAAAAAAAAGAATATTGTTCCATGGCCCTTAAGTATAGGCCTGCAATCCCAGCTACTTGAGAGACAAAGGCAGGAGTGAAAAATTAAGCAAGGGCTGTGCTGTGGAGGGAGGTGAAGGGCAGCTTGGGAAATTCAGTGATGCCCTGTCTCAAAATAAAAAGTAGAAAGATGGCTGGGAGATCGCTGGGTGGCAACATGCTTTTTTGGCATGCACAAGAAAGACCCTGAGTTTAGTCCCCAGTACCACCGAGGCAAACAAAGGAACCCAACACTACATGGGTTCATATCAGAAGTCATGCTCTATCGGTCTTTAAATGAATCTCCTGTTGTGTTTTTGTTTTGTGTAACAAGTCATTCCTACTAGGGTATCTAGGAGGCATGTCTAGACTAAAATGCAAATTTTAGAGGAAGGCTGTGGGGGAAACCATTGAACCCAAGAAAGCACCGACAGAGCTAAGCACGGAAGAATAGCCACACTGACCACTAACTCCCTCGAACCACCCCCCAAAACCTCCCCAAGTAACGGAGGATACATTTAATCAAACCTACTTGCATTCTCCACCAAAACTTTGGGCATGCGCTGGCGGTTCATGAGGAGGGGGAACGGATCTCTCCCGTTGTTCCGCTCGTGAACTTCCCGAATCTCCACCGTGTCGTCCATGAGGTAGTAGTGAATGATGTAGTGACGGCATTCCCCAAACAAGCTGTCCGTGTCGTCCCAGATGGCGTAGAACCGAAGGACCTTTCAGGAGTCCAAAGTGATAAGTTAAGCTTTGTGCTGGAGAGATGGCTCAGTGGTTAAGGGCACTGTCTGCTCTTCCAGAGATCCTGAGTTCAATTCCCACCAACCACATGGGGGCTCACAAACATCTGTAATGACGCCCTCTTCTGGCCTGCAGGTGTACATGCAGGCAGAGCGCTGTATACATAATGATATTTTTAAAATAATTTAAAAAAAAAAGATTTGAAAAGCAGCTTTTGCTCCATTGCCTTGAGATGTGTCTACCACACAATAATGAAAAGTAGCTGAAACACTTTCAAATAGGAAATTAGAACATCAAGGATGTGCAAATATCCAAAAATCATGTACTACATATTAACAGCTGGAAAGAAGAACACAGGGCTTCCAAGTCTATGCCACAACAGAAGAGCCTTCTGAGGCCCCAAACATTACTCTGGGAAAGAGATGCTGAATAAAAAGAATAGTTGCCTACAAAGGGAAATTGGTGCAAAGTAACACAGATGCGTGGTGAAGTGTGCGCACAGAACTGGTGTGGGAAAGAGTTCTCATAATCTATTTGTTGGCACCGTCAAAATGCATCTACTCGTAATAGGGTGACAGAATCTTCTAACTTAAAGTAATGAGAGAAGTGCAGGGGTGGTGGTACATGCCTGTAATATGAGTACATGGAACGCAGAGGCAGGGAAAACAGGAGTTCAAATCCAGCCTGGAAGGCACGGAAAACCTGAACCAGCCTGGGCTATTTAGTGAGACCTTGTCTTAAAAAAAAAAAAAAAGTATAATGTGGTGTGTATCTTTAATGCAATAATTCTGGAAGCACAATTTCTGTGAATTTTAAGCCTTGCCCCGCCCCGCCTTCAATATAGAGCTCTGAGAGAGCCAGAACTACTACACACTGAGGCTCTTTCTCAATAAAGCCAACAAACCAAACAACAACAACAACAAAACCACAATGCTAAATCCATGCTAACTCTGGGTAGAACTTTCTCAACTTAAAAAAAAAAAAAAGCTAAGCTTTTAGGAAATTAAGACAAATTTCAAAGTAATTGCTGTTGTTAATTCTCTTTCCCTTTGTGCATGAAAGAAGAGTCAGCGGCTCGCAGCGGGTAGGGCTGGACGGCCAGGCCAGAGTCAGAAAATGCCCCGAACTTTCTGTGTTAAACATTAATGCAGTGTTCAACAGAGATGACTTCAGGTGGGCTCCTGGGAAATCAATGACTATAACTATTTTAATTAACTACTTAATTTTATTGTAATAACTATGTAGCACTGGAATAAATGTGTCACAGCTTTACACTTTCCCCTAAATTCACCTAAGCCTGCTTAGAGGCTTCTGTGAGATTTACTCATCTGGGGTCAGTGTGGTGGCTGGCTTTTATGGCAACTTGACACAAGCTAGAGTCATCAGAGAGGAGAGAGCCTCAGTGGAGAAAATGCCTCTGTAAAATTAGGCTGTAGGCCAGCCTGCTAGGTTTTTCTTTTTCTTTTCTTTTCTTTCTTTCTTTCTTTCTTTCTTTTTTTAAGATTATTTTGTATACAGTGCTCTACCTGCATGTACACCTGAAGGCCAGAAGAGGGCACTAGATCATGTTATAGATGGTTGTCAGCCACCATGTGGTTGCTGGGAATTGAACTCAGGACCTCTAGAAGAGCAGTCAGTGCTCTTAACCTCTGAGCCGTATTCCTTAGTGAACGATTGGGGAGGGCCTGGATTCTATAAGAAAGGAAGCTGAACAAGCAGGGAAGACAACGCATTAAGCAGGAAGACAATGCATTAAGCAGCCCCCTCCCAGGCCTCCGCATCAGCTCCTGCCTCCAGGTTCCTGCCCTGTTTAGTTCCTGTCCTGACTTCCTCCAGTGATGAACTGTGATGTGGAAGCAGAAGCAAAGGAAACCCCTTCCTCTTCAAGCTGCTTTAGGTCATGGTGTTTCATCACGGCCATAGCAACCCTAACTAAGATAGAGGAAAACAAATGGCGAATTTGAAATGGAAAGAGAGGGGTAGATGTACGCGGCTCAGGAAATGCTTTCCCGTGTGAACACATGGGGCAATTCACAAGACAATGCTGCAGCCTCGTGTATATCTCTAATAATAAAGCTGAGGGCCTGCTGGATGGCCCATTAGGTAAAGAAATGCGCTGCCAAGCTTGATAGCCTGAGTTCAATCCCCAGGACCCACAGGACAGAACGAGGGAAGCATTGTCCAGACGTTGTCCTCTGACCTTCTCCAGTAGGCAGTGGTGTGCACAACATACACTGACACATACAAAAAATAATAAAATCTAATAAATTTAATATATTAAAAAACAGAAATCTAGGTGCTGGCATCCTTTTAGCCCTACACAGAGCCACTATGTACCAATGGTTAAATTATATGCAGGATATCAAAACAGCTTTCCAACAAAAACACATCCACATTCAAACGGGAGTAAACCTACTCAGTTAGGTCGCTTACTTGTTTGTCAAAGGTGAGAAATTGCTTCAGTTGGTCAAAGTCTGACGGCGTGATGTATTTACGAACAGGTTCTTTCCGGAGTTCAGTATAAGGATCGAGAGCCATCTTCTCTGGAGGATTTAATTCAATTCCTTGACTTTCCAAAAATTCCTAAAATTTCAAAATGAATGTCAATGCCTTTCTGAAGGGTTCTAAAGTCATAAATAATAGTCTGAAAATAAGTGTGATGGTGCTAATGATTTGCTGACAGATTAGACATGTCTTAGAGATATTATCTCCAATGATGCAGCTCAACAGTGCAGATAAAAGCTGACAACTGGTAACTGCCTGAGGTATTTAGCTATATATATATATATCACATATAGATGTTAACATATATGCATATATAGCATGTACATATTTACACATAAATAGGTATATTAAGCTAGTGGGAAAGTATCATGGTAAGATAACTGAATATCTTAAATATGAACCTATATCAATCAAGGAACAAAATTCTGGCTTTTGGAGGGTGGGTGCAGGTTCTGAGACAGGGTTTCTTTGTGTAACAGAGCTCTGGCTGTCCTGGACTCACTTTGTAAATGAGGCTGGCCTCAAACTCACAGAGATTCACCTGCCTCTGCCTCCTGAGTCCTGGGATTAAAGGCATGCACAACCACTGCGCAGCATCTGGCATTGTTTTTAGACAAGCATCTAATGTAACAAGCATGGTTTCACAAACTGTATGTTTCATTCTTGCTATGGAGGCAAGTGCATCAAGGCCAAGTTAATATAGATAATGTTTTCAAACTTTCTAAGTCAGTTAAAGTAAGTATATAATTACAAGAAGAAGAAGGAAAAGGGAGGAGGAGGAGGGTGAGGAGGAGGAGAAGAAAGAAGAAGAAGAAGAAGA
Organism: Acomys minous; assembly: GCF_964271855.1. NCBI lineage: Eukaryota > Metazoa > Chordata > Mammalia > Rodentia > Muridae > Acomys > Acomys minous. The sequence goes on along the minus strand of NC_140495.1, from coordinate 69,356,453 downwards.
AGAAGAAGAGGAGGAGGAGGAGGAGGAGGAGGAAGAGGAGGAAGAAGAAGAAGAAGAACAACAACAACAACAACAACTTGGCATTGGTCTCCTGTTTGTACTGAAGAAAGGCACACATGTACACACTCACACAAAACTAACCTGCTTAGTAAGTAACACACACACAGTCACCAGGCTCCTTCCTCACCCACAATCAATGACGTGATGATAATGAATCCCACTGGTGTGGAGTCCTAGCCCATGAAGAACAAAATGTACCTGTGTAAAACGGTCACAGTCAACAATGTGGAAAGTTTTGCCATAGATTGTGATGTTGATTCCCCGATTGAGGTCTTTCCAATGGTAATGGTCACCCACATCATTCTTGGCTAGCCGCTGGCGTTTGATTAGCTTGCCCTGTGGGATCCCAGAGTTCTCCACAACGGGCTCAATGACAGACATGCTGTCATCCTCCAGATAGTAGTAAATGTTCACTTGGCGGATTCTATAATGTTCCTCTGTTGATAAAGGGACATCTTCTTGGAAGTAGGCGCTAAATCTCAGCACCTGTAACACACAAGAGAAAGTTCTTCATTGTCTTCAGAGAAACACCAGGTACTGTCCTTCAGAAGGGAAGCATGCAGGGAGAGGCGAAGGCCCTCACTGTGTTCAGAAGCATGTGCATTCTACACAGGCCAAAGCTGAGTCTTCTGAGGAGGAGTCACTCAACGTGAAGTTGGACGGCTTACTGAGTTCCCATCCAAAAATAGCAAACTGTATTATAAAAGCATATACTGACGTGCTGTGGGATTACTTTCCATTTCTGGCACTTCATCTTGTTTAGTACTTCTGTTCAGAGAGACAGAGCATCTGAAGTACGTTCTAGGTAGGCAAAAGAATGTATCCAGACCTCTACTTAAGGGGAGAATGGAGGAAAATTAAGATCCTTAAATCAAGACACACACAGGTGTCTTGCTTGATTGCTGAGAACATAAAAGCACTGATTTTAAAGTAGAAAGCCAAAGAAAAACTATGAAGGTAAAGGAAGGAAGTCCTAAAGATTCCAAAGAGAAGGATGAAAGAGAAGCATTCAGTCAGATATTTAGGGGAAAATAAAGGTGGAAAAGGGCAATCTTACACTAATATTTTAGACCAAATGCAAAGAATTCAAACTGAGAACACCACTGCAGTAACTCACACAAAAGAGGGTGTGTTTATGAATATACAAAATATTTGTATATGAATGTACAAAACCCTAACGCCAGAATTCACCAGCTAGTCCAACACCACTACTTTTACAAAGGAAAAGACTTAGAATCCAGACTGGTACTGAGGCCACATATGAGCCAGAAGTGGGATGGAAGCTCTACTGGGCTCTTGCTCTCTTCACACGCATCATCACTGCTTAGATGACCTGGGGGGGGGGGGGTGCGACAGTGAGTCAGAAGAGGGGCCTGATTGGAAAAAGCGGCCAAAGACTAATCAATACTTCAATACCGAGAAGCGTCAACTTTGAGGTAGGAGAAAGTTTTAGATTAAGCTGAGAGGAAAAAGGAGGGATTCTAGACAGTGGTGACAAAAGGCAGAGGTAGGAGACGTGGGTGCGATAAGCACAGAATGGAGGCTAAGGAAGTACCGGGCCCTTCCGAGGAACAGGTCTGCAATAGTGAGTGACCACGATGGAACAGCAGAAGCAGCCAGACCGGATTGCCGATGAGGTGTGTGAGGGTGGAAGGGAATGGAAGCCAGGTGGTGTACTGAGGACAATACAGTGTGGGGTGTAGTGCTGGCCTGCGAGACACAGAAACGTGGCTTTAAAAGAAGATGGCTGTAACGATGAGCGCGGTGGGTGAAATCTGAACTCATTAGCTCACATGATAGTACAAGCTGATGCTGTAGGGAGTAATTCAAGACACTGGACTGGATTAGGGGAAGGAAGCTGGTACTAAAGAATAGACAAGGGTGACTCTGGCATTCTGACCCATGAGACAGAAAAACTAGTGTTCCTATCAAATTAACAAGAATGGATGAGATGGCATGGCGGCAGAGCACATCAGGAGGAGTGAAGTGTGGATAGGTAAAATTAGCAGTTCCATTTTTGACATGCTTCGTTTGAGCTGCGCATTAGGGAGGTAGCAACATAGGCAATGGCACACACACATTTGTTTAGGGGATACCTTCATATCATAAGGAAACAAGGCCCCTTATCAAAGGAGTGAGCTCAGAGATAAGGACCATGACTAAAACTGGGGTCACGGCCATGTTCCTCTGATATTTGTAAGGCACATAGGAGGCCTTGGGTGAAATAGTGGTCTTAACTACCAGACAAAGTGCTACACGCCCATAGTCCCAGCACCCAGAGGCAGAGGCAGCAATGGTTCAACGCTAGCCTGGGCTTCGTAGTGAAATCCTATAATAAAAGCATAACTCTATTATGTAAAGTGCTGATTTGCTTGACAGTTGATGTCCATGCCTGGGACATATGGAGGTAAGATGTCACAGTCCCTGGAACTGGAGTTTACAGGCAGTTTGGTTTTGAGCCACCACAAGGGTGTTAGGTTGAATCTGCATCCTCTGGAACAGTAGCCAGTGCTCCTAACCACTGAACTCTCCAGCCCTCTGACTGCTAATCTTCAAAGTCATTTTCCCCTACTCTTATTAAGACTAGAGTTCTAAGACTCCAGAGGAAGGCACTGGGGACAGCGTTAAGACAAAATGCTCTTAACAAAAAGTGTTGGGCAGGACCCCTGGACCTAGATCTGCCCATCATAATGTTCTTCTTGTAGGCTTCTAGGACCCTCTAGATCCTTCTGTTTCCCAATTCTCCCATGCTTCTCTCACCTAGAGTCCCAATAGGATGTCCTCCCCTCTGTCCCACTTTCCTGGTAAGTGAAAACTTTCATGGGACATGCCCCTTGGGCTAGTGTCCAAATATAAGGACAATACATGCAGTAAACTTCGAGCCTCTACCCAGATCTAGCCGATGGACAGGACATTCTCCACAGTTGAGTGGAGAGTGGGGTGTGAGTTTCACACAGATTCTGGTACCCCATATTTCATCACATCCCCTGGATGGGGAGGCCTGGTGGCACTCAGAGGAAGGATAGCAGGCTACCAAGAAGAGACTTGATACCCTATGAGCATATACAGGGGGAGGAGGTTGCCCTCAGTCACAGTCATAGGGGCGGAGAGTAAGGGGAAAATGGGAGGGAGGGAGGAATGGGAGGATACAAGGGATGGGATAACAATTGAGATGTAATATGAATAAATTAATAAGATATATTAAAAAATATTTTTTAAAAAGTGTTGGGAAAACATCCGCTGTGCTGGCTAGCGTGAGAAGGTAGAACAAAGAAGAAAGGAAGGAAAAAAATAACATTTAGATACTCTGTTTAAAAAATGGATCTTTTCACTGAATCCTACAGTGGCCTTGGCTCCTGGTGGTGTGTTCTAACCTTCTGAGTTTGAGGAGATCATATTGCTTGTTGGAACTTTGAAATCAATAGAGGAAATGAAAGAGAAATACTTGGCTTGGCATCTCACTGTACATGGGGGGAGAAAAAGCCTAGCATGGAAGCGTAGAACCCAAACTGAGAGAGCAGATCTAGTGGTCCTCAGGGCTGGGTTATAATGGGAGTAAAAAACAAATTGTGTGTGTGTGTGTGTGTGTGTGTGTGTGTGTGTGTGTGTGTGTGTGTGTGTGACACCAATGCAGAGGCTATGTGGGAAGCCTATGCCTAGGGTCGGGAGTTCAGTGAGATCGGAGTTGAAAATGAATGCTGACAATTGTCTGCACTGAAAAGACAGTTGCATCCACAAGAGTAGGTGAGATCTCCTAAGAAGGGAAATCCAAAAATAAGAACAGAACCTTGAAAATGCTTACACCAAGGAGGCAGGGAGACCAGAGAAAGAGCAACCAGAGAGACAGGAGTGAGAAACCAGGAGAGGGACCAGTCATGTGCACAAGCAAAGACCAGAGGCCCGGTGCTTGGAGCGTTGGGCGTGGGGGTGGGGGGGGGGGGTGGGCGGGCGAGGGTGGGACGGGATAACAGAATCGAAGAGCGGAAACAGGGTGGGGAACAAGGGCAATGGATGCCTGTCCAAACTCAGCGAACAGCACCACTGTTGTGTCTCGGAAAGCAGTTTGGGGCACAGGGATGACATGAATTTCTCTTGCTAAAGGAGTCACAGTTCTTTTGTGATAATATGAACTTTAGTAGGGCAAATATTCACTAGAGAGTTTGAATAGCACCAGGGATGAAAGGGTGGATGAGTGAGTGAGTGAGTGAATGAATGAATGAATGAAAGAAAACGTAAAAACAAAACCACTGGCAAACAGATACGGATGTTGTTTTCACGCCGTCTTCCGGTTCATAGTGATCAAGGGCTCACTGTTGCAGGCTAGGTGGGCAACAGTCAATGAACACGGGTCAGCACGGATGTGGGATTCAGAATTCAGGCAACTTTTAACTGCGCTTGGAAAATATTCTGGGGGAAGACCACGGGGAATTATTTTCTCTAAACTGCTTCCTGCCTGGAGAAAGCATCTTCGGAGGCTCACTTCAGCTGTCTGTGACTAAGGGGTTAAGGCCTCTGAGCAAGTTTCTCAGAGAGTGCTCAGGGAAACCCTGTGGTTTACTGATGACATTTCTGCAAGTGGTGAAGACTCAGACAGTGAGTGATACCTTTTTGTCAAAAACCACATGAGCAGGAACAAACTCTGAAGGCGGCGCCTGCTTGGGTGGGCCATAAGTTAAGATGGGTGCCTTATTGGCTAACTCTTCCAGCTCAGCCTGAGACAGCTGGTTGTAGGGGAGCCGGTCTCCACCTATTCCCACGGTTGGCCTTTGGACCACTGCGTAGCCATTCCTGTAGCCGAGCGTCTGCTTTCTGTGGAATGCTGTTTTCTGAGGAAAAGAAGTATAGCTGTCATTAATAACCTCGGATAAATCTTTAAGTAAAACAACTAACTTCCTGAACTATCATAACTTAAAGTTTTGCTTTAAAAGTACATTTTAAAATTATGTGGATGTGTGGGATATGTGCATGTGAGTGTAGATGCCCGCAGATCCCCTGGACCAAGAGGTACAGACAGTTAGGCGCCACCCAGTGTAGGTGCTAGGGATTGAACCTGGGTCCTCTGCAAGAGCAGTTCTTGCTCTTAAAACACTGATCCATCTCTCCAGCTACAAATGGTTGCTTTTTAGTGCCACAAAAATGTATGTCAAAGCATTTCATTGTATTAAAAGGGTCTGTGTTTTAAGCTGAAACTCTTGTTAGGAGAAAATTTCACTTAGTAGATTACTATGCAGGAATTAAAATAGTTTTAAATACCATGCAGCAGCCTGGCAAAGTATTTACAATTTATTACATGAGAGAGACAGAGAGAGAGAGAGAGAGAGAGAGAGAGAGAGAGAGAGAGAGAGAGAGAACCATACAAAATTATATAAATGCATTATAAGTATATGAACTGAATTTGGTAAAGATCTTGAATTATGTGTTTCTAGATTATGTCCATTTTCTGCCATGAAAAAACATTTGTTTGCCATTGGAAATATAAAAGATTAAATAACGGAACAGAGCAAAGTTGAAATTATATTAATTCAGCGGGGTTTATGCAGTTACTTTCAAATTGTATACATGTAATATAGGTTACATATTATGCATATATGATTTGTAAAATAATCATAAACTTTATTAAAAATAAAAAGATTTACTTCCCTATCCCCTCATTTCTTTGGAGTCTAGCCTATCATCTCTATCATCTTTCCAGATCTTACCATAAAAGGTACAGCAGTATGGACTTCTGCTGCTAAAACAATATGGACCACAGACTTTTCTTTAAGGAACATGTGCTCTGGGTTAGAAGGCAGTAGGCAGGAACTGTCCCAGATTCATAAAATGCAAGACACAGAATAAGATGTACTGAGTTGGGCAATGTGCATAGCTTCCAGTTCCTCTTTGCAATCTCTAATGAGAAGCAATATCACTAGAAGCTGAGAATAAAGCTCGGTTGATAGTGTCCTTAGCATCAAAGACCTAGGTTCAATTCCCAGCACCAAAAGTGGGTAGTGGGCCTGGGAGGTGGCTTGGTAGCTAAGGGTTACTTAGCACCAAGACTGGCCAGTGAAATTTGATCCTTGGAACCCACACGGTAGAAAAAGAAAACTAACTCCCAGATGTTGTCTTACAATTTCCACAAATGTTCTGTGGCAAACCCTCCTCACCCCACCCTACCCTCCACCAAACCAACCCACACAATATCGAAATGAAACCAGCAGCAGTAACTTCCGTTCCCTTTCCTTGTGGTTAACAGACGGGTCTCCCCTCAATCAACTATATCATGGAGGCATCCCAGGGAAGGCACTTTCAGGCCTCGCACCCTTCTTATTCATGAGGCTTCGCCTTCTGGACACATCTTCTTTGGAGTTACAACATTCCTTCACTGATGAAGATGAAGCTACCAAGCTTTTCAAATTTCAGGATGAACAATTAGTTGACAGTCACTCAGTATACTTCGTAAGAAGTGTGTTCAAGCCAGATCATCTTTCCACATAAATATTTGAAGTCTGGTATTTCTATCCACACCTCTATTATAGTCTACCAAATCAACTCAACCCTTGCCTTGTGGGTAACCCACACTCAGTAACAGCAAATGCTTATGCTGATTCTGTAGGGCATAGGAAAATATCTTCAATATTGTATTATATATATATATATATATATATATATATATATATATATATATATATATATATATATTTCATTGAAACAAAAATTTTATGATGCCAGCCAGGCACAATGGCTCATGCTTTTAATCCCAGCACTTGAGAAGCTAGAGACCACTTGAGCTTGAGGACAGTATAGGTTACATTGTGCACTTGAAGCTAGCCTGGTTAAAAAAGAGAGAGACCCTGCCTCAAACAGACAGACAAACAACAGAAAAGAAACACACTTAGTAAGCCTGCAGCTTTGAAAAGTGACCACGGTATATCTGCATACAAGAGTGGAAGAGAGCCTGAGGCCAAATGCCCTGCACACTTTTGAAAAAGAAATGTATGTCCCCTAGAAAACAAGTAAATGAAATAATTCACCTTCAAAACTGTGAATGGAAGAGTCTGAATTACTAAACTATACAAATACAAATTACTGGTGCACGCCTTTAATCCCAGCACACAGGAGGCAGAGGCAGGTGGAGTGAGTTCAAGGCCAGCCTGGCCTACAGAGTGAGTCCAGGACAGCCAGGTGATACAGAGAAACCCTGTCTCGAAAAACAAAAGAAAACAAAACAAACAAAAACCCAAATATAAATCACTCCTGGTTCACCTATGATCACCACTACTGGTCTCAATGCTGATTCTGCAGAAATAGTTCTGTAACTCTGATAGAATTCTTTTTTAAACACTGAGTGCTTTTGAGTGCTGGGTTGTAGCTCGGTTGGTAGACTGTTTGCTGGGTACTCACAAAGCTCTGGCTTTGGTCTCCTGCCTGTAATCCTACACTCAAGAGCCCAGAGGATCAGTTCAAAATCACTCTAGACTATACAGTAACTGTAAAGCTAACTTGGGCTCCATGAGACCCTGTCTCAAAAATAAATGAATAAATAAAAATGTTAACCTATGTCAAGAAGAAACCAGGAATCCAAATTACTGTTGTTCCTGGGTGTTGAGCTGAGGTGTTTTTATTTTGTTGTTGGTGGTGGGGTGGTTGTTCTGTGTGTACGTGTGTGCATGTGTGCGTGTGCATGTGTGTGTGTGTGTGTGTGTGTGTGTGTGTATAGTGCACATGCCTGTTTGCATGTATGTGGGCATACATATGAAGGACCAAAGTTGACATGGGGAGCTGCCTCAGATGAGGGTGAGTCTAGCTAAGCAGCTTGCTTGGGCTCTCATGGGTTGTAGTGATCTCAACTCCACCTCCTCCCATGTGAATAGCAAGTGTTTTATCCTCCGAGCCACTTCCCAGCCCGAATAATGGTTTCTTTTCATGCCATTTTTGGATTGGATTCGCTGTGGTTCGGAGACATGGACTGGCTGTGTTGCCTGGGTTAGGCTCAAATAGGCTATCCTTATGCCTCGGCTTCCAGAGAGCTGAGATCTCGAATGTTGCACCGCCATCTTGGACTTGTTTTTATTAAATGTCATGTAGACAGTGAATAAAAACAGCTGGAGGGAGGAGTAAAAGACAATCTGGATGGCAACCCAGTTTGTTGGCATGCTTTTACTCCCAAGCGTTCTGGAGGCTGAGACAAGCTATTTTCAAGTTCAAGGCCAGGCTGCATGCAAGATAAAACAAACACCCCCTGCCACCCCTCCCCCCCGAAGAGACTGAAAAGAATCCTTTATAAAAAAATGTTAAGAACTTAAAAGCCAGGTTATGGAAAGAGAAACTGCAAGTGGTCCATGTGGTTGAGTTAAGTGAGATGGGAGAAATACAGGGCAGAGAGGAGGAAGGTGTTTTAAAGAGAACTGCAAGCCAACCAAGATGGAATTCGATTCTAAAGAAGGCTGAAGCTGAAGAGAAAAGTGACCCTTAACTCAGAAGGCCAAGAGACTAGGGGGGAAAGACCCACCCGGAAAGGAGAGCATGGACAGGATTGATATACACACAGGAAAGGGCGGGGGAGGGGGGGGGGCGGCTGAAGGGCAGCGATACTGAGGGTTCAGAAGAGGATGAGGCAGGTAAAGGATGAGGTTGCTGGGGAGAGAAGGTAGAAGAGGGTGAAGGCCGAGTAAGGTAAGAATGCAGCTGGGGAGAGGTCTGGACCAGTCCGGAGAGAAGGCAGGTAGATGGGGCAGGAAAGTAAGAACAGGGCGGCAGTGAGGACCCAGGAGGGTAAGTGGACTACAAAGAGGCTGAGCAAAGCCCGCAGAGGCTGGGACGTCCGAGGACGGTGGCGCCTGCGGGATGGAGGCGAGCAGAGGCGCGCCGAGTGGAGAACCCTTTGGACTAGTCCTCACCGTGGAGTCCTTAAAGGACGAGCCCGGGAGAAAAGGCAGGCCGTGTACCGGGTTGGTCACCATCGCAGCCCAGCAGCGGAGCAGCCGCCGCCACGGTAGCCCTCTGCCGCTGGGGTTACCCTGGCAACAAACAGCGTCCGCAGGCCTCTCCAGACACCATGGTAACGCCAAACACACTGCTCGAGGGAGGGGAGAGGAGTGGAAGGGAGGATGGGGGTGGGGGTGGGGAAAGACCGGGGAAAGGGGTGAAATGGGGAGGGGGAGGGGGGAAAAGGTGAGGAGCGGGGGCGGGGTTGAAAGGAAAAAAAAAAGGGGGCCAGGTCTGCGCGTGCGCAACAGGACTCCTGACTTTCCTGGCCACTGGCTAAAGTGTGTGACAGAAGCGGCTCCGCCCCTTCCTTCCCCACCACTTCCCTTCCCTGGGTCCTCTGCCCCTACTTCGTGACTCCCAGAGGATGCAACAAGAAGCGGTTTTTTGTTTGTTTTTTTGCAACGGTGAAGGGGGCTGGTGTCTTCAGGCCTTGGCTGACGCGGTGAGGTCTGGGATTGGAGCACGTCCTTTTAGATGAATTACAAATTCCTTCTCGCTCCACCTTAGTCTTCCCAAAAGCTCCGGCACTCTTTCCCAACTCTAGAAAAAGAGCTGCTGTCCTAGTGCACACTCTGTACAACGGTTGCTGCCCAGCGAAAGCGCTAAAGACTTCAAACTCATACTTCTTGGGGCCGCGGATTCCAAGATGCCCAGGGGTTTGGATTCATTATGTTTTCCCAGGAGTCTGATTTTAAAAACATGTTTTCTGATTTAGGAAATTAGAGACGTGAGAGAGTAGTAAGCCTGAGGGAGAAGGCACAGTTCAGCGTCGTGGGTCACTTGGCTGCCACCAGTTCAGATGGCAGCTGTATTAGAGTTTCCTAGAGTAACAGAACTGATAGAATGAACACACCCACTCACACCCACACACACACACCCACACCCACCCACCCACCCACACACACACACACACACATTTTTGATTTATTAGAGTGGCTTACAGGCTGTGGTCCAGCTAGTTCAACAATGGCTGTTTACCAACAGAAGGCCCAAGAATTCTGTAGTTGTTCTATCCATAAGACTGGATGTCTCAGCTAGCACTAACTGGCATAAAACTCCAGGGACCAGGATAAGAGTGACATCTAAAGCCATTACTCGTGACTGTTACAGCTACCCATAAAATTTTCTTCTAGTGCCTCTTTCTTTCTCCCTACTTTGGTTTCTTGTTCTTTCTCGTATGCCTCCACCTCCTCTTTCTCTTGTCTCCTCCTTTCTTTTTTTTTTCTTTTATTTATTTTTTTAATTTTTAATTAATTTATTCATATTACATCTCAGTTGTTAGCCCATCCCATGTATCCTCCCATTCCTCCCTTCCTCCCACTTCCCCCCTACTCCCCTCCCCTCCCCCCTCCTTTCTTTTTTTAAATTAAAAATAAAAAAATTTTTGGAGACAGGGTTTCATCACACCTTGCTGGCTTTCTGGAACCCTCTATGAAGACCAGACTCATGGAGATTTGTCTGTCTCGGTCTCCTTATTCTGGGATTACAGCCATGCACCATCACACCTGGCAGTGCTGCCTCCTCCTCCTTCTCCTCCTCCTCCTCCTCTTGCTCCTCTTCTTCAGAGAGTCTGTGTTGTGAGTGCCACCATACCCAGCTCTTGTCCCTTTTTTTAAAAAAAATTAAAATCCTCTTTTACTTTCTTTTCCTAGTGTACATTAGCATAACCAGGACTCCCCAGTCAGTATTTCATTAGAACCCTCCATGAATTGATTAGCGTCATTGCAGTCACTGAGAACTTTCGAAGCATCTGCCTTTGCCCTGTACCTGAGCCACTGACTAGGATGGTGACGTGGAGACTTAGTCGTGATGATAAACTCAACCCTTCAGCTTCCCACTCCTCTGTACCCCACTGCTGCTGGGTACCCAGCATCACTGGTAATGGACTCTTCTTGATAAGCGTAAACTCTTTCAGGCCCACAATCCCTCCAGTTCTCTTAGAGGAAATCTCAGGACTTGAACACATGCCTAGAAGCCTTTCTGGCTGACCTGCCTGGCTGCCCTGGATCTATCTACCCTGTTTTGTGCAGGGAAGGAGCTTGTGAGAGTGGAAGGGTAAGCCACCCCTGAGCCTATTGCTCATGAGGACTCCGTGTTTGAGGAGTGACGTCTGTCCCTGTACATTTCTTTTTGAGAAATGGATGTTGTCTTTAGTTTACTTTTCATTTGTTTGTTTTTGTTTTTCGAGACAGGGTCTCTCTGTGTTAGCCTTGGCTGTCCTGGAGTCGCTCTGTAGACCAGGCTGGCCTCGAACTCACATTGATCTGCCTGCCTCTGCCCCTGAGTGCTGGAACTAAAGGCATGCACCACCACACCTGGCTTGGTTTACTTTTATGCCACAGAAGTGCCCAGAAGGGTAAAGACAACTTCTGTGGTCTGTGGCCTTTAAAAATTGCCACCCATCCTGAGGGAGGAACAGCCAGGCAGAGTTGCTGCAATGGTTTGAACATGGTCAGTCCACTGTGGTGCTTGTGTTGAGATGTAATTGCTCTGGTGGTAGCGGTGATGGTGTTGGTAGAAGGTTTTGTCTTTAAGGTGACTAGGCCATGGGGCATCTGCTTCCTGAATAAATTAATAATGCCTTTGTCTGGTAAGGTATTTGTGGCTCGTGATTATAAGAAAGGGTTGCTATGTATAGCACCAGCCAAGGACAATACATGCGGTAAGCGTCAAATCCCTACCCAGATCCAGCCAATAGACAGAACATTCTCCACAGTTAAGTGGAAAATGGGGACTGACGTTCATATGAACTCTGGTGCCCCATATTTGACCATGTCCCCTTGATGAGGAGGCCTGGTGGCACTCAGAGGAAGGATAGCAGACTACCAAGAAGAGACTTGATAACCTAGAATCATATACAGGGGGAGGAGTTCCCCCTCAGTCACAGTCATAGGAGAGGGGGAATAGGGTGAAAGCAGGAGGGAGGAACGGGAGGATACAAGGGATGGGATAACAATTGAGATGTAATATGAATATTATCAATAAAAAAGATTTAAAAAAGAAAAAGGGTTGCTATGAACCAAGGTGCCTTTTGTTTGCTTCTTCCACTTTCTGTGGTCTAGTATTTAGCACATTAACAGGTAGTAGATGCAGCCACCACATTCTTAGGTTGTCCTAGCCTGCAGAAACTCGAATCACAAGCAAATCATCTCTTCTATCAGGGTGTGGCCGGTACATGCCGAGGCCCCAGGACTCAGGAGAGTGCAACAACTTTGAGGCTAAACTGTACCGTACAATGAGAGTCTGTCTCAAAAACCAAACCAAACCAAAACCAAACAGTCCCAAGTAAGATGGAAAAACTGTAAGAACTGAAGGAAGGTGGGGGGACCCTGTGGAATGCTGTCTTTAGGGCATGACACGTGCTTTTGTGTTCATGAATGGCAGCAGCTTTAATTTTCTTGCATAAGATGTGTACAATATTGGGCCCTTCAACACTCCATTGCAGAGGGAGGAGGACCTCATAAGGCCGGGGGTGTCTCCCAGGGAACCTGATGCTACTGGGCATGGCGAGTCCTTTTTAGGAACTATTAAATTTAATATATATCACTTCCTTTCACCCCCTGTCCAGAACTAACTTTATCGTTTTAGATCCCACGACCTTCCTACTCTTCCTAAATTCTCAGGAAAAATTCCAAGGGGCTGTGTCTGTGACCTAGATGATTTCTCCAGTAATTTTAGTATTCTCCTTTCTGCTGGACAAAAATAGCATGCCCCAACTTCTGGGTCAAGAGGGACAATTGGCCAGTGGCATGTCCTCGGGGTGAACTCTCATATTCATTTCCACTGTCCTTGTCCCCTGGAACACTTTATCTTAAAAAGGGGCCAACCTTGCCAAGTGTCACAGCTGTGATTCCAGCATTCTCGAGGAAGGAAAAGAGAATCACAAAGTCCAGGCTACCTAGTAAATTCCAGGATCCACAGTGTGCTGGCTAGTTTCATGCCAACTTGACACAAGTTAGAGCCATCTGAATAGATGAATTGAGAAAATGCCTCCATAAGATCCAACTCTTCTGACCTCTTCAGCAATGGACTGTGACGAAGAAATGTAAGCCAAATAAACTCCTTCCTCCCCAACTTGTTTTTAGTCCTGGTGTTTCATCACAGCAACAGTAACCCTAACTAATTTGCACAGTAAGACTTTGCCTTTAACAAAATTAGGGGTTGATGGGGGATGGCTCAGTTGTAAAGCCCTTGGCAGGCAGCCCTGAGGACCTGAGTTCAGACCCCTAGCACCTATGATATCTAGCAATTAGATAAGAAAGTCCCAGTGATTTCGCCTACTGTAAGTAAAAAGGCAGAGCCCAAGACCCACAGAATAGCTGGGTGTCATTTAGTGTCACCACTATGGAGAGTGGCTAGTTAGCAAGTACTTTCACTCCTGTTGGGATAATGACGATTATAGTAGCCAATAGAAAGCAAGCTGGAGTGTCTGTGTCTAGACCTACAGTCAGTATATGATGACCTTAAACAGGAAGCAAACTGATAGGATAGCTCAGACTCTCCCCCTTGTGGTGGCTTGGATAAGAATGGCCTCCATAAGTTCATGTATTTGGATGATTAATAATCAGAGATTGACGCTATTTTAGGTTGATAGATACTGATTTACTTCAGAACTTTAGACTCACCAAGATAAAATAGATAATTTTAGGTTGCCAAGTGTCTTTTGATTGGACATTATTTATTATAGTCTTACCTATTGCTTTTAATAGTTTTTCATAATTGTTCTTAATATATATATACAATGGCTTTTTACTTAGAAAAGGGGAATTTTGGGGGGATGGTCTAATGTATATTGATGCTAATTACTGCTTGCTGTCTCTGTGACCCACTTTTTGATTAATAAAAAGCCATCCCACCTGAGCAAGGCAGAGGAGATAGAGGTGTGGCTAAGGTTCCCAAGCTTAGAGAAAGAGAAAGAGGAATCCTGGGGGGAAGAAGAAGAGAAGGAGGAGGAGGAGGAGAAGAAGAAGAAGAAAGAAGGAGAAGAAAAAGCCCGCCTCGAGGAGAGAAGAGGAGAAGAAGGCCACCATGGGCTAGATGGAAGAGAAACATGTGGCCAGTGTGGATGGAGGATTTGGCCCAAATGAAGAACATTAGCAAGTATTTGGGATTATGGATGGGAGGTAGCTTGATAGAAGTTATTAGAAGCAGATGACATGGGACTGGGGCAGGTTATCACATACCTGCCCTACTATGGGAAGTAGTTTAGAGGATTAATGTCTGCCCTGCCCCGGGTTAACTAGGGCTATTTTAAAATATAACGAGTGTCTGTGTCTTAATTGATTGCTAGCCAGGCATACTGATAATAATACTAATACAGATAATTGAAAGACAACAAAATTCAGTTAGGATTAGAACATACATTTCTGAATATGCAAAGAATCCAAAAGTGCTGACATAAAATGGGATCCCCTACCCCTGCAGGCTCAAAATAAGTTGTATTAAAGTTCTGTTTGATTAAAAGCATCATAATGCTGGAAGATAGGATTGATGACGAGAAAATAGATACAGCTGTAACAAGAACTGATCATATGAATTTGGATTTTGATAACGGTTGCGGCATGGGTTTATACTAATAACTGTAGTAATAAAGTTAATTGCACCTATAATTGAGGGCACACCAGGTAAGTGAAGAGAGAAAATGGTTCAATAGATGCTTTGTTATGGCTCGGTTTCCCACTAACAGTGAATATTCCATTTATCCTGCACCTGCTCCTGCTCCAATCATGGGATGAAGTCAGAAATGCGTATTATTAATTTGAAGGAGAGCCAGGAGAGCCAATCACCCAAGGCACCAATCAGTTATGAAGCTTGATTATTGTAGGTATTACTATAAAACAATTACAACAAACTCCTGGGCTGTAATGACAATATTATACATTTAGCCATCACCTAAGAGGCTCCTGATTGATCTAATTTTTCTCATATTAGAGAACTTACGGTAGTTCCTTCTTCCCCTGCTCATGCCTCAAATAGAAGCTAAAAGATCCCCGTATCTTGAGAATAATTATTCTCATACACCTATGTGAACATAGGTGCTTTGGCCGAGAAAGCATTAAACTAAAAGTCCAAAGTGAAAGACATTCCTCATTTAGCTAGCGCGGGAGAGATCACTGAAATCAGCTCCTGCTTCGTAAATGACTTTGGAGTAATAAAGCTTTCAGCTGTACACACACAGAGGGTCGTAAAGATGATGCGAGAATAATATTGAATATAATTTGGGCTTCCAAATATGGACAGAAAAAAATGTTGATTTTTTTTTTTTTTTAAACAACAGGGAAGCCAGGCACCGTGATTAGGAGATCCCATTCCACAACACTGAGGGCTGGGATGTAGCTCAGTGGTAGGGAGCTTACCCACCATGAATAAGCCTCTGGGCTCATCCTCAAGGATTGCGGGATCCCTGCTCACTGCCCTGCTGAACGTACACAGGATTTGCCAGCATCCAAGAACCCAAAACGCGTCTATTCCCCCGTCACGCATGCAGTATGGAATGGAAAAACCAAACAGCAGGTTGGACTCTTGTAGCCATATTCCCACCTTAACTGGGTCATGGAGATTGTGAGTGTTTGTATAAACCGAAGGCAACTGCCTTCTCGAGTCTCCTGTTTCCTCATCCTTAAAATAAGATGAAAAGTAATGCTCACTAGTTGCTCTTGAGTTACAGAACTGTCTTGGTTTCTTTTCCCATTTCTGT